>NC_135056.1:21363368-21678492 GCF_051014685.1 Ptiloglossa arizonensis
ATTCCTCGACCGTCTCGCGTACGCGGAGTCGGACGATTGCTTCTCGAAGCGATCGTCGATTCGCCGCTCGAACCAGCCCGAGCAATCGAACCTTTATCACATCGACGAATCCCTGTTTCTCTTTACAGTTGACCGAGGTGCCGCCGCCGGAAGCCACCAAGCCTCGTAAGTAAACGTTTTTTCGCCCCGTATTCTTTCCTCTCTCGCGAAGCGATCCACCGTCGAGCGTATCCGCTCGAGCTCGGTGATCCCGTTACTCGTTTCGGCTCGAACGCGACCGCGCGCTTCCGCGACGCGTCGAAAAGTCGTCCCATTATCGGTCGAACGTAGCAACCACCGCGTCAATGTCGCGAACCGAGAATCCTCTCGGGGCAACGACTTTCGTTTTCCCTCGATTCCCCCGAGCCTCGATCCTTCGTCGAAACGCGTCGACGAACGATCCTCGCGGGGAAACTTCCCGCGCGAAGAACCGTCTTTCGAAAGATACGAGTTCCCGAGGTTGAACGGGCCGAGGGCTTTCGACGCGCTCGCCCGGACCTGGTTAACATTCAGAGTCCATTACGCGATTAACTCGAGCGGACCGAGAGATTTTATCGCCCGGCGGAGCGTCGTTATTGTTCTCGACGCGGTGTTTAGCATCAACGATAATATTTCGACGCGATTTCGTCTCCTTTGTCACGAACGGGACGCGAAGAGACGCTCGCGCGAGAATTATCGATTCGCGGTCACAGAGCTTCGCCGTAAACATCGCGTTTCAGCGATTTATGATCGACTCGCGATACCGCCAGCCGCGTAAGGGTGGAAGGCGACCAACGCACCACCCCTGAACCTCCGAAAATTCTGTCCGCGCGGGAGGATTCGCGGTACCGATCGTTTCGAACGTAAAAACGACTCGCGAGATTTAGCACTCGGTTCGCGCAAGGATACTTTTCCCCGAGAGAGATCCCGTGCGCGTTCGATTTTCGACGTCGCTTCGTCCGAGTGGTTAAAAATCCGGGAAATATTTAAACGAAACGGAGTTTCCGGCCTCGGTCCCGTGCAACACCGAGGGACGTTATTCGTCCGCGAGAACGCGGGGAACTTTTTGTCGGATTGGATGTTTGTTCGCGAAAATACAAATACTCGTTTCAGCTTCCGAGCGTCGGCGACTCTTTCCAGGTTTGTTCGGGGCGGCGATCGGTGACCATGCGCGCCGTATCGCCGTAGCTCCGAGTCCCGCGAAAAACCTGTGGATTCATCGATATTCGAGCGTTTCCGAGCGGTGGCGGAGCGGAGGGGCTCGAAAACGGCCGAGGGAGCAGGGATACCGTTTCATGAATTAACCATTCGACGCGACTCTCCCCCTTCCGTTTGTCACCGATGCTCGAATATATACCGGCCACTTTGCGACGACTATTATCGCCGTTACGGCCGACCCTCTTCTCGGGTTACGCGATTCGCGCCTCGAAACCAACCATCGCGAGACTTTCGCTTCCGGTAGTTTCCGCTCGTTTCTCGCGCCCTTCCTATCTACCTCCGTGACGCGATACGGTTTCTTTCGCGGAGCGTTCTTCCGCGGGGTAACCAACTCGAGAAGATCTCGAGCCGATGGACGAGAAGACCATCACCGTGTTTGGAATCGCGACTCGCAGTAACCGGTGTACCCGTGTTCGAGGACTTTTCGGACGATTTCTCGTCAATTTCCTCGTCTCGCGAAACGGTCCATAAAACGCAGAATGATATTCCGTTACGGCGTTCGGTCGTCGCGAACACCTGTGCAAGGAGCACGCGGCCGCAGGTCGGCACGTGGAGGCTAAGGCGACCGTAGAAGAGCGTAACGTATAACCTTCCAGCTTGGTCGCGGGAGTTTTCCTCCCGCTTGGTCTTCCGTGGTCTGGCCGCGCCACCGTGGCTCCCGGTATCTACCCCCGCTCGTCGCTTCTCTTTTTTCCCCCTGGTCTCTCTCGTCTCTCTCGTCTCCCCCGTTCCCTGGTCCTCCTCTTTTCGACCGCCGCAAATGCTTCGAGAAGGACCAGCGAGAGCGGCGAGACGAGGTGGTTTCCATGGAAACGAACCAACCAGCCTCCGTCGCGACGCGGCGCGGCGCGGCGCCTCGGTTCGGTCTTCCATCGTCGCTCGCGATAGACCGAGTCGAGAACGATCGGTACCTCCGATACCGATCGCGAGAACGTCGCATCGATGGATCTTTGGTCGACGAGGCGTTCGGACGTTAACGCTCCCGTTACTCGTCCCGATCGCGGCTCGAGAACGAAATCGATCGGTCGCTCGAGGCTGTCGGCCCGCTCCTCTTCGATCTCCTCGAGCGAATCGCGGACACGCGCCTACGAGAAACGAACCGACCTTGCGCGACGAGTCGATCCTCTCCGGATCGACGGGGATCGAGCGAGCGCGGAACGGTTCGATCGCGACTCGAAACTTCGAGTTTTCATCGGACCCGGCCCGATAAACTCGCCGAGACTTTGCCCGGCTTGTCCGCCGGATAATCGCAGCAATTATCCATGGACCGATCCGCCTCGAATACCGCGACAGGGAATTTCAAGTTTGCGGTAGTAACTCCGCCGGTACCATCACCGATGCGCGGCAATTCCCGTGACATTAATTATTGAAATCGCCGCCGGCGTCCTCCCCCAATCCCCGCCTCTCGCCTCCTTCTCCTCCTCCGTTTCCTTCTCCGTCTCCTTCTCGGTTCTCCTCCCCGTTCCGGGGCGAGCCGCCTCCTTGTCATCCTTGCCGGGTTCGTCGGTTCCGCGCTATCTCGAACTCGGTTTCTCTATCTTTCTTCCCGTTTTCCCGCAACGGTGTATCGTCTTCGTCGGTCGAGTTTCCTCTCCCTCGGTCCCTCGGCTGGGCGTCTCGCTCGCGCTCTCGGACCTCGTAGCTCTCAGCCTCGTTTCCTAGTTCGCAGGAAGTCCCTTGGGCGAAGTTCGCCGAGAGGCAGACAGAGACTCCGCCACTTAATATTCAATCGCTCAGCCGTCTTGTCGCTCCTGGCGCGCGACGAGAACAAACGAGACCGATAAATTAATATCGCCGATCGAGAACTCGGCTCTTCGTTCTCCACGGTTCGCGGTGTTGGCACCGACGGAGTTTCCAGCGCGCCTCCTCGCGATCGAGCGTATCGTCGTTTCGTTAGTATTTCCGCGCGATCGCTCGATCGCGAGAAACGGGAAAATTTCCGTGCCTCGACCTTGAACCTACGATTCGACCGAACGAACGAGCGAACGCTCGCGAATTCGTCTCGAACGCGATCGACGAAACGAGCGAACCCAGCGCCGAGTAGTTTTTACCTTCGTCGAGGATCGTCCGAACGAACGGCTCGAGCTTTTTACCGCGAACGTTCGCTATTTTCCGCGGCTATCTCGTCGCGGAGGGAGGTCGTGTTTACAATCGCGGTAGAAGAGAGGGACCGGTGTCGCGACGAGCCGCGACGATAAAAACCGGTGCACGAGTCGAGGTCGTTGGTAACGCAGCTGGACGTGTCCGAGCGACGATTTAAAGCCGAGCGACCACGGTTTCCGCTCGCGACTCGCGATCAAAGACGTTCTCACCGTAACGATCGTCCTCGCCTTCGCCCTCGCCTCCTCTCTCTCTCTCTCCGACTTTATTAAGACGAATCCGGTGCTCCTCGAACCCCTCGAAACCCTCTCTCGCGCGGCCCTTCCGCGAAAGCTTTCTTGCGCGCGGGATAATTGCGTCGTCGCGGTGTTCGAGACCGCGGTAGGTCGTTAACGATACGCTCCCTTTCGAGGACGACGAGTCGTCGGTACCGATTCGATCGGTAGCCGAGGCAAGCGCGCTCCGAGTTTCCCTTTCGCCGCTTCGAAGTGCGCGGAACGTTCCAGACGCACGGACACCGCGATTCCGTTGCCTCGAGAGCGACGTTATCCACAAGCGTGCGTACACTTGAACGCGGAAAGTGTACGCGCAAAAAATCGATGCAAAGTTTCGCGAGCACCGATCCGAACTCGTCCAAGGGTTAACGAGACGCTCGATGCTCGACCGATCGGTTTCGTTCCGCGTTGTTTCGGTGTACGAAAAGGCGCGCGAAAATTTTGGCAACGCGGACCCGAGCACCGCGGTGAAATTCGAAAGGTCTATAGAACGAAGGACGACCGGAAAGTTAATTTATCGGGAGAAGGTAGGTTCGCCGGGGGCACCTTTGACATTTGCCGGAATCGATACCTGTTGAGGCTGCATTCGGTAGTCGGACGCGCGTGCAGCTGGTATTATTACCGAGCTGTACACGTGTACGCAGGCTGGGCGCGTGTATCATTATGTCGGTTCATGAATATATATGCGCGGTGTATCCGTCGAGGGGACGATCGATATACGTAAGCGTTTTTGTCGAACTCGCGCCCGCGTCCACGCAAACGGCTAATCGGAATCGTAATTAACCGCGGATCGAACGACGACCACGACGACGATATACTTTCCGCGAAATACGCGCGCGAAAGATCGTTCTCGATTTCGATCGATCGTTGGACCCGCCTCGCGATCGTTCTCCGCGGAGAAATCCGCGGAACTCGCGGCTAATCGTACGCGATCGACCGTAATTTCGTTTCCCCGCAACTCCGGGACCGTTTCGATTTCCGTTTGGAAATTTCGTCCGAAACGGAATTTTCTTTTCTCCGGTAACGGTCGATTTCGAACGCGCGGGTCTCCTCGATCGGGCATCGTTCGCGATCGATGTCCCGTGTACGTAGCCGACCGGCGAGCCACGAACGCGCAACGTCTATTACGGTTCACCGTGGAATACTTGGCTCGATCGATCCGATAAAATCTGGCTGGCTGCCACGCGGACGGAACGCGTCGTCGAGAAAAACTACGATTCCGAGTAATCGAAACTCGGATCGGTATTCCGTTTCGGAGATAAATAGGCGCGAAACGCGCGCGCGCGATTCTCTCCACGCGTGTCGTCGCGGATGGACGAAAGTTTAGAGCGCGTTCTCCACGCCTCGCTCTTGGAATTACTTTCCGAGTTGTACGTTGTTCGTCCGAGCTTAATCGGTGTTAGCGAGGAGCGTTTCGTTTCAGATGGAGAATCCAACGTAAATCGAACGCGATCGTTCGAGCTTGGACTCTTATTGGAGAAAATATCGTTGTCGTGTTTCCCTCTTGTCCGATTATCGCGAAATCGTTCGGAGGTTTCGATTCCGTATTTGCCCGGCGATAGTCTCGCGGACGAGAAAGCGAGCCAACGATCGAGATTCGAAAACGGGAAACGAGATCGGCGTTGGAATTTTTTTCGCGAAACGAATCGTTCGGCGGTCGCTCCGCGTCGGTGGTTCTCGCCAAGTCTTTAAACTCGGTCGTCGCGTCGCAGCCCGAATTCCAACGACGACGACGACGACGACGACGACGACGACGACGTTCTCACGTCGAAAGAGCGTATCCCGCGCGAACGCGCGTTAGCCCGATCGAGCGGCAAAGTCGGTCGCTCGTTGGCCCTGTGCCTCCTTCTGGAAGAAAATTCTCCGCGACGAGTCGGTCCCGAGTTCGAACACTCGGACGCTTCTGTGCGCTCTCGCGTCGGTTTATCGTCGAGCGAGCGCGAAAGAGGACGAGAATCAAGCGGATGGGAAAAGAAAGGTCCATTTTCCTAATAACCTCGAGTTCGGGGGGTTGGATTCGTCTTCTTTCCTACCTTCTTCCTCTCCCTCGCGTCTTCCACGTTCCGCTTCCAAGAACGGCGCAACGGGTTTCCTTCTTTCGTCGGTCACGCGAACGTCTTTTCGAGCCCCCGTTGAATCTCTGGACGTAGTTCGAGATAAACACCTGAAATCTTCTCCGAGAGGATCGCGCGACGAAATCGCTCCGATCGAGAGGAATTGGTCCGCGAGTGGTTTCGTCCGCGCTAAGCTGCACCCCGTGTATATCGATCACGTCGTCCCTCGAACGCGCGACGCCTCTTTAAAGGGAGACCGTTCGTTCACCGGAGAAGAAGAAAGGATCGTTAACGGTCGAAACCGGAAAGAGTTTCGAGGATCCCTTCTTTTTTTTTTCCTTTCTCGCGGCCGGAGGTGCGGGCACGGCCGGGGGTGGAATTTATAGGCGAAATCCGCGCGGAATTTCGTTCCGACGCTTTTCATCGAGCGCGAGCCACAGGCGCCAAAGGAAGAAAGGGACGATTCCGTGGGCGAAGAGAAGAAAGGGTGCGAACAGAAGGAGACCGGAGGGTAGCCAACTCGAAGGGACTCGAGGAGGCGAAGCGAAAGGGGTCGATAACACGTATTCGCTCGAGTCTCCCCGCTCGCCTCCTATCCGTTCTGCCCTCGAACATCCTCGAATCACCCCGCGCAACCAGGTCGGAGTTACTTAACGCGATTAGATCCTCCCTTTCCGCCCCTGCCACGGATTCGTCGTCTCCTACGGGCTTTTTCTCCACCGGCCTTTATCCGCGAGCGATCTCTTCCTTCGGACCGATCGGCCCGTTCGGCCCGTTAACTCGTTTGCGTTTTATCGCTAAAGCGGCGTTCGCGCGCTCCGAATGCCCCTTTTTCGCGGCTGAATACGCCGAGCACGGTCCGCCGGCCGACCGGCCGCCCTTAACCCGCGCGCGGACCTATTCACCGATGCGTTCGAGTATTCACGGGGAGGGGAGAAAAAAAAAAAAGATGGAAAAAAGAGTCGCGGACTCGGACGGTTCGCGAGTCGAAAAGGTTCCCCGTGGCTCGAAGAGGACATCGTCGTCGGTCTCCGATCGACGAGGCGTTCTCGTTTTCCTTCCCGACGGTTACGCTCGTGGTCGTTCTCCACTCTCGGTTATTTTCTCCTCGTTTTTCGTTTCCTTCCCCGATTCGAGACGAATCCGATCGCTCGCGGTTCCGAGCCCTCGAGATGGAAGTGATTTCTCTCTCTCTCTCTCTCGAGGTATTTGTTTTTTTTTCGTCGGAGACGTCTACCTTGGGGTTCCTTGGCGGGAATAGGGAAAAAACGCGAGCGAGCGACGCCGGGAAAAGAGCATCGCGTAGCGATCTATGTATAGTTATGCGCCCCGACGCGGTGAGTCACGTTTTTCGCTCGAAGCGCGCCGCTCGCGTTCGGACGCGTAGTCATCGGTGTAACTTTCCGACGCGTATAACCTTAGAAATAGATTTACAACGATATCTTGCCGAGCGCGACGCCGAGATACGCGTTGTATTTATATCCGCGGCGGCGGTGGTGATTTTGTTTATTTACACCGGCTCGGCTCGGCTTGCCGCGGCACAGGGAGGGGAGGAGAGGGGAGGAGTCGCGTTCGAGCAGGATTTTAATCCGCTTCCGCCGTATCTCTCGATGGCGTGCGCGTTCTCTCGAGAAGCGACGGAGAACGGTAGGGGCAGGGAGGGAGGGGGGAGGGGCCACATCCGGAAGGAAGAGGTTACCAGGCCGATCCGCTCGGCCGAAGCGTCTCGACGCATGGTGCGCGTTGCGTCACGAGTCGAGGAAGTCGATGACCCACCTCCTCCGTCTCCTCCTCTTCCACCTTCTCTTTCCTCCCTCCTTCCTCGCGGCGAGAGCCGAGCGCCGATGCACCGATGCACCGATGCACCGAGGAAACCGACTGCACACGCCCGGAACGCGTGCACCCGTCCGCGATCAACTTTCTCGCGCGTAATCGCGAGATCGGGCCGTCTCTCGAACCCTCGTCCTCGTCCTCGACCGCGAACGCGACCGCGACCACGACCACGACCCTCCGGAGGGAGGAGGGAGGAGGGAAAGGTTCGATCGAAAAACCCTCCTCTCCGTTTTCGTCTCCGTCCCCCGGTCTTCGGTTTATCGAGGAACGCGATCCTTTTTTCGCTGGAAAGAATCGTCGCGCGTCGAGGGGTTAATTAAGATTCCCGGCGCAACGCGGGAAGGGGGCCTCCTTTTCTTCGGTCTTAATTGGAGGGCTCTTTTAGCAATTAGAAGCCGAAGGGAATTCTTTTCTCTTAATAATTCGCCGTTACGAAGATATAAACGAACCTTTCGGGAACATCTCGGGGAAACCGTTCCGCCGTCCCGATCTTCCGGTATTTTCGCCGCGGTTCTTGGCATTCGAGCGAGCTTTCCCGTGAACCGGCCCGCCCTAAGCCCGCGAAATTTATTTTATATCCCCCAGTTTTAGGTGAATAGGAACGATCCATTGAGATTCGGGTTGCCTTCGAGGCCGGTTCTCGTTCCGCGCCCTCCCTCCCTCCCTCCCCTGTCTGCGAAAAGGATTTTCCACCGGAAATCTTGGACGAAAAGACGCGAAGCGGAGCCACTGCGTTCGACCTTTGCCGACGATCCGTCCCGACCGAGTCGAGCCGGTTGTTCCCAAGACCGATATCGAGCCGTCTCTCGAATGCAAATCGAGCGGAAGTCAACGACGAGCCGGAACGAACCGGCCGTCTTCTCCCTCGGTTTCTCCTCGGCCGGAAAGAGAAGAGAAACGGAAACCGAGGGCGCGAAGAAAATCGAGCCGGCTCGATCGAAACTCTTCGCGATCGTTTAACCTTCCTTTTTCCGCTCGCGTTCAAATTTCAAAAAAATCGGTGTTTTTCCGGCGCGGCGGGGTGCAACTAGTCGCTTTTGCGCCAAGAAGTTCTCCGTTTTCTCGATCATTCGCGTATCCGGTTCTCGAGGGGGGAAGCGACCTTGAACGGTCGAAACTCAGGCGATCGGTAAACTTCGTTTCGCGACGGAAGAAATCGTCGTGGAATTTTTCTTCTTCCTCCTTCAGGGCCCCCGAAACCGTGTCGGAGGGACGCGCGACGAGTTCGCGTGCGTCTCGAGGCGCGTCGAAAAGACAGAGGCGGAGGGGAGACGAACGCCGATAAGAAAGCGGAGACGCCACGGAGGCGTACGACCTTCGGCCGCGTATCGATTAATCGCGGGTTAAGCTCAATGCCGAGCCGAAAGCGATCCGGTGATCGGGGCGACGTCGAGTCATCGATCGGAAAACTCGCGTCGACGCGCCGTGATTGATTCGTTCCGCGACGCTCGAAGGACGAGCGCGAAACTTTTCGGCGCAAGCGATCTCTCCACTGGGCGGTTTCTTTCGGCGCTGTTTCTCGATCGCAGGGAACGAGCCGCGTCCCTTGCATCGTTTTCGAACTCGAGGCGACGGTAAGCGCGCGCGTTTATCGTCGATGAACGGATTCGTCGGTATCGAGTGCCATCCGTCTTTCGCATTGTTTTTTACGTGGGCGCGCGCAGAATGCACGGGCCGATGGTACGGCGCATTCGATAATACACGATTCGGTTGACCCAGTTCCGAGGTATCGAGTCTCGAAGTGGCGAAGCGTGGCGGAGTGTTAGCGGTTAGCGGTTTGCGCGGTAAACGGGGGTAAATACCGAGCGAACGACCGAGCGAACGAGCGAGCGAGCGAGTTCTCGGGACGCGTAGCCGGAGCATCGATGGACCTCGAGGGCGGAGATTATTAACCGAACCGGGTTGGAAGCGGAAAGAAAAGTTGCTCGCAGGGGCGAATACGAAACGATCTCGGAACGACGCGACGGGACGCGACGTCTCGTTAACCAACGGCGGTTCTTGGTCGGTATCGGCGGGTTCGCGGTCGCGAGCGGTAGTTAAATGTTTGCTCTTTATTCGGGACGCGAACTCGTCGGAACTCCCCTCCGTGGAAACTCGAAAGTTAACCGCAAGTGCGAGCGGCCCTCCAGCGAGGAGGAGAAGTTCCGTCGAGTTCTCGAGGCAACTTCCGGCTTCGACTGCGAAGAGGAGTCTTCCGTCCTTCGAGGACGCTCTCCTCCCTCCCCCCTTTCGACGCTCCAGGCAACAACCTCCTCGATACACGCGTCGAAGGGTTCGCCCGCGCGGACCGTTGCGCTCGAGACGCCGTTTTTCCTCGACGAGCGATCGCGCTCGATTTCCCGACGCCGAGTCGATAACGTCGATCGACGTCTCGGTCGATCCGCTCGGACGAGCATCGCGAGACTTCCCGGGCCGCGAATCATCGGGTTCTCAGTTTTCGGGTAAGCGTCGTTCCACGTCGACGAACGATCGCCTCGACGCGGGCAATGTTTCCAGGCATCGCGCGCGACCCGGAACATTGTTGCGTTTCAGCGAATCTGGGTCGTCTTTAACGATCGATCTCGTTATTTCCCTATTCGGCGTCTTTTATCGTATCGGATGCCACGCTCGGCTATGCCGAGGAGGGGATCTCCGTCGGGCCGCGAGCTCTCCTCCGAGACATCGAATATTAGAAATTCCGTTCGAGCTCCTCTAATAACCTCGTTATTATCGTAATCCCGGACCGTCTGATTTTTTTTCCGAGATACGGCTCGAGGATCTCGTTAGTCTCGCGTCCGCGCGGAGACGGAAAAATAAATAGGGAAGAGAAAAGCGTCGGCCTCGGTGATCGGGTCCGAAGCGGTTTCGTTCCCGACGGATGCGGAGGGCCGCGAGAACGCCCGCGGCCGGTTCGCGGACCTTCGTAAACGGTCGAACGCGTTGTTAATAACCGAGTCGATAAACGTCGCGCGATCGATGGAACCGAAAGTCGAGGGATTAGACCGCGAAGCGACGGAGCGACGTAGCGACGCAGAGGCGGGAGAGTGCGGAACAATCGACCATTGTTGCGCAACCGTTTGTAAATACGATCGAACTCTCGTCGGTAGCTCCGAGCGGCGAACGATCGACGCTACCGACGCTTCGCTCGCGCCATCTGCCGCGAGAAATCGGCTGCGAGACGGGCCTGCCTTTTAAGGGTCTGCGTTGCTCCGGGCGGAAGATATTGGTCGCTCAAGGGCACCGTTCGACCGTGTACGCGGCACCGGCCCGTTACGTCGCGTCGTACCGTTTCTTACGCGCGGCATCCGGCGCGATTTACGGTCGTCGATGCGACCTTGACGGACAAGCGTCTTCCGCCGCGAGTATGGTACGAAGCAAGGGCGTCGCTCGGTGCGCGGAAATTGGCTTCGCGAGGCGAACGGATACTCCGTGAAAACGCGGTCGAAAGCTGATTTCTCGGGTCGGGACGTCCGCGCCGATACCACCGGCTCGTCGAATCGCGATCGAGGAGCCGGCGAGACGGACGAGACCGAGAGCGAGCGAAACCGCTCCTCGAAGAAGGAGCGGGAAGGAGAAAATCGAAGGGTAAGGTGGTCCAACCAGATCCGTCCGCCGAAACAGGTGCACCGGGGTCCGCCTGCCGTTCGTCGAGGCGTGTGCCGACTAACTGCGCGCCTTAATAACGCGCGTTCGATCCTTTACGGACGGCGCGCACGCACGCATTTGCATAAACGCGGGCCGAGCGGTACGCGTACCGATCGATCCTAGCTCTCGCGTCGATCAGCGATTAGATCGAACGTCCGTGCTCGAATATCGAACGAACGACGATTCGTATTCGCGCGGCACTCGACGACTCGCGAGGAGGTTCTTCACGTGGCAAAGAAGAAGAGGGATTCGAAAGTCGGTCGGAGAGGGGGGAATCCGTTTCGGTGGATCGGAACGTTGTTCGAACGAATTCGATCGGCGAGTACTCGATTCTTGGAAGTTTCGTCGAAGCAACAGTTGGCCAGCAGTTTGCGGCGTCGCGACGCTGCCACCTAACGCGGTTTCGAAACTCGGTCGATCGTTCGCCAAGGTCGGCACGGATCCTGCGAATCGGTTTTCGAAACGCGGGTAATCGCGACGGGAGGGGCGTCGAAGAAAACGAACGAGAATCGCGAACCCCGGGACTCGAAGGACCGTTGAGAAGAGGGGAGCGTCCAACAAAGCGATCGGTACGCAGGTGAAGCGAAACGACCGTCTGCTCGGCAAGCTGCGTCGACCCGGCGAAGCCCCGGTTGGCGCGCGTGCGACTACCACCGGGCAGAAGCGTAACAGCGCCAGCGCCGGCAACTCGAGCCGGCAACGGGCCGGCTCGGGCCGGGCCGGGCCGTGTACGGGTACGGGCCCAGGTCCGGGCCCCCGAATGCCTCAGTCGACCGATGCGCGTCACTGCGAGCGTACGCCGGTAACCGCTGCCCGCTTCTTTTTCCCTCGTCCACGGTGCTCGCTTCGCATCGCGAAACACGTCTCGATGTGATTTCGATCCTCGGTTCTCGGCTTGCGCGCGACGCTACGCTAGGCCACGCGAGGCGAGGCGAGGCGAGGCGAGGCGACGCGACGCGTCACTGGGTGTGCAGCGACCTTGGAACACTGCACCAGTGTCGGAGGCTAGGCGATTTGCATGCGCGTCGATCGATGGGACGCGGTCGGTTCGAATTTACGCGGCGCTGCCGGCGCCTACTCCGATCCGACGTCGGACAAAAGCGGCCGTTGCTCGAAAACCGAGGAAAGGGGAGATCGATCAGGCCGCGCGGAAGCGGCCTCGAAGCACGTGCACGCGCGAGCAACGCGAGACACGGGCCCGAGTCATGTTCAGCAGGTTCGAGCTGCTCCAGGGTGCGGTCAGCTATCTTCTGTTATCAGGTGCGCGCACACCGTCCTCGATCCTCCTTTCGAAACTCATCGCCGAGCGGAAAACGACCGCGATACACCTTACTCCGGTTAGCACCGAGCGGCGATAATTACCCGTTGGAACGTCGCCAGGGAATATTCGTCGCTTTTGTCGAAACGAGAGTTACGACGCCCGGCCTGGTGTACGTACTCCGCCGCGAAACGATCTCGCGCGATAAATCGTCCCTCGCGTCGGAGAACGCGACGCGTCCAACTCGGTAACCGTAGCTCGTTCGCGGTGCGCGCGGAATTCGCCAACGGGAGAGTCGGATTCGAAGCGAACGTTCTCTCTCTCGTCGGTTGAAATTTTATAAAACGCGTCGCGATCGAACTCGGTCGAACACCCGTTGTCGAGTCGCAACCCTCTCTTTCGAGGCCGAGCTCCCCCTTTTTTCCACCTTCTTTCTCTCTCTCCTTTGACCCAGTCGCAGCACTCCGTCCTTGTCCGTCGCAGCCCCTTTCTCGCAACGTACGTGCGTGCGTACGTGCGTGCGTACGTGCGTGCGTGCGTGCGTGCTGCTTTCCATTGTTTACGCAATGGCTCCTCGAGCGGCTCGGTGCGCTCCCTCTTTCTGGCTCTCCGCGCCGTCACCTTTCTTCCCTCGTTTCTTCGCTCGTTGGGTCATCGCGTTACCAACGAGCGAACTCGCGCCACGCGAGCCGAGATTACCCGCTCGGGGATCGTTGCCGCGTTTTCCGTTGGAATTCGAGCCGGAGGGGAGGGAGGGGCACGGCTCGTCTCTCGCGCGAGAAAACGCGTCGCGATGCGTTCGCGATACCGCGTCGATCGATAAATAAATTGCCGCGCGGTTCTTTCCGTCGAATCTCGAAAATTCGATCTCTGGTCGTTCCAATTTCGCGGCCGGTCGTTCCAGTTTCGCCGCGAACGAATCTCCCCGCAACGACGTCGTTCTCTCGGTCGGGGAACTCTCCGCCGCTCCTCCTCCGGATCCGTCGTCCTTGGACGCGGACGACCGGACGCTAATTGACTTCGCAGATGCTAATTACCGTCCCTTTTCTTCTTTGTTTCAGAGCGCGAGAGGCACACCGCCAACAGGCTATCCGCGTAAGTATCCTATAAATTCGACGTACCTCGAGGAGGGCGAACCAATCGTCGGCCGCGAACGATGCGCGGCGAGCGTCGAGATCGCCGCCTCTGTCGTCCGCGGAGAGAAGAACGAGCTCTTCGAGATCGATCCCCGTCGAGGACGAAGTTAATCGCGCGTTCGCGCGTCGATCGAATCGTTTCGCTTGGACGTTTTCCTCGGGACCGATTCCTCTCCGTCCCGTTCGTTTCCCCCGGGGACTTTGCGCGATTGTTCGCACGGGTTCGAAATTACGTGCTCGATGTTCCGACGAATCCGAGGAAGACGTTTTCCGAGCGGTTCGGAGACTTCCTCTCCGACGGCTTCGAGAGCCTCGCGCGTTTCTTATCGTCGGGACGATTTCACGGTTTTTTTCGAACGGCGATAAACGGCGAACTCGGTCGCCTCGCGAATATCGGGGGCAGTGTGTTGAACGCGCGCGCCCGCGCGCGTGCGTTTCGGCTCTCGAGAATGCAAAAGAGATAGACGAGCAGCGCTCGCGATCGGAGCAACCGTGGAATCGTTAACCGCGAAGGTTATCGAAGTCGTCGACTTCTCGTACTCTTTGACGGAACTCGGTGCTCCCGCGACGTCTCCCACCGTTTTCGAAAACCGATACGCCGAGGTACGCGATACGCTGACGCTGACCGAACCGTTTACGAGATACCGTCGTAAATATTCGCGATAAGCTCGAAACGAAACATCGTAGGTCGAGAAGCGACTCTCGCCGCTTTCACGGGCGAGAGCCGCGACGCCCGGGCCATCGAACGAAAAGATCCAATTTCCGCGTCGAACCTTTCGAGCGTGTTCTCACGGGCACGAATCGTCGACGCCGATCATCGAGCAGAAAAAGATTCCGGAACGTCCGCGACGATATCCTCGAGGTTAAAGCGATTCGTCGAAAGATACGTTGCAAACCGTTGCGCAACGTCCTCTGCGTATGTAAATAGCCGAGTTAATTTAGCGCAACAACGTAACCCGAAATATTCTTGTCCTCGCAACGAGACGGAAATCTCGTCGTTGCTCTCGCGAATCGTTTCGCGACGTTCGAACGTCCATCGACGCGATTCCGAGGGATTTCGAAAGTTTCGCGATGCCCGCGAAGGTTCGCGCGGGTCTCGAATCGAGAGACTTTAACGCGCAGCGACCGTAACGCGAAAGGGCGACGTTGCTCGTTAGGCGCGAGGGAGAAACCTCGCGAGACGATCGAAGATATCCGCGTACGAATCGGGTCGGAGATTTTCTCGAAATCGAGGCTCGTCGTCCGATCGAGCGAGCGCGAGGAAATTAACGAGCCTCGAAACGGTAAGCGGAACACGTTCCCGCTTTCGACCCTCTCCGGGCCGTCGTTGCTCGAGGGTTTTCGGCCCCGACCGGCGTAACTGCCCCTAATAACCCTGCCTGAGTTGGTTCTTCGATGGAAAACTGGGTCGTATCGCTTATCGACGTCGCTTTTTCGCCGCAATCGGGACTCGGTCTTGCGTAAACAACCGCCGCATCGCGCCGCGCTCGACGCGATTCTCGTCGGTGTTTTTCGTCCTCGAGAACCGGGACCGCGAAAAATTCGAATTTCGCGGCTCCCGGGGGTCGTCGCGTCGCGAAGCGACTCGTGATCTCGAATAAACGTTAACGACGCCTCGGAGCCGGAAGGACGGTTAACTTCTGCGCGGATCGGATCGGAACGCGACGCGCGGCTTCGACGCTCCGTTTCAGGGAAAGAGTTCGCAAACGGTAGTCGTCGATCGTTTCTTACGCTTCGCGCGCGCGTTCGAAGATCACCGTGCGACGGATCACGCCTCGTGCGCGAACGATATTTTTTTCCACGAACGCAGGCGACGACGCCGGAGAGACCCGGCTCGTTATCGCTCGAACGGCTCGCGACCTTGTCCAATTCCGATAACGTTCGACGCGAGCCGCGCGCGACGATAGGGGATTTCGCTTCTCGCGCGAACTCGCGATAAAGTCGAGCACTTTTCGTTCCTCCTCGACTTTGTCTCTCCACTTCGACTCGATCCTCTCGATTTCCCAAACGCGATAGCGGAACCGCTCGGCGATAATCCCGGTCCAACGATCGTTCGATCGTTTCGAAGGCCGAGTAGCGGTCTTCGATCGACCGAGACGCGACCAATCGACGCCCGATCGTCTTCCACCGGTTTACATCGGCTGGCTAAAAATCGACGGGGTCGAATCGCCACCTTCTCGCGAATACGATCGCGAGATTCGGCGAGTCAGATGGAACTCCTCGAAATTCCGACATCGACGGAAACGACGTCGAGCAATTGGCTCGAATTCGATCCATTCGTCGAAGTAACGCGTGGAAAAGGGGAAACGAGCTCTTTCTCGCGGAGTCGATCGAGACGGTGGCATCGAATCGCCGGGTTTCCGGTCGGAATCTCGGCAAGCGCAAACTCCTTTCTTCGCGTGCGTACGCGGCGGTGGAAACTCGATGTTTAAAAACGGAGAATTTGCCGAAAGCTACTGTACCTTTGCCAATCTGGCGGCGCACGTTTCGCAAAGTTTTCACGGTTTTGTTTCCCGTAACCGATCCTCGAAGGGAACACGAGATCGAATCGTAGTCGGATCGAAGAACCGTCTCCGGTGGGCGCCGGAATCTCGTTATCGCGGTGTCTCGGCGTCCAGTGAAATTTTTCTTCTCCCCGCTGGTCGTCTCGCGACGAGAAAACCACCGTGTCGGGGACAACGCTCGTCGTTGTTCGCCTCGCTGTTGGATCCCCTCGCGGAAAGGTTGGCTCGGACAAGCGCGTCGTTATTCGGTTTATCTCGAGCGCCCGTTCTCACGGAATCGTGCGAGTTGGCGCGAAACGCGAGACGACGACCGTTTTCACGAGCTACTCTTTCGCCGGAATGGGTTCGCGCGGCGAATCAACACCGCGAGAATCGTCGCGAGTGGAATTTTACGCGTCGAAATTTCGTCTGAGCGTCGATCGACGAGTTCGACGTCTCCTTTAGCGATCGAGTTTGTTTCCCCTTGGCGCCCTACCTTCTCGCGACACGCGTACTCGCGATACACGCGTTTGCGCGTACACTCGTCCCGGTTTGGAGATCCACGCGTTTCAAAGATCCACTGGTCCGCTCGGTCTCGGATCTCTCGGATAATGTCGTAATTACGGCGTCTCCGTTCGCGAGGAATTCGCGCGCGAAGCGAGAAGGAACGGAACGGGTGCAGGCAGGGAGGTTGGCTCGAGGCGACTTGGACGCGCAGATGGCGCGTAGAACCGGGAGCGGCGAGACGACCGCTCGAGGGGTTAAAGGCGAGAGTGGAAGCGCGACGCGCGGACGCGGACGCGGACGCGGACGCGGACGCGGACGCGGACGCGGACGCGGGAGAAGAGGAAACGGGCTCGGGAGGCGTCCAGAGGGACGTAGAGAGAAGACGAGAGAAAAAGAGACGCTCGAGGTAGAAGCAATAAGGGGTTAAAGGGAGGAACGGACGGGGAGAGTGCCGCGGAGCGCGTATCGAAAACGCGCGCGCGTTCGCTCGTTCGTTCGCTCGCTCGCGGGAGGGGTTCGAAACGAAGGAGGAGGAGGAGGCGGCGGAGGAGGACGAAACGAGACAGAAGGGGGAAGGAGGGCGAGAGAGAAACACGACGGTACACGCGCTGGAACTTCCAAAGTTATTCGCAACAGGCAGCTCGCTGGTCCGCCCCGTGGAATTCTAGGTTCCGGTGCCGGGAGCTCGGTCCCCCTTCACTCCCCTTGGACCGTTCTACCGCGCTTACGGTCTCCTCTCGTTCCTGCGCGCCACCTCCGGCCATCTTCTTCCGCGGTGTCGCGGGCGGCGACGATCGGCGTCGCCCGGGTCCGGGAAACCCCGACGTCGCGGTCGTCTTTCGAGACGGACACCCGGTACGCGTATCCCCGCTTCGCTCGACGCTGCCCGCGCTCCGATTCAATTATCGCGCGAAACGTTGAACGATCGTTGGGATCGCGGCCGCGCGATTTTCGGGGAGAGACGCGAACGATCGACGCGTCCGAGAAGGGTAAAAGGTTTATCGGCGTTTCGATTACCTAGACAACGGGGTCTCGCGACGGTTAGGATCCTCGTCCGTTCGCGACGAGTGTAAAACTCGCGTGGAATTCGAGTTCCGTCGCTCGTTCGCGTTTTCGAGCACCCGGTAGGTCTCGGTAGGTGCAACGTTCGTGGAAAATACATCGCGCGAGCCGACGGGGATCAACGTTTGCCGCGCGAAACGTAACGGAATTTCCACGGGCCTTTGAATAAAATATTCCAGCGAATCGGCGGAACCGAAGGACGGTTCGCGTAAAATTCGTCGGTCTGGTCTGTTTCGCGTTGGCAATTACACGGGCGTCTCGTCAAAGCGTTTAATTCGATGAAAGGGCAGCCGGGTCGCGGGCCCGGTTGGCTTCCTTTCCCCCTCCCCTCCCCTCCCCTCCCCACTCCGTTCCCCGTTCTCCGGTCTCCGGTCTCCGGTCTCCGGTCTCCGGTCTCCCCTGTTGTCGGCTCGCGTTTCTCTCTTCTTTTTCCCCGGAAACGTTTCGCGTTCGTTCCCAGCGGTGCCGGATGCGCGGTCTTTCTTGTCGCGCGTCGACACACCGCTCCGGTCCGCGTTTCTCGTTCGTGTCGTCTCACCGGCACCTATCCACCGCCGCCATCGTCGGCTCGTTCCGTTCCGCGTGTTCGCGCGCTCCTCGTACGTGTGCCGCTCGGTGGACGCGGTCTCGTGCGCGTGCAACCGCGCGGCTAGGATACGGCCGTGTTCCGTTGTAAACCGGAGGGATCGCGCCGAGGTTAAAGAAACCTCGGTTCCCCGTGCCCCGCCGCAAACAGGTTCTGCTCCTTTTTCCCCGCGATCGCCGGAACGAGCCGCGTTAACGCGGTGACAGATGGAAATAGATTCCAGCCACGATTACCGAGTACCGTTTACCCGCGAATCGACCTTTCCGACGCGTACCGTCGCGAACGGTGTCGATAATCCCCGCGTGGATTCGTTCGACGAACGCCCGCGATCTCGGATCGTCTCCATCCGGAAACTCGACCACTGCGGAAAAAACGATCGTCGAAATCGAGCTCTCCTCCCGTTACGAGCACCGCTGAAATTACCGGATCTTCGCGAAAAACGGTAGCTTCGCCGCGAGGTGGGTATTCGGTTGTCGCCGATCGGTACTTTCGATTCCGTGGACCCTCGTGAAACTCGTTCGCAGGCACGAATCGTCCTTCGTTGAGAGCCTTGGTCCGAGTTCGGCGTACGTCGCTCGGCGCTTCTCGACGGAAGCCGTTCGTCTTGTCGCAGGGTAGGAAGTTATCCGCGGAGCCCGGTAACGAGAAAACGTTCCCACGGAGCCGCGCGAGCAATTTGTACCGTTCGAGGGTCGCGCGTTCCTCGAGTGGTTCTCGCGATCGCGACGTTCGCTCGATCGAAATTTTTAACGCGACCTTGGACCCCGTCGCGACGCCAAATTCCACGGAGAGGGGAAACGGTCCGCGAGACGATATCGTTCGGTGGAAACCGAGCGCGCGACCGCACGCTGGCTCGCTAGCTCGCTCGGCCGTATCCGCGAGCATCGACGAGGACGCGGGACAGCGTGTTTAGGGTCGATGACCCTCCGTACATCCGCGTTCGGCGCTTCGCGTACTTTACCTCTTTATCTCCCAGCTCGCCTCCATTTCCTTGCTTCCACCGTAGCTACTTCTCGCTGCTTTCCATTCCCCCCTTGCTCGCCACACTTTGTCCGTTCTGGGAGTACCGCCTCCGTCTCCGTCTCCGTCGCGTCGCCTCGCGTCGCCTCGCGTCGTCGATCGAGGGTGAAAGGACCCTCGTCTTCGTGACTCTTTTTTTCTTTCTTTTTTTTTTCTCGTTCCCTCTCTCCTGGTTTCGTTGGCTCGTGCGCGAGCGGACAGAGAGATCCGCGGTCGGACAGGATGTCGATATTTCGGTGCCCGCCGCGACGATAAATCGCGCGGTATTGTGGCCCCGTCCCCGTGCACGGGGACAAACGCCGACTGGAAGTTATTTTCGCGGAAAGTCCGGTTCGTTCGTACGAAACTCCGATCCGAGTCGCCGGATTTAGAACGGAGACGCAGCCGGATGCGCGACGCGAGGAATGCGAGGTTCGCGGAAGGTTGCTCGAGATCGAGCGACCGGTGCGTTCAACGCGAACGTACCGAAGCGAGGAAAACGAGAATCGGTGCCCGATCCTCGGTAGAGGCGAGGACGTCCTCGAAAAGATCGCGGGTGCCTCCAGCTTGCGAGCCGATCGAAACCCCGTTCGGTTCGTGCGTCGATTCGCGGCCCGTTGGAAGTCAAAAGCGAAAGTGTCAACGGGGAGCGCGAGGAACACGCGAACGGAGCTCGGTGACAAAGAAACCGGCGCCGGAGGAGGAGAGAGGCGCGCGTGAAACAGCAGTTTCAGAGATCAATGAACGATTGTTCCTACCTCGACTCCGCTCCCCTCGTCTCACCTCTACTCGCATCGCATCGCATCGCATCCCATCGCATCCCATCGCATCGCATCGCATCGCATCGCGTCGCATCGCATCGTATCGCATCGCATCGTATCGCATCGCATCGCATCGCATCGCCTCGCATCGCATCCCATCGCATCGCCTCGCCTCGCCTCGCTTCGCCTCGCATCGCCTCGCATCGCATCGTCCGTGTTCTACAGGTTGCCGCGGCACGCGTTCATCGTGTACGCGTTCTTCTTCTTGTCGATTCTAATCGAGAGCGCTTCGTCCTCCCGATCCGCTCGCGGGCTCGTTCTTTCCACCGACGACGATTTCCAGGGATATAAGAATCGGTCTCGATTCCGATCGAGCTCTACGAATCACCCGAAAGGAATGTCGGCGTAAACGTTGCCGTTTCGTTTCTGTTGCAGAGATTTAGAAGGGGACCTGAGGTTGTCCGAGGACAGCGACGATGAAACGAACAAGGTACGGGGCGAGACGTTCGCTCGAAAACGTGATCCGTCGATCGGTTCTCGATCGATCGCTCGGTAGTGGGAGGAACGGGGGTTGTCTCGTTCCGCTTTGCCGTGCGAAATTAATTGGTAATCGTTTCGGTCTTTTTCCACAGGGAACGTCGTCGCGGGCAGCGAGGGGAAGCAGAAGCCCCGACCTCACGGTCGAGTAAGTATCCGTTTCGTCGATACGGTCGTTAATTAGCGCTCGTTTTGCAGTTCGATCGAGCAGCGCGAAAATTAACGCGGCCCGCTATTCGTAACGATTCTTCGAGGCAGTCGTTGCCGCGCGATTTCTCCGTTTCCCGATCGTTTCGGCGTTCGGTGTATATTCCGCGAATACGCGTCCCGTTCGAAACGAGTCGGCGGGAGTTTGCGCTCGGTCCAATTAGCGTCACGAGGGGTCTCGTTCCTCGCGATCGTACCGTCGTCGAACCATCGCCGGGCCGGAGAAGTTTTTCGCCGAAGGACCGGCCCGGTACCGGTAGCGTTCGTCGATCCGCTCCCGTTTCACGTTCCGCCTCTCGACGAACGTATTTTGCTCCCCAGTTTGTCGACGCCGTTGATACCGGCGATGACACCGGCGCCGCCGCCTCTGGCGCCCATGTCGCCCATGGGACTCTCGCCCGTGGGACCCTTGTCGCCGTCGAGGCCGCTCAGTCCACCCAGACCGTCCTCACCGCCCAAGCGGACGACACCGGACCGAGCCCTCTCCCCGGCACCGGTCAGCCCTCTGCGGTCCAAGGGCTCCCCGAGCCCGACGATACATCAGAGGCCGCCCAGCCCACCCGGACAGGCGCCCCAGAGTTCCGGAAGCGCGAGCTCCAGCTCCGATTCCGGATCGGATTCCGGATCGGACAGCAGCGACGACTCCGAGGACGAAACGGGCAACCAGCCCGCAAAGGGACCCTCCACCCCGCCCTCCGTCTCACCCAAGACCGACAATCCGATCGAAGACCCGCCGCCCGCGATAGAGGAGTCGAAGCCCAGGTGGAACCTTAGCTCCTTCTTCAGCAAAACGGCCGTGCCGCACGGCGAGCAAAACTCGGAGAACAAACAGCCGCAGGTACGCTTCGATTTCGACCAATACCGCAGAGTCCGTCTCTCCCTCTCCCTCTCCCTCTCCCTTCCTCTCCCTTCTAGGGAAACGTACCTTTGCCTCTCCGAGTCCTCCGAGTCTATCGCGACTCTCGATCGCGGTGCAGCTTCCTCTCGTGAACGCGAACGTTCGTTTCCAGGATTGCAACAGGCGGCAGAGCTCCCCGGTGGTCACGGTGGACACCAGAACGCACAGGGACAAGGCAGCGGCCCACGATTGGAAGCTCGACGAGGCTCTCAAGAGGACCCACAACGCGACGATGATAAGCCTGCTCAGCGACAGCGATCATCACTCGGATCAGGAGAAGAGCCAGCCCGTCGAGGAGACGCGCGCCCAGACGGAGAAACCAAAGGCGGCCGACACCAGGAAACGGGGACGACCCAGGAAACCCACCAAGAGCCCGAAGCCCGGTCACCGGACCTCCGACGAGACCCTCAAGAACGGGAAACCGCGAAGCAGAACGAGAGGCGTCGGCAGTCCCATGAAGAAGAAGCAACCGATATCGAAGGCAACCATCGCGACCAGCGACGACGGCAGCGACGACAGATCCCAGGGTGCATCCAGCGCCTCCGACAGCGATCGACCGAACAGGGTGTCGCCGGTGGTCGCCACCGTCGTCAGCGAGAAACGACGAACGAGATTGAGCGGATCTTCCAGCGAGGACGAGAACCCGACCACCGGTAAGCGCAACAGCGCCTCAGAGGACGACACCACGCGCTGGAGGAGAGTACCCATCAAGAGGAGTAAGCTGGCCGACTCTCCGAAGAAACAGGAGAAGAAGAAGAGCCCGGCGAAGGCAAAGTCCAGAAAGTCCAGTTCGCGGGTCGCCAACGTCGGTGGCTCCGATTCGGACAGCGAATCCGAGGTGTCGGTGAGAAACAGTCGCATCCAAGTCGCCAGGTGAGCGAACCTTTCACGCGCAACGGTGTATTTGCGCCAACGAGTACGCGGACCGAGTAATCGTTTCTTTTTCTTTTCTCTTCCTCGACAGGGTACCTCCGAGACCAAGGGCACCTCTGACGAGGACAACCTCCCCGGAGAACTCGGACAGCGACAACAGTCCGGGTCCAAAGTTGCAAGAGGAGGACGCCGGTAACGTGCAGGACAAGAAGAAGAGCGACACGCTGCGAAGGGTGTTCTCGACTTCGGTGGGTGGCGGGAAGGGTGGCGGTAAGGGCGGGAAGGGTGGTAAAGGCGGAGGGAAGTGCGGTATCTACGTGGAGGAGTACACGACGTCCGCCAACACGCCGACCGGAGGGGAGAGCCCGTACAAAAGGCCATCGTCTCAGGCGTCTAGCGTCATTCAGTCTTTCCCGTCGCTCGCGTACGTGAACGGTGTCCCGAGTTTGCTCTGCAGGATCGACCTGACCAGGTTACCGCATATATCGCAACTGTCCAGAGGGCAAGAGCTCAGGCAGCGCACGGAGCTTCCAGACACCAGGCCGTCGTCGCGGCAAACCTCCGCGTTGGTCGTCCAGCCCCCTCGGCCGCCCACGCCGGAAGAGGGCGAGATCGTCGACACGCCGCCGCCTCAGCAGCTACCTTCGGAGACGAGGATTCACGGGGACGCGTTGTTGGCCGACGGCGACCACAAGAATCGCGCTGTCGTCAAAGGCGAACCGATCTCGGACTCGAAGAACGGTTGCGGCATCGTGTTGAGCGGTGCCGGTGGCGGCGGCGGTGTTGGCGGTGGCGGCGGCGGTGGCATCGACATCGGCGGCATCGGCGGCATCGGCGGCGGCGGTAGCGTCGTCGGTGCAGGTGCTAGTGGTGCTAGTGGTACGGGTAGCGCGCCCAAGAGGAAACGTAATACGAGTTGTAGTTCCGTGTCCAGTTTGAGTACTGTGTGTTCCGTGGAGTCGAAGGCGAAAGGCTCGGGAGAACACAAAGAGAAGAAGAAGAGGAAAAGGAAACGCGTGGACGTCGAAGCTGTTCTATCCAGGCCATCTTCCAGTCAGGTAGATAACATTTCGCCGATCGTTTATCCGCGCGAGCGACGCGGCTGTCGCGTCCCGGATCTAACTAAGCGCGATCTCGATATTGTTCAACAGCAAAGTGATATACAGCCAACGAATCACGAACGGGAAGAAAAACCCGACACGAGTCTATTGCCTCCACCGCCCCCGCCTCAGCGCGTCTATTATTCCTACTTCAATCCTCAGAACGAAGTGTTGGAGGATCAGGATAGGTGGTAAGTGATCGAGGATCGCTCTCGCGAACCTTTCGGAGCGAACTCTTTTCGATTGGGAATTTTGGCTACCGCAGGGACCAGAATCAGTACCTGATGGAAGCGAAACGGCTGAAGCACAGCGCCGACAAGGAGTGCGAGCTCACGGCGCAGGGTATGCTTTACCTAGAAGCCGTTCTCTGCTTCCTGCTCACTGGCAATGCCATGGAGTCGGATCCTCTCACCGAGAGGGCGTCGTTCACCATGTACAAGGATACTCTTAGTCTCATCAAGTGAGTACATCTCTAATTAAGCGCAAACTACGACGAAGAGTGCTTCCTAATTAAAGCGATCTCCGATTTCCCCTCGCCCCTCCCGCTAGGTACATCTCCTCGAAGTTCAAGAGCCAGCAGAACAACTCACCGGAGAGCAATATACATAACAAGCTGGCCATTCTAAGGTGAGTGCGCCACTTCGAGGCTTTCGTCTATCGCGCGATTGCGTTTCAAAACGCTGTTGTCTCGCTTTTGTTGTTTCAGCCTCTTTTGCCAGTCCCTCATATACTTGAAGCTCTTTAAGATGCGCAGACACGAAGTCAAAGAGAATCAAAAGATTCTCACCGACTATCATCAAAAGGTGAGCACGAGCGGAGATACCGCGCAGACTTTTACCCGACTAGCCCGACCACCGACAAAAACCAACGCGTTTCCTTTCGTTGTCTCTTCAGCCCGCCCAGGCAACCTCGGTGCAACCGGAAGGCCAAGGAACGCCTTCTTTGTCACCGACCCCGTCACCGGCCGGCTCCGTGGGTTCCGTTGGCAGCCAAAGCTCCGGGTACAGTAGCGGCGAATTGGCGAACCGAGGTGTCGCTTCCGGTCAGCCGCAGCTAGCGCCGTGCGTTAACGTTCCCCTCGGCGTTCACACAGCCATGGCGAAACAAAATCAACATTTCGGTTTGCTGTTGAGCTGTCACGATCTCTGGGACCAGGCAAACGCTCTGGTAACGGACAAGCACAGAGGTGAGCTTTGCGAAATTCCCTCGTTCCCGGTCTCGATTACCATCCAATGGTAATTGGATTACTCTCCGTTTCCCCTTTTCCTCAGATTTCTTCATCGAGCTGGATGAAAAATTGGGACCCCTCACGTTGAAAAGTTCACTGCGCGATCTGGTGCGTTACGTTCAGGCTGGCATAAAGAAGCTCCGAGATCTCTGACCACAGTGGCATAGCCCCCGACCACCCACCCCGAATTACATCACTTCTCTCCCGCAAAACATGGCCACGTATCCAACGATGTTCACGTAAGGACGGTCGCGACGCGTTGAACGGTCTTCGTGGGATTTGGAAGGAGCACGAGAACGCCGATCTCGTGCCGGCGGTGTGATACGCGTTAGAAAAATTTCGGAAGAGCGCCGGAGAGAAGTCGAGTTTATTCTTAGCAGGCGAGGACTGTTCTCTTTTGGGGTGGCACGAAGAAAAGAATCACGGTGGTCCGGGGGGAATATTCGGCCGCGAGGAGATCGTTGATTGCACTCGCTCGCGCCTAGGACAGCTAATAAGTTTCTCCATTTCGGGGTCGAAGCGCCCTGGCATTTTTTTCGTTCGACTCTTAGCATCAACTTTATAGTCAATTCGAAGTGACTCGTCTAACCAGTGAACAGCAAGAGGGGGAGGGAGGCTCGTCCCGCGGGTCCGTTCTCGACCGCGCGGAGAACCTCTCTTGCACACTCTGCGCATAGCGTGCATTACTTATTTTTGGAGACGAGGATTCAGCGCCGAGGAGAGAGGAAAAACGGCGATGTAAAATCGAAGAACGAAACGATACGCGAGGATAGTGGAATTTGGAAAGAGTACGATGGTACACGCGTTTGGAGAGCCAAGAAGCGTTGTTTCTTTTTATTTTTACTTTATTTTTTTTTTTATTTTTTTTATTTTTTTTTTTTTTTTTTTTTTTTTGGTTTCTGTTTGTGTAAATTACCGCGATGAATTGAAATCGAACGGAGAAGAGAGGAGAAACGGACGAAGAAGACGAAGACGAAGACGAAGACGAAGAAGAAGAAGAAGAGGAAGGGGGGGGGGGGGGGGAGAAAAATACGACGAAAAAGGAATAAGAAGTGCCACAGAAGCGCCCGTGTGTTCTCGCTTTACGGTGCGCCGCAGCCGACGTTACCTGAAGCATGAGTTTCGTTTTGGCGATTCGAGTGCGACGAATACACAAGGATATATACATATATGCATATAGTTTATTACTTATATAAATATATAAATAATTATAAATATATATATATATATATTATATATATGTGTGTATATAAATATAAATATGTATATATATACATATATATATATATATATGTATGTATATGTATATACACATAGATATGAATATATTTAATGAAAAGAGAACCAACGCGTCACGCAGGCCTGCGTTTCGTTTTTAGCAAAAAAGAAGGAAATGATTAAGGCGGTCGCGAGATACGCGAGGGTGGGAGAGAGAGAGATAGGATGGGTGAATCGGTGGGATGTATTTTCTCTTCGGTGGAGGGATGTACGCCGCGCGAGCAACAAGATCAACGGTCGATTACGACCGACGCACTATAATAAATAATTAACTAACGTTTGACGTCTGCGAACGAAGGACGCACGACTCTTTTTGTAGATAGGTTACAGAAAAAGAAAGAAAAGGTAACTTAGATTAGACAATTAATACGCAACAAGGAGAAGAACAGAAAAAGAAGAGTAAACGGTAACAAAAACAAAACCAACCAATACACATATTATTTACATTACTTAGAACTTAAACGGGGAATAAGTAGAGGTTCTAGCGATGAGAAACAAGAAATAAAAAAAAGATTATTCAGATAATTGTACGTATAGCGCATACCACACACATTATACATAGTGCGATTAAAGGAGAATAATAATAATAAATAAAAAAAAAAAACAATGAAGTGGGAAAGGGAAGCGAGAACAGACACGCCGGACGCGAAATAATAAAAGAATTCGCGTGTAACGCAGGGATACACCGCGCGCACGCTCTCTCGCGTTACACGGGACGCAAAAAGAATAATAATCGAAGGAAACAAACGAAAAGAGAAAAAAAGGAAACAAAACGCGTAACGGATAAGCAAGTTGCTCATGTGTATATTTTTGTAAATAGGTATTTGCGAGTGCCGCCGCCTTGAGGGTGGCCTGTCGACGCGTCGCGAGCGCGCCAGGCCGGCCCGCCCCAATTTTTGCTACCACAAATCTTATCGAGAATCAGGAAATTTCTGGTAAAAAATGAAAGAAAAAAAATATTAAAGTACACGACACACAAGATGTTACAGACATGTCCGCCGAATTTGTCCCGATGGTTCTTTCCGAGTCTACAGTGTTCTTACTTGTACGCGTAACGTAATAGCTTTATTTCGTTCGTTCTCGTCGTACGTATTCACTCTTCATTCGCGTCTCTCTCGAAATTGGTTCTTGTCGTCGTTTCGTTGGCGTTCGCTCGTTTTTTTGTTGCTTTCTTTCGTTTGTTCCTTTTTTTTTTGTTTTTTTTTTCTTCTCTCCTTTTTTTTTTTTTCTTTCTTTCTCCTCTTTCTTCCTTTTGTTCTTCACCGACAAAGTGAGCGAGATAACCGTTGTGTCGCAGATGCGCGCGCTATTTCAGCGAACTTCCCTGTACTTTCATCGATCCAGCGACCGCGCGCCGAGGGAACGAAAAGGCTTAAAAGCGAAATGTATACGAGGCCTGAGTGTAATGCGCTTCTCTATCTTTCTCGATAAAACGGCGAATTCGATTCGATGGCGCGTCGGGACGAGGAAAATAAACAGGAGAACAAAGGAGGGCCCTGAAGAACCGAGACAAGTGTTAGCAACGATTATTCTACCGGGTGTACGAAACACCTCGTGAACGAAATCTTATCAATCATTGGACCATCGTATCGTCGAAACAATTAATCTCGAATGAACCACGCAGTAAAACATATCCGAATGAAAATAAATGAAATTCGATCGAAGCATTGAGAGCCTGTTTTTTCCGTTAGATTTTACGTCGTCGCGCAGAAGTTGGACCAATCGATCTATATCTATCCAATCGTAGCCGAACCGATCGGGTTGCTAATACTTGTCCAAGCTCGACGGACGGACGGACAAAGCTGGAACCGCGATTCAACGAAACGATCCACTACGGTTGACGAGATCACGGGGGGCCCATAGAGTTACTAAGCGCGGTCCAATGGTTCACGGGATACAATTTTATACCTCGCGTGCGCGTGCACACGGACGCAAAGGACAAAGAGACTAAAAAGACAAAAAAAAAAAAATAAGCGAAAGAGAAGTCTATTAAAAAGTTTTGATATTTTCGAGACACATATTTATAGCGGATACGTATATAAATATCAGGCCCCTTTTCTCGTCGGACATCGTCGTTTCCCACGCGACGAAATCGAACCCGTGTCCGCGCTTTTATCGAGAAGAAGTTGCAGCGTGCATGGGTGGTTCCGCGTGTCCAACCTGCGTCACCGATTCTTCTTTTCGCGCATGGTCCTCGATGCGATTACTTCACCGTGGTTTTCCGTTTCTACGATCGTTTACGCCATCGTATTTACCGTTGTTTCAAATAGCAACACACACACAGCGGTCCTCGCGCACAGAGGCATTCTTTCTATATACTTTCGGCGAGTCTACGTTCCTACTTGACCTCCAAAGACGAAAAGCGAAGGGTGCTGTCGTTCCGATTACTATTGCCACGTAGGGGTTTCGGGGACAAAGACTTTTTGGTTTTTATCTCCTTTTTATTATCTGGACGCGATCATATTCTCGTTTCGTTTTCTTTCTAGTTTGTCTTTAACCGATCATCGGTCGGGTCGCGTGAACCTTCTCTACGGTTTAAAAAGAAATTTTATCGTCACGCGTATATTATCATTATTATCGCAACCTTTATTATTAATTTTATTATATTATTATTATTATAATATTATTATTATTATATTATTATTATTATATTATTATTATTATATTATTGAGTTATTGGTACTACAATCGTTATTATATTTCGAGGTATTTATACGAATGAATGGGGCCGAGAGGTACGAGAGGGTATCGGGGTTTTGCGTGTCTGCCTGCGTGTGTGTTTGTTGTGTTTGTACGGGAGGAGCGAGAGGATCGGAAGGAGAAAGATACGGTTAAACAATGCATGTCGCAACGTCAGTTGTATATTGTACCTAATACAGCAGCAGAAATGGTTTTCGACGGTCGAAACAAGTTTGTCGAGCGTATATATTATATATACATATGTATTATATATAATAATCTCGAAGTTCAGTTAATTGCCGTTTGATTTTTGTCTTCTTTACCCGCTACGCCGTAACTGTAATATAACTGTTATATACATATATACACGCAGCAGCACACACAATACAGACACACGTACACTCGGACACGGACACACCCGAACACGAGCATATATATAAACATAGACATGCAATCATAATTATATTGTTATATAAATAGTATTATACGATAATTATTTTACTATACTCTCGTATACGGTCACACTGCGTGCCACCAAACTCCGATGCTGAACGCGTTGCTCCGGCTGGAGAATCCACCGGCCCCTCGCGAACGTGCCAATATTTACCGCGATCAACCATCAGGCTGTAACGTTTTAACCCGTGAACCATCTCGGCGAAGATAATTTCGAAAAGACAGACACACACACACACAAACACAAACACCCCGTCGTCGTCGTCGTCGTCGTCGTCGTCGTTTATATTTCTTTACCGTAGCCGCGAGAAAACGAAACGAAACGAAACGGGGCCGGAGGGCTCGTCTATTCACGCTGACCGAGCAGCCGTGCGCATCAGCAGTAGCGAGCAATGCACAAGCAATTATAATTAGTTACGTATCGCGTAGCAGCGATCGACGCACGGAGGATGGACTCTGCGCACGATTCGAAGGGTAGTCGTCCGAAAAAGGGAACCGAGAAATAGAAAGTCCCGATCGAATCTCGACGATCTCGGTTTCTCTGGTCGATCGAAAAGAGAAAACGTGAAACGAAAAGGAAGAAAAAAAAAAAAAAAAGAAAAGAAAAACCGAACAAAAACGAACGCCACGCCCCGCGCCGTGTTTCCAAAAGCAGACTCTCTACTACCCATCACTCGTCAGAGTCCCGATTTACCACGCGGTTCTCCGACCTCCGTTACAGCGATTTGTGTGAATCGCGGCGTCGATCGGCCACGCCTAGACACGGAGATCATCTCAAAGAGACGGCCAGACGAACGAGCAAACAAGCAAGCAAACAGATTTGCAGGATTGCAAGGGAGGGCAGCGAATGGGCGTGTGAGTGCGCTGAAGAGTGTGCGAGCGAGAGAGAGAGAGAGAGAGAGAGAAAGAGAGAGAGAGCGCATGCGTGAAAGAGAGACGATCGAGTGGAGAAAGAAGCAATAAAGAGATACATAGAATGGCAACCGCACCAAGGAGAGACCAAACTCGCTTAACGAAAGATATTTTATAATTACTTACTTGCTTTTTATTTATTTTAATTATTAATGTTAATTAATTATTGTATTTATTGGCGCGGAAGGCTGAGACACTGGGACGGAAGAGACGTCGACGAAACTAGCGCGAGTGCTCGGTCCGACCTGTACCGCCCCCATCCCTTTCTCCTACCCCAAAGAAGAAATTCAGAATCGATGGATTCCGAGGAGACTGCGTGGGCGATCGTCGAGGACGAGTCCGTTTTTTTCTCGTTACTTAAACCGTAACTCGATCGTTCTCGTCCGGCGAAACCATCGAGGAAATTTCGTAATTAGCGCGACGTTGCGTTTCCGGTATCGGTGATCCAACCTCGATCCACCCTGACGCGGTTCCGGTCGCCGAGATCCACTCGTTCGCCACACGCACAATTTTCCAGTCGAAGATTCCGATCGACCTTCTCGTACTTTTCTACCCCGGAACGTTAGCTGACGAATTCGAAGCAAACGATTGGATCCGAACCGATGTTTGGCTGGGAAATCGCCGTATAACGACCAGGTCGATCGATTTCGTCGGTAGAGCGTGGATTTCGTTCGAATGGGAACGTCGAAGGTGACAGATTCGCGAGGCTTGTCTTTCTTTCGTTACGTTTATCGGCGACTTTGCACACTGGGGACGCGCGAACAGAGATACACATTTCACCATTACGGACCTCGACTCGATCTTCGAGACCGCGCGTGATTAACAAGCACGGGGCGAGGTGCGTGGGACGGAGGAAGAGGAACGGAAGAAAGGTGAACGATACCACGAGGAAAAAAGACCGTGACAATATATACATATATACATATACATATATATATCTATATATTTGCAAGATATTTTGCGAGCAGGGCTTTTTTATCTATTTTATAGTAATCTCAGCTTAAGCAGATCGAGAGAAAGAGAGAGAAAAAGAGAGACAGCGACAGTGAGAAAGACAGAGTGAGTGAAACGATCCTTTTGATAAAAGTGAACAATAAGACTAGGAAGAGAGAAAAAGGGAGAGAAAGAGAAACAGAGAGAGAGAGAGAGAGAGAGTGTGTGTGTGTGTGTGAGAAAGAGCGAGACAGAGGGGGAGGGGGCTGGGCGAAGACGGAGAGAGTGAGAGGGATTTATGCGCAGCTGACGACGGGTTTGTAAATTGCGTACGTAACAAATAATAGGTAAATACCGTCGACTCGAAAGTGGAGGCGGTTCACTATGTCGTATACTCTACGTTTTGTTTGTTTTGCGCCTTAGGCTTGCATTATGATTAATCTGATTATTATTACTATTATTATTATTATTAATTATTATTATTATTATTATTATCACAATCATCGTCATTATCATTATACTCTTCTTCTTATTATTATTAATTTTATTATTAATTTTATTATTATTATCATTATTATTATCATTATTATTATTATTATTATTATTACTATTATTGTGTATATGGTATAAATTGTAAAAAGGAACGTATTTACTATAACATATTCATTTTACGGGATTTACGAGATCCTTCGAATGAACAAATTGTTTAAAATAAAGTGAAGGAATAAATAAAATATTGACCAATTAACATATACAGTCTTGAATGCCCTTTATGTGTTCCAGTTACTCGGTAATTACGTACGTACATGTCTCGCACGAACTCGAGTACCAGTCCCGTCTTAAGAGCGCGATCGCTGGGAACCGTACTCGATTCGATCGTCAAATTTGCTAAAGTCCGAATACGTAAAAAGTCTCTTCCCTTACAGGATGTACAGGATTACTAGCACGCGCAGGACTCCGGTTTCGTACAAACGCAACGCTTGCAACACGAGCGGATATCAAAATCGAATTTTCGACAAGTCCTAGGACAATGCTTCGTTAACTTTTTCGATCGTACGCATTTAAAAACGTTCGTAGGCTCATCCGTTGATCGAGATTTATTAACGTTTAAATATTCATTCGTTAATCAACGATCGTAGCGTACACTCCGACGCTTCGCTCCAATTCTAATCCCCGTTCGTACTTCCTATTTCAGTGCGAACGATCGGTCGGCACGATACTTGCGATACAGTTGCTCGAAGGACGATGCGAATTAGGTCGAACAAAGCTCTATTTGGATACGTTTGTATCGGGGTAACCCAGCCAATCCACCGGCACCGGAACGTGCACTGGAAAACATAAAATCTGAAATTTTCATTAACGAAGCACTCGTCCCACGCACGACACGGGTCGCTTTTTGCCGACAGACATCGATCGCAAGTAGACCGAGACACGTTCGCTGTTCTATCTCGCTCGCTTTCCTCGTTGAACACTCATCGAAAGACTCGGTCCCAGGCTGAGACGAAAGAGACCGTTCCTAGAATAAGAACGCTATCCTACGGGACTTACTCTACTTTACACTTCACACGCTCGCTTCGCGCGTGAAAATCGAGCGCATTGAGCGAACTAATCTAAATAATTGTTAATAACAACTGTTATTACTCCGGTACATAATTATTTGAGTATAATTTCATCGGTAAAAGGGAATAAGATTGTACGAATTTCTTATGTAGGTATATATACTTATAATTGCACAAATATTTATACAAGGCATTTGTTATTAACATATGCGAAATGTATATTTATGTTAATAAACAATACAAATTCAAAGTATATCGAGTGTTTTTTAATCGACGCTTTTTCTTTCCTTTCCTTCTATCGCTTCCTAAAATTATACAGTAGATTTATCCGGTAAGAGTAAAGGCGAAATAGAGATTAAGTTCGTTACTTTTACCAATACCTTGCAATAATTTAACTAGCGGAAATTCTTGGAAATGACGTCACGTTCTACGAATTTGCAAGATCGTGCCACCTCCTTGGCTATCATGTTCTCCTGATACCAAAGTCTCGAAATTGTCGAACGATCGTTGCGAAAACCTCGTAAATTTTAAATCCCGAATTTCTTGGAAATGACGTCTGATACTGGGAACTGGCGAAATCGTGCCACCTCCTCGGCTATCATGTTCTCCTGATACCAAAGTCTCGAAATTGTCGAACGCTACTTGCGAAAACCCCGTAAATTTCAAATTGCGGAATTTCTTAGAAATGACGTCATATTCTGAGAATTGGCAAAATCGTGCCACCTCCTCGGCTATCATGTTCTCCTGATACCAAAGTCTTAAAATTATCGAACGCTACTTGCGAAAACCCCGTAAATTTCAAGTCGCGGAATTTCTTGGAAATGACGTCAGATTCTGAGAATTGTCGAAATCGTGCCACCTCCTCGGTTGTCATGTTCTCCTGATACCAAAGTCTCGAAATTGTCGAACGCTACTTGCGAAAACCCCGTAAATGTCAAATCGCGGAATTTCTTGGAAATGACGTCAGATTCTGGGAAGTGGCAAAATCGTGCCACCTCTTCGGCTATCATGTTCTCCTGATACCAAAATCTCGAAATTGTCGAATGCTCGTTGCGAAAACCCCGTAAATTTCAAATCGCGGAATTTCTTAGAAATGACGTCATATTCTGAGAATTGTCGAAATCGTGCCACCACCTCGGCTGTCATGTTCTCCTGATACCAAAGTCTTAAAATTATCGAACGCTACTTGCGAAAACCCCGTAAATTTCAAGTCGCGGAATTTCTTGGAAATGACGTCATATTCTGAGAATTGTCGAAATCGTGCCACCTCCTCGGCTATCATGTTCTCCTGATACCAAAGTCTTAAAATTATCGAACGCTACTTGCGAAAACCCCGTAAATTTCAAATCGCGGAATTTCTTAGAAATGACGTCAGATTCTGAGAATTGTCGAAATCGTGCCACCCCCTCGGCTATCATGTTCTCCTGATATCAAAGTCTCAAAATTGTCGAACTCGTCTTGAATTGGTGTGATTTTTTAGAAGCGTCCCCGTCATTTTCAAAGGTGTAAGGGAAAGGGAGAGGGTGAGAAATAATTAAGACAAATTTTTTTCGTTACAGATTATGTTTCTTTATTAATGTACGTTACGCTGACTTTGGTTATTACGATATACAATACATCAACATTAAGAAGTAGTATCGATAACAATAGGTGAAGTCGAAGTGGAGGTAAAGTAGCGGTAGATGTAGCTGTAGATCTAACGGTAGCTGTAGCGGTAGAAGTGTCGGTAGAAGTAGCGGTAGAAGTGGCGGTAGAAGTAGCGGTAGAAGTAGAAGTAGAAGCAACGGTGAATGTAGCTGCAAGAGGTGCGGTATAAGTGGTAGAAGTAACGCTGGAAATAGCAACAAAAGTTGTAGAAACCGTACAAGTGCAGCTTTAGGCGCAGTATCTGGGCCAAGAGCTAATATTCGATTTTAACTGGAAACGTTAAGGCGTCGGAAAATAGCATCGGATAATAGGTCCGTTCGATATCTCGTTAATAAAAGCTCGAGCCGTTACTCGTAATTAAGTCTGCGGTTATAAACTCCGTAGTTGAAACGATCCGTGGCTTTTACGCGAATTAGACCAGAAGGAGGATAAAAGATCCATTAAAGTCTAACGTTGCGCGAGATATTTGCTATATTAGATGTTCCGATCGTGCACGAATCGACGCGTACGGATTTGGATCCATAATTGGAGGTTAAACGATGGAAAATATCCACGAGTAAAACGGTAGTCGATAAGACGAATTCGACACCGAGGACATCGAAGCGGATCTTATTTACCGCGTTTTTAATTTAACGCGTTGAATTGTTACATTTCTATACTTGTGAAAAAACGCTTTGAAACGCGGTGTTAGAATTTCCAAAAACAGTAGCATCGACGACGCGCCTAATCCGATGATCAGTACGTAAAACGCGAACGCAAGGTTCTCCAACTTCATCACCTCGTAACCTTTTCTCTTAGCGTCTCCGTCCGCTTTCGACCAGTTGCGCGTGTAACGACTCATCGTTCTGTCCCACCAGTAACGGATCAATCCACCCTGCGACGCGTGCATCAATAGAGAACCGACTCTGTTTCTCAATGGCCAATTCGGTCGCACCGCGTAGCCCGAGTACAAGGTACTGATCCTGTGCTTCGAGAGACGAAGATTCTTCTCGAACGCGATTCCAAGCAAGTCGACGCGGTCCGCCGCGCAAGCCGCGTTTTCAAATTTCTGCACGTACTCGCTGCAGTCCCAATGGTCCACGGTTTTCACGCGGCCAAAGAGAACGTCGTCGAACACGGCGTTCTTGTAGCCACGATACGCGTAAATCGCGAATCTCGATCGTTTCAGGGTGTCTATAGAGTCCACGGGAAGTTTGGGCGTGGAGGATGTGAGCAAAGAGGACAGATTGCTCTGAAACGTCGAAGTGGTCAAGATGAATAAAAGGAACACGGTGATCAGGTACATCCTCGAGGGACTCCGTTCCGGAAACCGTAGCATCGAGTTGCTCAGCGCCATTCGAAGGACCTCCAAACAGGCGTCGGTTGCACCGCGACCTACGAACACCGCGAGAAAGATCACGGTGCCCGCGCACACTACCGCTACCCCTAGCACGAACACTGGATTCATGAACCTGAAGATCTTCGCGTGGGCAGACTCGTTCTCCGGGTATCTGGTCAGAACGCTGATTCCCGAGTTCACGTGAGGGTAGACCATGGTGGTGTTCGGTTCGTTGAAGAGGTACCGAACGTTCAGCAACACGTCGTAAACGCCCGTGGACACCAGGGCTAGAAACTCGTGGTGACGAGTATTGTTCGCGATTCTCGTCAGCCGCAAACTGACGTTCAATTTGGACCAAACGAGACTCGCCACGGTGCCATCTATGCCTGCCAACTCGGTCGATCCGCTTCTCGAGAGATCGAGAGCCAGACTAGGAGGATTGTTGAGACCCACCGCCTTCACCGGGTATCCTTCCAGTGTCCTCGTTTTAACGAAGTCGAGGTCCTCGCAGGTCGTTCGATCTGCAAGCGATCGGGGGTCCTTAACTCGACGCGTTCAACGAAAACGATCAACCGTTTCTTACAAACCCTGGTCGAAAGTTTGGGTCAGCAGGGTCCATGGATGCTCCTTGTACTTCGTAACGTTCGGAGTTGCTTCCCGCCAAGCTTTTGGCGCCCATGGGGTAAATGGATTGTAGGTGTACATTCGATAGGAGTTGTCATCGTCGATGCACAGAAACGTGGACGACAGTAGATCGTGTTCCCACGCGGTTTCGAGGAAGCGATGCGCGTTTCCGCAGCCAGTTCGAGCGGAGCGATCGTCGAGGAGTATGTAGAGCGCCGTGGGGTTCCACCATTTCGTGCGTCGCAAGGTCTCCGCGACGATCTTCAAGCGATCCACGGATGACGCTACCAACGCGAACGCGAGGAAATCTTGATCCTGTTCGGTCGTTCGTGAAAATTCCTCCAATTTTCCTAGGTCGTTCGCGTTGATCCGAGAAACCGTCCTCGAAGATTCTTTCGTCCACTGTATCGAGGTTTCGGGACTAGATACGACACCGACGGTGTTCAGTTTCGGTTTCTCGCAGGTGCTCAACACCGTGGTCTGGAAACGGAAATGGATAAACGACGAGGTAGTGTTCCTTTACGGAGATTTCGAACGAGATTTACCAGTACTTCCGTGAGAGCTTCGAACCGGTCCGAATCGATCCGTAATTCCGCAAGCGCGATCGACACGTGCCAGTGTATCAATATTAAAATCGTTGGAGAAGCTCGTCTCGCGAAGTTCATATTTCCGTTGCTCGAGGTGCTCTTGTTAACATTTTCCAAGCGGTACGGACGAGCGAAGGCGCAAATTGCAACTCGTTGCAAATTTCTTTCGACCAACGGCCCGTTGCAATCCCCGAGGACTTCGATCGATGGTCGAGTCCGCGACAATTCGAAATCGTTTCGTGGAATCCGATCGATGGAATCGGTGAACGCTGCGAATCGCCCGAGGGGACTCGGCTGTCGAGAATACCGATCGATTCTTTCTCGCCTCCTCGACAAAAAATCCGGTTCGAATTTTGGTCTCGAATCGCAGATGATTTCCAAACGTCTCGACCACCCTCGAGGGCATTACCAACGACGATAACACCGAACGACTCCGTACGAGCGTGCACGCGAGCCGCGTCCCGCCCGCTCACGGTTTCGACGAGATTCTTGGATCCTTGCCAAGCCTGCGAGCGCGATATCGTCCGATCAGAAGTTCGACGAAAAAAACAAGAGCCGCGCAAGAATAGCCGATCCCGAGTATACCGAAGCTGAACGCAATGTGCCTTATCTCCAAATTCCTGAAGCTCCTCTTGTAGTTGAGCAACTTCCTCTTCCAAGCCACGTAGAGCTTCCTGACGTTGAGGTTTCGCCACATGGTAACCAGGCCCGCCTCGACGAGGCTGTGTATCACCTTCGTCACGCGACCGAACAACGGCCAATTCTCACGGGTCGCGTACACCTGCACGCTCTGCTGTATCATCTTCGAACGATGAAGATGCGGGACGGAGTCGCCCGTGTACATGTGAAGGCAATCGTCCAGGCACGCGGCGCGTTTCGATCGAAGGACGAGCTGTTGGCACCGATCGTAGCCGACCAGATGGTAACGCGATCGCATCACCGGATCGAGAATCTGTTTCGGGTAGAACGTCGAGCCGTATATCTCGTAGTCGGAGTCCTGCGAAAAAACGTAGAAACGTCGTCCGGTGTGTTCGTCCAATCGGGATCCAGGCTATCGAGATAACCTGGAAAATCGATCGGTCGCTCGGGGTCGTTGTCCCCGTCCCCGTGTTAAAGTCTCGCGCGGGTTTCCAACGAACGAACGACCTCGAGAGACCGATCGATTTCAGCGTCGCACCTCGAGATCCTTCAGAGTTTCGACGTTGGGCCGTAAAACCGGCACGGTGAGCAGGGAGGCCAGATGGCTTTGAACCAACGCGTTCACCACCAGGAACATCAGGAACACCTTGTTGAAGAAGATCCTGTAGGCGATGTGCCGCGGCAGACGACGCATGGAGACGCAAGTGATCAAGCGAATTATGTCCATGCTGGCCAGCGCGAAACCTTCGCACTTGGCTAGCACCAGAAGAGCCAGAAGAAAGATGGCGACGTTCCCTACGATCACGCCTGGCGAGAAGAACGACAGGATCTTCTCGACCTCGGATATTTCTCCGGATCGCTGGGTCATCGCGCACAGTCCGTTTCGACCGTGAGGATAGGTGTGCCTGCGAAAACGTAGGAAACGATTTTGAACGGAAACCGTGGACTCATCCGCGAACGGAAACGCGCGTTAGGCTACTCTTTCGACAAGATCGATTCGATACAGAGGACGTACTGGACCTTCCACATGGCGTACAAGCTCCTCACGTTCATGCCCATGTCCACCTTGCCGGTGCTCACGTCGGCCAGCATTCCCACCATGTTCCCATGGGGCCCGACTCCGCCCAGCTGGAACAAGGTTCCATCGTGCACGGCCACGTTCAGCGTCGCGTTCAGCTTGTCGAACACTATCTTCGCGATTTCCCCGTTATCGCCCGTGAACTTGTCCAAGCCCGGTTTATCGGGATCTATGTCGAGGTAAGGCTTGAACGATATCGCGTTCAACCTGACTTCGTACCCGTTCAGATCGGTCGTTTTGTCGAACGTCAAGCCCTCGCAGAACCTGGGACCTTTTACGTCGTTAACGTTAGTCCGCGTAATCGTCGAGATAACAGCGTTCACTGTCCGCGCGACCCTAAAACGTCCAATCCAGGTACGATAAGATTATCGCGGAAACGAGCCTCCTTTTTTCACCGAGCCAGTACATTTTTTACCTCGGAAAGAGCTTTCGGATTATCTCGAGAGGGAATCGGGACCTCGCGCAGACGCGAACGCCGATAAAAATTTCCGGTTTACGATACGGCCCGAGGAACGCGATACGATTACTTTTCGACGAAACTTTTCGCTCTGCTCCTTTTGCACGCACAAAAGGTGCGATAGAAGAGGTCTTTCGCCAATCGTCCGATTTGTTTATTTCCTCGCGCGGATCGGCGACAGGGAACGCGACACGATTACTTTTCGACGAAAGTTTTCACTTTGCTCCTTTTGCTCGCACAAAAGGTGCGGCAGAAAAGGTCTTCGAATTACGCTATCGTCCCGATTTGTTTATTTCCTCGCGCGGATCGGCGGACAGTGAACGCGACGCGCTCTCGCTCGACTTGCCATCACGATATCCGGTCTTCAACAGCGTCCAAGGATGACCCGCTCGTCCCTCGAAGCGAGCGACGTTTCTCCAGATACGCGGTGCCTCTTCGGAATAGGGATTGTAGGTGTAGAGGACGAGGCCTTCGTCGGGATCGAGGCAGAGGAAGACCGCGGAGAGGATGTCGTAGTTCCAAGCGGTCGCGAGGTATCTGTAGGCGTTCGCGCAGCCTCGCTCCTCGGTCCTCCTGTCGATCAGAACGTGAAAGCCGTGGTAGTTCGACCAGGTCGAGTCCTTGATTCTCTGCAGGAGCAACCGCAGCATGGGCTGCGAGGACGCGATCACGACGAAACGCTTCAGCTTTTGGAGCAGGTGCAGGAAGGAGTATCGTTTGAACAGCGTGTACGAGTATCTGGTCAGCGTGAAGAGATCGAACGCGGTGGATTTCGATTCGGCGATCAGAGCGACCGGTAGACTACGGAGAGTCGGTAGAAGCTCCTCGTATTCACCGGCCAGCAGGAGAGCGTCGCTGGGATCGAAGGTTCCGCAAGATCGAAGGATAGTCACCTGCGAAAATTCCACACTGGTCGATCGGCGATGTTTTAGACCGGGCTGGGGACAAGGGGAGTTACACGGTTACCGTTTTCTCGATCACGTCGTCGTAAGCGAGCTGGTCCCTCGTGGTTACGTTCGCGATCAGTACGGAGATCGGCAGAACGAGGTTCCACGATGCTCTCGTCATGTCAGAGACGACAACGGGTTATTCGTAGCTGGAAAAATTCGCGCCTCGGACGGAGGATGCGCTTTCACCGGTTTCGTAAAACAGTCGCGTCGCGTCTCGTCACGGTTCGGGAACGAATAGAATACCGTTTCCTGCGAGCGAGGGAACGAGCGACGCTGTTCGTCCCGGCGTGTCCATTTTCGCGGGGACAGCGTTCGCGCGGCGATAATCATCTAAATGGACGTTTCCACCGTTTCGCGGGGGAGAGGGAGGTGGTGGTAGATCGACGCCGCGATTGCTCGGAGTTTCTGGACACGAGCCGATCGAACGAGTTCGGATTTTACGCGCGTCAACGACCGTGCCGCGTATTTCACGCTCGGGTTCCCGATGCTCTCGTCCTTGTGCGTATCGGCGAGGAAGACGGTTCTTCAAGGTGGGAGAACCGCCCCCACCGCGACCAGACGACGAGTTTAAGACAGTTTAGCATCGGCCGTCGGCTCGAGTGCTCGTCTCGCGAGCCAACGGCGACGCGGAGTAGGAGACGCTTCGTTCGTTCGTTCGTTCGTTCGTACGTACGTTCGTACGTGTTTCGAGTTTAATCGCCGGAAGCTCAACGGGTTAAAGAATCGACGAAAATATCGGGCCCCGGCTAGTAAACCGGTTTACCGTTTCGCGAGGAGGACGAGTCTCGTACCGCGAGGGGCCTTTCGCGATGCTCGGGGGACGAGGTACGACGGTGCTCGCGCTGATCGTTCTCTCGGTTGGGCACGTGGCCGAGACGGGGACTACCAACGCGCAACCTCACATCGTCTTCATTTTGGCCGACGATCTGGTGAGCCGTTTGTCCTCGAGCGTTTCCTCCGCGAGGATTTCCTACCGCGATTAAAACGATTCTCTCGCCAGGGATGGAACGACGTTGGATTCCACGGTTCCGGTCAGATTCCGACGCCCAATATCGACGCCCTCGCTTACTCGGGGCTGATTCTCGATCGATATTACGTAAGCCCGATCTGCACACCGTCGAGGAGCGCCTTGATGACCGGCAAGCATCCCATTCACACCGGAATGCAACACGGGGTACGAGAGCGAACCAAACGTTACACCAGCGCCTCGTTTAAACGCGCAACGAGCTTCTGAATAAGTAGACCGACGCTACTTTCAGCCGGCATTAACCGACGTAAATGTCAAATTGACGGTCGTTCTTTTACGATCTTCGAGCGACGTAGACTCGTATCGTACAGGCCGATGAAAATCTCGCGTCACGGATCCGAGCTGCCCGCGTTCGAGGACAGAGCCCTTTTATCGCGCGGAAGCTTCGCAAACACGAGCCTTGCGATAATTTGACGCGTAGCGATCGCGAACGCGAACTTGTCCTCGCGAATACGAAAAATTACCCGGAATCTCTTCCACGAAAAATGAATCGGCCTGTATCTCTTCGTAGACCTTGCACTTGTGTTTGCTCTCGCGTCGCTCGCTCCGACCTTTTGCGCGCGTTGTTTTCGCGGGGCAACGGAGAAAGGAGAGACGGACCTTTGATCGTCGAATTACGTTAACGTTCGTTATCGTAGCCTAACCAACCTTCCATCGTGTCGAATCAGGTCCTGAAATGCGCCGAGCCGAGAGGACTTCCTCTCGGTGAGAGACTGCTGCCGGAGTATCTCCGAGATCTCGGTTACAGCAACCACATCGTCGGTAAATGGCACCTGGGTTTCTACACGAAGGAGTACACGCCCACTTACAGAGGATTCGACACCCACCTCGGTTTTTGGAGCGGCCATCAGGACTACTTCGATCACAGCGCCATCGAAAACGTAAGCGCAAACGGTTTCGAGAACGGTTCCGTTGTCCATTGCTCGTCGGTGAAAATATTACGCGATTTCGTTGCGGGGACAAATTGCACTTTGAGCGTTGTTTTCGTTCGAAAAACGACGCGAAGCCATTGACGGTTCAAGGGCATCGAACGATTATTCCCCGTCTCGTCGGTTCGGTTCGATCGAGAACGCGAGTCGCGCGGTTTCCTCGATCGGGTGTAACTCGCGATTCGAATTTCCAGCCACTTTGGGGCTTGGACATGAGACGGGGCCTGGAGCCGGCCTGGGACCTCCACGGCCAGTACACCACCGACGTTTTCACCAAAGAGGCTGTGAGACTGATCGGCGAGCACAACGTCAGTCGGCCCATGTTTCTCTACCTCGCACACGCGGCCGTGCACTCGGGGAATCCCTACAACCCGCTTCCAGCCCCGGATCACGTGGTCGCCAAGTTCACCGACATCTTCGAGTACGATCGAAGACGATTCGCTGGTAATCGGAGAACGTTCGATCGTCGAGTCGCGGCTCTCTCGTTTCGACTTACCCGAGCGAAATGGGTCCGTCGATGGTTTCAGGTATGCTGAGCAAACTGGACGAATCGGTCGGCCGCGTGGTGGACGCGTTGCGCGAGAAAGGGATGCTGAAGAACAGCCTGATCGTGTTCTCGACGGACAACGGGGGACCGGCTGCCGGTTTCAATTTGAACGCCGCGTCCAACTGGCCGTTAAAGGGCACGAAGAACACCCTCTGGGAAGGTAGTTTCTCCGTGGATAGCGGGGAATCGTTTCTCTGATCGTATTCGCGGTTTCTCAGGTGGCGTGAGGGGGGCCGGATTGATCTGGTATCCGAAGCTGACGCGGCCCGGAAGAGTCGGCAAGCAACTGTTTCACGCGACCGATTGGCTACCGACGTTGTTGACCGCCGCCGGTGGCGATTCGTCCAAACTGGACATCGACGGTATAGATCTCTGGACCGCCTTGACCAGGGACACCGACTCCCCGCGGACGATCGTTCTTCACAACATCGACGACATCCTCGGCGTCTCGGGAATCTCGATAGGCGATTGGAAACTGGTCCAAGGTGAGGACGCGGTTGCAAAACTCGAGCCCCTTCCGCGACTTTGACTCTTTCCAGGGACCACTTACAACGGACAATGGGACGGCTGGTACGGACCTTCGGGACGAGAGTGGGTCTACGACGTGGGAGGCGTGATCGGTAGCACGAGCGGTCGAGCGGTGGTCAGCGTCGGCTTGTCTCTCTCCGCGGAGATCGTTCGAAAGCTTCGGGACGAAGCCACGGTCAAGTGTCACCGAAGAAACGATACGTTGCCCCACTGCAAACCCTTGGAAGCCCCGTGTCTCTTCAACGTACGCTGGGACCCTTGCGAGTACAACAATCTCGCGAACGAGTGAGCCTTTTATCGTCGAACGCGAAAACCCAACGAGAAACCGACTCGACGAATCTTTCCTCTCTCGTTCAAGGTTTCCCGTAATCGCCAACTCTCTGCGTAAGGAGCTGAAACGGTTGAACGCTACCGCGGTTCCGCCCGGTAACCTCTCTTGGGACACCAGAGCGAATCCCGAGTTTTGGGACCACACCTGGACCAACTTTGGCGACTTCCTCAACGAGTTGGAGGGAACGAGGGAGCGGAGGTGATCGTTCGAAGCGTCTTCGCGACCGATTGCCGCGCTATCGCATTAAACAAACTCGAATCCGACGTTCGTAACAGTAAAGAGACTTTTTCCACGAATCACAGGGGCCTTGTATCCATCTCGAACACACGGAGAACGTTCATCGTTACCTAAAACGCAAACAGCCCGCTCTCGGAAGATCGGACGATCGTCGACGTTGGTGCATCCGCGAGCTGCGGACGACCTTTGACGCGTTGCACCGGCATCTAAAATCGAAACGACTTTCGAGATTTCTCTCCACTTTGGCCGGGAAACGCAACGAACCGACCCCACGGGATTGTAAATAGTAGCTTCGTTTATTTCTTAATCTATACATATCTTCGATTTCGTTGGACCACAATTTTCGGCCCGCGCGAGTAAAAAGTTTCGGGGATGAAATAAAAAAAAGGGGGAACTCTTCGTGGAAACGAAAGTCCAAAGTCCTGGTGTCGTCGGCTAGAACGTCAGAATGGGTCCTTCTCGATGGTCGAGGATATCTGCGAAACGAAGGAAACGATGGTTAATAGAGTCGGGTCGTTGACCGTTCGACGAACGAGGAAGGAAGTCGTCGACGTAGAGGCATCGCGCCGTGACATCGACCGGTCGACTCGGTTCAATTTCGTTTCTCAAAGGTGCCGTTTCAAATGCTAAATCGAGCGGACGTTGCGCAAGAATTGGAAAGCGAGCTCTATTCGGGACGAGTCGCCGCGAACGGAATAATTTTCCATTCGTAACGCGATCGATCGATAGCGTTCTCTCCCGTCCGTTCTGGTTGCGTCTCGAGACGAGAGGGAAGATAAGAGAGAGAAAAAAGGACCGCGGGAAGGTTTTCCGCTCGCGGTTACGCGGCACCGCGCAACGTCGGCTCTCGATGTTGATCGCGTACCTTTGGCAATGCTCCACCAGGGCAACGTAATGTACGTGAGAAACGCGTTCAGGGGTACCGACTGGGCCCGCCTGGTCTCTTTCCAGAAGTGGAAGGTCTGGGTGAATCCTCGCATCGTCCACAGCGGGTTGTAAGCTCCGTCGTCCAGCTCTGACGAACAGAGAACGAACCGAGCGTTACCGATAATCTCGAATCGATCGGAGCATCGACCTAGAATCAAGATCCTGGAACGTTTCGCGTCGATCGATCGGCCGTGTAAATGGATCGACTCTCGCTGAACGAACGACGTCGTTGTCGTGGCCAAGGTGCGACGGAGCCGATACGCATATATTTTCTCCGTAAGGGCGTACGATTCGTTTTTCGTTCTTCTCCGCGCGTAACCGACGGATCGATTCTACGTCGTATCGAGCGGGTGGATCGTACGCGCGCGTCGATCGTTCGATCGTTCGATCGTTCGTTCGTTCGTTCGTTCGTTCGTTGGTTCGTGGATGACCGTGTTTATACCGGTGGTGAAACTCGCGTAGCGTACGGTCGTAATTTCGTTTGCCACGTGTTTCGTTCGCGAACCACCACCAGCACCGCGACGCAGCGTCGCGCGCGCTCTCGAACGATACTCGCCGTGTTTTCGGGGACGATCGCGGGGCCCGTTCTCGACATCGATTTCACCATCCTCATAAACACAGTCATACGCCGAGCACGGTCGGTAGATAGGTAGGTAGGTTGCTCTGCGCACGTTTACCTTTCCAAGTGACTAGGAACGTTCACGTACGGAGCACGACGGAGGAAACGAGCTCTGGCTCGTCCGGTGGTGTACAGGTTGCCCGATAAACGATCGCTTTCCCGTCGAGTCGGTCGAAGGGTTCGAAACTCGCGTACAGGGTACGTAACCCTGTCCACGGTGGCGACCGTATCGGGAGAGCCGTCGTTTACGGGTCGGGTCGGGACGCGATCGCGCGATCGTTTACGGGGTGCGGTGTAAGTGTCGGATGTGGCAGGGTGGAAGAAGAATTTACCCTGTGAGCCGGGGCGGCGCGGGAGCTCGCACCAATAGTAGATGGCTGTGCCGTCTGGTGTTACGCGATGAGGAGGGAGTGGGTTGCCCGCGAAGCTGCCGGAAAGCGCTCGTCTTCGTCTTCTCCTCGGCAGGGTGGCGCTGTGCCTGTGCGCGGTCGGGTTCCCGCGCGTGATGCGCGCGTTCGCGTTTTTATCTTTCGCGGTATCGTCGTTTTTGTTCTCGTTACGTCCGGTGTAGTACTCCTCGTGGTCGGAGCCGGCCGAGCGTAGACGCCGGCGTCCGTCCCCGCGACGCGGTCGGAAGACTTCGTCGTCGCTGAGACGGCGATGCTCCTCCTCGTTCTCCAGGTTGTCGATCCTCTCGCGATTCACGATGTTCCCGGTGCTGTACGGCCTACGTTTACGATTATTGTCCTGCTCCTCCTCCTCCTCCTCCTCCTCCTCCTCCTCGTATCCGAGCGGCAGTTCCTCCTTGCCGTGGACCATTATCGCGCCCGCGTCCAGCTTCCGTCTGACGTTGTCGTCCGTGAGGCAGGGCGCCGCTGGCACGAGTATCTCGCTACCGACCTCGATATGGTTGTGCCGATGATGGTTCTGGAGGCCTGCCACGAAACAACTCGTTCGACTGATCCGTGCGACGTTGCCTCGAACGTTTACCGTTACGCGATACGCGATCTCTTCTTCCCGTCGACGAAAGCAAGAAAACAAAAAAGAAACAAAAAGAAAAAACTCGATGGAATACCGACGACGACGAGGACGGTCGGGAACCTGGTCGTCGAGTCCAGCTCGTTTCGAGTGGTTCGCGCTCGCGTTCACCGTCCTCGGTATTCCAATCGGTGCGGTCTACTCGAACAAGATTCGAAATCACCGATTCGCGGGCTATCGTTCGCGCTATGGTTCGCGAGAGACGAAGGAACGATCGTCTCGAACGCTCACCGTGTGTCTCGTGATAGGCCTCCTTGAGGTTCGCCGCGTTCTCGTTTCCGGCCGGTTCCCACGAGTTACGTTGCTTTTGATTCGGACGTTGCTGCCTGCCGGGAAGATGCGGGGATCTTCGTCGTCTGGCACGAGGACTTCTGCGATTTCCCGGTGAGCCCCGGCCGCCCCAGCTGCTATCCTGTAGGTCGGCTACAAAGGAAAGAGCCGGCATGGCACGTGCCACGGATTAGAGACACAAGGCTAACCGTATTTTCGTTTCTCGTTTTCGATGCGTCGTTCCCGTTCGCATCGCGTTCGACGCGCTCGTCCATTTCTCGTGGCGATCGTATTTCGTAAGACGGGAGTTTCGCGTGCGGCGGTGTTGGTGGTGGTTCGGCTCTAGCTGTACCTCCTCGACGTGGCTACGCTTCTTTTCTTTTTTTCTACTCTTTCGTTCCGTTTCGAAATTAGTCGTCCGATTGCGGCGCGCGGATCGCAGCGTCGATCGCGAGACCCGAGAGAGAGAAAGAGAGATAGAGAGAGAAAAATAGAGAGAGAGAAAGATAGAGTACCTCCGCGGTTTGCTTCCCGCCGTTCGACGAGTAACTCGAGAAGTCGAGGACGGTTCGCGGAGGCGTGCCCGAGAAAAAAAAGGTACATCGTCGTTGGTAAGCGCGCAACTCCGGTGGCCTCGCGGTAAAATGGAAATCGTTCGAAAGAAAAGCAAGATCGAACGGTGTCTCGAACACGGTGAGTTCGCTTCTGGGGCGTTCGAGTTGCATCGAAAGTGAGAGAAACGTGCAAAGGTCGTAACGGCATGCACGATGGCCCACGGCGGAGGGGTAGGAGGAACGCAGGCAGAGAAAAATTTGCCGAACAGAAACAGAGAAAGAAAGAGAGAGAGAGAGAGAGAGAGAGAGAGAGAGAGAGAGAGAGAGAGAGAGAGAGAGAGAGAGAGAGAGAGAGAGAGAGAGAGAGAGAGCGGAACCGCGCGGAACGACCGACTCGTAGTTACCGTCTCGAACGTCTCCAGCTTCGATCTCGCTGAGACCGTTCGCCATCGAGTCCAGTCCCTCGTTCTCCGATCTGGCCTTCATCGCCGCGGTGTCGGGCTTCGTTCTCCAACCGCCGCGAACAAAGTTGTTCAGGTTCGCGCTGGGATCGGACAGCCTGCGTTGGTGACGATACATGAAGAGATCCTCGGCGTCGTCCCAATCGGCGTCCCAGAGCGAATCCGTGGCGCAGTATCCCGGCTCCGAGGTCGGTGTCTCGGCTCCGGAACCCTTCGGTTTGGTAACCGCCATCTCCGCGTGTCCTTTGCCTGAAAGAGGAACGACGAATACGGTGGAACTGGTCTCGTTCGCGAAAAACGTTATTCGACGATCGTACCGCGAGGTCCCTTCATACGGACGAACTCGATTCTCTGGGACGCAGCGCCGGAGAACAGCCCGAAGGTCATGCGTTGCGCCATTTTGGTACTCAAGCTCGACTGAAAAATCGAAGCGGGGACGTTAATCGAACGAGTCTGTATTCGCGAGTCGCGTTCGAGAACGTACCCTCGCGTCGTACACCTTCTTGAGCGCGTCGTATCTGATGGAACCGAGAAAAATGACACCCTGAATCGCGCCCTCTCGGTCGGACGCGACCAACTCGACGCATACCATTTCGCCGTCCCTCACCAGAATATCACAGAAAACTTCGTCGAAATTGTCCACCATGAAGCATATGTGCGGATAGGTCATCTCCTCGAGATCCCCCTTTGCGTCCATGCGTCGCCGACTCGGGCTCGCGTACACCTTTTGCGAGTGTCTTCGTAAAACCTGAAACACGGACGGGACGCGTTCCGTGAACGAGCGGAAAGGAAGAGACTCGAGGAAATCGCGCTCGGTCGCGACTCTCACTTGCAATTCCTTCGGGCTGGTTCGCGTGCAGATCGCCAACGTGAGCGTGTAGTCGAACTGATGAACGACCAGATTCAGGTACACGGTTTCCTCCCAGTCGATGTCGGGATCACCGATCGGCAGCCTCTTGCTGTCCTTGCGAAATACGTCCACCTCGGTCTCGAACTTTGGCAAGTAACGGGACGAGGTTTTCACGTGCTTCTTGCGCACGAAGAAGAGGAGATCGTCACCGTCGATCGTGTGCTCCGCTTGGAAAAGGAAATGACGAACGAACAGGTCCGTCCAGTAGGTGGTTCCTTGAAGAATCACGAAGCCGGAGTCTGCGGAGAAGGGTACGGGGTCGATCTCGGAACGCACGGTTAAAAATACGCGCGAACGAGGAGACCCGGGACGTCGTTTCGGGTATTCTCGATCGGCGTCGACGTTCCTCGAGACCGAGAAGAAAGGAAAGGGGGACCGAGGACGAAGCCGAACGTTGACCGACGACTCGGCGAGGACTGCGCCTCGATCGTACGCGAACCGCTGGTCGACGGGTGGGCTGGTCCCCGTCGTCGATTTCGAACCGTGGGGATCCGCCGTGTTTACGAGGAACGCTCGTGTATCGCGCGGGGATCTCTCGGTTGTCTCTGCGTCGCGAGATTGCGTCACCTAGCGCTTATAGAACGGAACGAACAGACGCGTTTCTGTTTATTTAACGCGCAGATGCGCAAACGGTGCGCTCGTCGATACAGGGCCGTGTGCAGTTAACTGTACGCGCGAACCGCGAAAACGAGGAAAGGTTTCACGCTCGACGAGATCCCGTATTTTCCGTTTCTCGAGTCGCTCGAAGGAAAATCACCGCGCACGCGAAACAAAAGGCTCGGACCGTCCGCGACCTCGCGGCAGCTAGAAAGGAGTATGTAAATACGCGCGAACGCGTTCGTGTCCTCGGCGCGTTCCACGCCCGATGGTGCGCGATCCGTTCGACGTCGAAGCGAGATACTCTTGTTGACAAACAACACCGTTTTCGCGTCAGCTGCGCCGTACCGAGATTTCGATACGGAGGTTCTCGATAGAGAAAACGAGACGAACGGTTTCATCGAGACGAAGCGAAGAAAAAAAAACGATCGCGGCCCCTCGTTCTCCCCTCGTTCCCCCCGTCCAACTCCCGTCGTTCTCCCGTCGTTTTCCCCTCGACTCATCGATCGTCGAATCACCCTCGCGGTGGGCGAACCCCTGCGTCTCCCGAACAAAAGCACCGGAAACACACCCCTTGTTCGAGCACCCTCGCGCGAGCTCCCCTAAACGCGCAAGACGAACTTAACCGCGCTTAAACCCTCGTCGTGCCCGCGGTTACCGAATTCGAGCGTTTTACGAACCGAGCCGAGTTTTCGTTGTCGCGTGAACCCCAGCCACGAAGCGCCTGAACGCGCTCGAATCCGTACCAGGTTGATCGTACGAACCATCCTTGAGCATTTGCCGTAGCTCCTTCGTCCTCTGGAAGTTGATCTCCTCGAGGAGCTGCTCGAGCATGGTCGGCGGCCTGGCCAGGCCCGAGGTCGAGCTGCCCGCCAGATTGGCCATGCCCGGCTGGACGAACGTGCGTCTTCTGCCCGATACCACCTGTCGTCCCGCAGCCAACCGCGCCACCACCACTGACGCGGGTTCGCGATCGTTGTCGAGAATCACGGCCTCACGGCCGAACGCGTACCACGGAACCGAGTTGACTACGGATCATCGCGAAATGTCCGCACGGCAGACCGGCATCGTAATCTCTCTCTCTCTTCTTTTTCGTTCCCTCTCTCTCTCTCGCTCTCTCTCTCTCTCGACCGCGTCACGTTAGAACGAATCCCTTCCGGTGATATCAGCGATGTACGTCTATTGAAGAGTTCCGCTGGCCGCCATACCGACGCGCGTCACACCTCGAGTACCGACGCCCGACGACGGTCCACGGTCGCGTTCGCGCTTCACCGACAGAGAGTCCACCGAGTCCCGATGACTCGGCTTCGCGACTGCCGTGCCAGCGTCACGCGCTCGATAATTCCGCGCACGCTCCTAGCCAATACCACGTGAACCTCGCGTCATCGCCGCGCTCTTTTCGAACTGGTTTAACCAACGTACCGAGCGAAACTCCTCCGCGTGCACCGCGACAACAACGGGACGCGCGGTTCTCTTCTTTCGCGACAATTTACGACCGACACCGCGATTCGACAAAAGCCAACGTTCGTTCTTCTCGTATCGGATCGACGAAAACGAAACAGGATCGATTCGAAAATCGAACTCTGCGCGTTTCCGTTACTCGTAACGTTTACGTCGCAACGCTTCCTCTTTCTCGAAAAATCTTTCCTCCGATATCCTATCGTATCCGCTGGTCGTTTCCGATTCAATTTTCGAGCCGTGATTTCTAGAAACGTTGCATCGCGTCGAACGCGCTCGAATCTCGAATCGAAACTTTTCTCCTTGCTCGACGCGTTACCGCCGCTCAGACCTCGCTCCCGTAAATCATCGGGAGATAAGTCTCGGCAAATAGGCCCGATTTCTTTCGAAACGTTCGGGTTTCCAGCTTCGTCGCGCGTTTATCTCGTCGAAGGTGCAACGAAGATATCCGTGGAGAGCGCGCGCGATGGAAACTCGGCGCGGTGGAAGTTTACGCCGTGGATGCTCGACGAGCCACGGCCGTTTGGAAAACATTGGCTGGGATGACTAACAGGGGCAACCGATATCGCGCTATCTGCGTTCGAGCGTTGCCAAAGAACGACTGTTCGTGCAACGTTGGTATCGTTCGTACCGTACGCGACTCGGTTCGTAGAATCGTTTCTCGACGAGCTACCTACACCGCTCCATCTCTCGTCTTTCCGCGCAACTATCTCGCCGAGCGGAAAATTATCGAAATCCGCGCGGAGGATCGCGCTTCGAGAAGAATCCGTTGGTAGAGTTTTCATTGTATTTTTCACGAGCGAGGAACGAAGGCATCGACGAACGCGTACGTGGGTGTCGTTATCGCGCGCGCGTTATCTGAAAGACGCGGTCGCTTCCAGGAAAATACGATGACCTAAAACCGACCTTGTGACTCTAGATAGCGATTCCCGAGCAACATCGGCCAATTCGACGCGGGAATGCGCGAGCGATCGTCTTCGAGCGAAATAAAATTCGCTTCGTCGACTCGGGACTTTAAACGTTTCGAAGATCGTTGCGAGTTTCGTCGTTTCGAGCCGTTTCGAGGGACAGATTCTCGAGAGAGACGCTCGAAATACCTGTAAATGCGTCGGGTTCGTAATTCGAACGCGATCTTTGCGATACCTCGTTCGAGCGTTCGATTCGTCGAGGCTGGTGTCGTTTCGCCGCGACTCATCGACGAGACGCTCGTAGCGATTTAACGGGGATCGTTCGCGAAGAACGCACGGAACGATACGCTTTCCGGAGAGATCGGGGGCCGGAAAGATGTCCGCGACGCGATTGCGAGTATTTTTCGAATCGCGGCGCGACGCGCTTTCCGATCAGCGATAGGGTCCGTCCGGTTGCTCGTTCGGTTCAGTCGTGCACGATCCTTCTCTCGTCTTGCTCAACGTTCCGGCTCCGATCCAACGCGTTCGTCCCGATTCGGATCTTTGGGGCCCGTCGACGCGAAACGAATCGGCCCGAGAGCCACGGTGAGTGTCGCGCGCGAACGAGGTGCGAGATTCCAGATCGGGATTTTCATCTCGTCGTACGTCTTACCAGGGAGACTCCGCGATTCCGCGATTTCTCGACGAGCGAGGGGAATTACGCGCACGTGATCGAACGGAAGAGCGATCGGTACGGTCGCGCGTACTTTTGAAAAATGTTTCCGGTGGTTGTCGCGCGAAGGGAGGTCCCTCCCGCGAGTTCCGTTTCTCGAACGGGTCGACGAAGCTGCGAGCGAGTCGGTTGCGAAACACCGGTCTCCTCGGCAGGAAGATGTATCGTTCGGACGGAACGTATCTGCTCGATTTTTGCGGCAACCTCGTTGAGTAATCGACTTCCAGTGAAATGTAAACCGCTTCGAATTTGGCCGCGAGCGAAACACCCCGAAGCGGCGTAGTCGCGAGCGCGCGTGAAAGGGCGAGCGTCATAAAAGAAGCTGCATCCCGCGACGTTCGTCCACTTTGCGTTCTCGATACGCGGCGCGTTAGAATCGTCGCGTAGGTCGCGCGATCTCGATACGATCTCGTCGGGAAACGAGCGTCCCGGTACGGGATACCCGCGCGTTCCCACGGTGTCGAGCGCGTAAGAAAGAAACGAGGAAATTAGTGCCGTACGAGATCGCGTTTCGGAGCTGAGGTTCGAAGTGTGCCCGGGTAACGACCTCGAACCACCGCCACTTTGAACGCGGACGCTAATTCGCGCATTCGATGCGCCGAATGAAGATTCCTGCTCCGCGACGACGATAACGGTTCGACGATTTCTCTCTCGAGCCGCGTCGCTCGGAGAGATACAAAGTTCGCGAGTTCCACGGCGACGTCCCCCTTTCGCGACGTCCCTCTTCTCGAGAAAACTCCTCGTTTCGAACGTCGAGTGGATCGATTCTCGAAGGAACCTGTCCGCGTTCCCTTTTTCCCGCGCTACCGCGTTCCCCGTCGACTCGATCGACGAGTTTCGACCGATCTCCCTTTCTTTCTTTCTTTCTTTCTTTCTCTGTTTTCGCTCGCGGTTAGAGCCTCGGGTCACCGAAAATTGCGCAACCGTTGCTCTTTGAACGACGAACTCGACGGTGATCGGAAAAAGTTAATCGCGCGCGTTAGTCACGGTCCCGATTCGATTCGACGATTTCGCGAGGAGCGTTCGGCCGAATCGCGAGGAAAACGGGGCGTGTGCGTTGGTGCGCCGTTTTCGCGGATGACGACCACGGCCGGTCATTATTTTTAATTGCGAGCAATCGACGTACGTCGCGACTCGCGCGAAATCAGTCAGGGGCGCGACGGAGAACAGGAGGGTCGAGAGTGGCTTCGTTTCCGCGGTTCGTGTACGATTTACGAATCGTCGAGTCCGCTTTGTTCGTATCTCGTGGAATCGAACGCAAACGGGATTGGAAACGATCGGAAGCTCGGACGCGGAGCCGTCCGTCCTCGATGGAAAATTAGAACGCGCGATACGATTACGAATTCCACGAGTGCCTAACCGAGGTAGTGCGAATCGCGCGGACGTTCTCGCGTAAATCGATTCGGCGCGGTATCGATCGGGACCGCGACACCGACATCGACAGTTTCCACGATATTCGATCGTCGTCTCGGTTTCGGTTTTGCGCGAGCGTCTCCTCCGCGATCCTGACGTTTCTCCGTGCAGATCGCCTAGCCACGGTAGCTCTCCGATTTTCAAAGTGTTCGGTTCTCGATGGTCCGCCTCCGGGTATCGTCCCCGGAATTCGATTTCCCTCCGTGTGCAATTTCCGATGCCCGATATCGCTCCTCCGCGCGTCCCTGTTTCGCGATAGCCTCCGACATCGGCGTTCTAGAAACCTACACCTACATGCCGAGAGCGGCGATCTCGAAAGCCGGTTCGAACTCCCGACCCACTTGCCGACTCGCGCTTACGCGGGATCCCTCGCGTTTCTAGTCACTTGAACGAATATTAGTCGCTCGTGCGCGATTCGTTATTGTTCTCCACGATCCGCGCGATCGACGAACGCTCGTCTTTCCCGTTAGATTCGTCGGTTTCTCTCGCCCGTTACTTCCCAGGCTGTCTCCTCGGCTGCGCAACGAATCTCCCAACGAGAGAACATCGCGATCGTTTCGCACCGCTCCGTCGTCTCCTCGCCGAAAATGCTCCTCCACGGTTTCGACTGCTCTGCTATTTCGTTCGGATCGCTCGTTTGGAAAGTATCTCGAAGTGTCTTTGACGCAAAGACGCGCCACCGTGTACACGAATCGTTGCGCGGTTAATTTCTCCTCCATTGTGACGAAAACGAGCGTGTAAACCGTACACGCTCGAATTGGCCAAGAGGGCTTATCGCGTGTTAGATTTTCCGTCCGGTTCACCAGTCTCCTTTCGAAACGCGTTGAGAAAATTCAGACGTAATCTCGCTCGCAATGTCCGATCCCCGGTTCTCGTATCGCGCTCGTTGCACGCGATATTCCTCGGTAAACTTCGGTATCCCCGAGCAGCGATCGCGTTCCTTTTCGTCCGGAGTCGTCACCCTCGTGGGCGTGGACGCTCGATAATTGCGAGCACACAAACGCTCCGAGTCCGTTCGCCTATTTTCTCTGGTCGGTAACGAAGCGTCTCGATACCGAGGTCCTGGGGGGTGCGTGCTTCACCATTCACATTCAGGAGAGATCGGATCCTTCCCCTCGCGAAGAGCAAATGGAAGCAGACGGGTGGTGGTACGAGGACCGTCGGATCGGAACGCGTCGGAGTTTCTCGATGCTCGTCACGGCCGGTTACATCGGCGCGCGTCTCGTAACTTTGTCTTCTTACGTCACGCGGCGAGGAAACGCGAAAGACGAGGCGCGTGTCGCAAGCGGTTCGCCTCGATCGATCTCGGGAACTCAACCACCCGGAGAAACTTCTATCGGTCGCGAAGGGAACCGGATCGCTGAAACTGGACCGACGGAAGCGTTCGTTCGGGAAGCGACTTCGATTCCACGCTTTCGATTTCCCGGTAGATCGCGAACGGTGCTCGTGATCGCGTATACGCAACAACCTGCCCGATTCTTTCTCGGCGGAGAGCACTCCGCGCGCCGCCGATTCGAGGATGCGAGCCCGCGACGATCCCTGTCCGCGCTTTTCCATTTCGCGGTTCGCTCGTTCGCCAAACGGTCACCGTTCGAACGGGAACTACGCGCGATAGAACCGAGAGGAATCGAATTTCAATTTTACTCCAGCACCCTGTACACGATCCACACGGTCCACACGGTCCCGCGATCGCTCCACTCTTCTCTGTGCTAAAGGTTCTCCTCTTTTCAGACTACGCCATGTTGCTGCTGACCGTGACAGCGTGTCTGGTCGTCGCGGTCCAGGCAGGATGCCCTACGCCACCGACCTCCGAACAAACTTCCGCCAAGAGGACCGCGGGTGACGGCGGCTACAGGATCCTCGTTAGCGGGGAGAACGACAAATACGTTCCAAACGCAGTTTACACAATCAGTTTGCTAGGTAACGTCGTTTGCGTACTCGTTCGCGGGACATCCGTTACCGAGATCCCTGCGATTAGCCCGAACGCTCTTGACCGCAAAGCCAAGAACGCCGAGCGCGTTTATCGCCCGAGGGAAAATACCGTCTTTTCTTTCCTCGACCGTTACCGAACGAATTCATCGACGCGAAAGGGAAAGCGGTCGTCCAGCGACGAAAGAATTCATTTTCCTCGAAAGAAAGGCAGAGGGATCGGTTACGTTGATTTCAGGGTCGAGGAGTCACGAGAGATTGCAACAGTTCACGCGGTTCACGCTCACGGTGCACTCTCAGCACGCCCCGAACAATTCCACCGCTCGAGTGGGATATTTCCAATTATTCTCCGACTCTTTGACGACCTTCAACGAGGATTGCATCAACACCATCTCGGAGGCCTCCGACTTCCCGAAAACGGAGGTGAATCGATTTTCTTTCAACAACGACGATGGAAACGGTCCTCTACGAACCATCTTCGAATCCGTGAACCGAAACTTTGCTTCTCCTCGATGCAAAACCATCTACGAGCGTTCGCGAGTTCTTACTCTCGTCGCGCGCCTCCGACTATTTTCGTCACCGTTATCGGAGCTTCTGGCAAAAAGTTCACCGTCCGTTGAATCGTATTTAGTCGGCACACGGACCGCTTTTGTCTTCCTTTTTTTTCGCGAAGGTCCCGAATCCGGGTCTGTTGTATCCGACGCGAGTCGACGCCTATCGCGGAAATTCGAGGAGGCCGATCGCGGATAAATTCGCAGGCGTTGGCCAGCGGCCAAAAGTCGGCGGTGTTTGATTCCTCGGCGTTATCGTGGCCAGAGCTCGTGGATTTCCACAACCAGTCGATAAAACGTTTCTTACCGTTGGCGTAGGTCCAAGCGATGTGGAGAGCACCGCCGTCCGGATCAGGATGCGTTATCTTTACGGCCATGATCCTGGAGAATCGCGTACGATGGTACGCCGAAGACGGTGGTTTGACCAAGACCTTCTGCGAGATAGGGCCTCGGGAAGTGGAAAGCGTGAAAGTCGAAGAATGCTGCGCCTGTGACGAGGCAAAGTACTCGGTGAGCTCGATTTACCTTTGCCAATCAGCTGCCCTCCGAGTTACCTCAAAACCGTACCACCGGTCGTCTCGCTGGAAATAGGCCGCGTACGTGTAATCGCTGATCCGAATAATAGAACCGAGAGTTGTTCGCCAAAGTCGAACCGCTCCGAGGTAGATGTAATCCGGTGTTGATAATTTTCTCGCGAATGGACACGCGCGGATCAGATATTACGGTAAAGTTTGTTTCTGAATGGGAACGGAGTAACGAGCCGCGGGATATCTAGCTCCGAAATCTTAACGACCGCGCGAAAGATTTAAATCTCGATGAACGATCGCAGGAATCGAAAGCAGCGAACAACGATCCGCGAGTTCTCGATCTATTGAACTCGGAGTAAACGCAGGCTCGATCTTTCGACGAATACCTTTCCGTTCCAGCTGACTATGGAGGGAATCTGGTCGAACGTGACGCACCCGAAGGACTTTCCGTTCTCGGCCTGGTTGACCCACTTCAGCGACGTGATCGGCGGCTCCCACGAGCCGAGCTTCTCCTTTTGGGGCAAAGACCATATTGCCACCGATGGCTTCCGGCAGTTGGCCGAGTGGGGCTCGGCCTCGGGGGTGGAGAACGAGCTCAGGGCTAATTCGCATAAATTGAGGACGTTGATCAAGGCCGCCGGCCTTTGGTACCCGAACGTAAACAGTAACACGACCACCAGCTTCAGGTAACGAATCTCTGCTCCCGTTGAACTTGCGAACTGGAACGTGTACACTCTCGTGAAAGTTTTTCTCGGGACGGAAGATATTGGTCGAAGCGTTCGATAATCTCCGAAACTTCTCAACAGGGTTCGTCGAAACGTTTCCAATGGAATACAAAGTTCTCGTCTCGTATTTTCGACGTAAAAGTTTCTTTCCCCGTTCAAATACCGCAAGAACGAATCTTTCTTTTCAAAGACAAAGTATATGTACGAACGGAATTGCGAGAAAGCAAACGTCGACCGTATTTTTCGATCGTCGATTTCCACTGGACTGCACACTCTGTCTTCAGGGTAGACAAGAAGCATCCCATGATGTCCGTGGCCTCCATGTTGGGACCGTCGCCCGACTGGGTAGTCGGCGTCAGTAAATTGAACCTCTGCAGGAAGGACTGCACCTGGACCAAGAGCGAGATCATCGATCTGTACCCGTGGGACGCTGGCACCGACAACGGGATCTCCTACATGTCGCCCAACTCCGAAACGAAACCGCGGGAGAAGATGAAGCCCATCACGACCTTGTACCCCGAAGATCCTAGATCACCCTTCTACGACCCGACCGGGAGACCTATGCTGCCGTTGGCCAGATTGTACTTGAACAGAGAGAAGATTGTTCCACGAGGTTGCAACGAGGAGATTCTTCAGGAGGTGATACCGCAACTGGAGATCGCTGAAAACACTGAGGACACTTCTAGACGTACGTCGAAGATTTACTGTTTGTACGGGGGGGTGGCTCGGATTCGCTAACGTTGCTCTTTTAACGTAATTTTCTGTTTCTTTCGAACCAAGCCGAATGTCAGACCACGGAGTACACACCTTGGTCAACTTGCTCGGTGACTTGCGGCAAAGGTTTGAGGATGCGTACCAGATCCTACTTGATGCCGGAAAAGGCAAAGATGTTGGCTTGCAACAGACAGCTGGTTTCGAAGGAGATGTGCGTCGCATCGATTCCGGAGTGTCCGTAAGTATACACCGGAGGGAGCTCGATGTTTCGGAAATCTCGACGCGTCCTGTCTTTTCAAATTGTACGGAACACGCGATCTCGAAGTGAAATTAAAACCGGGAAGCGAATCGAGTCGCGAAGGACGCTCGACGAATACGTGTACAAATTTTTAGAGGGGAAGAGGAGTCCAACTTCCGCGATATACTCCCAGTGAACAATGCTTTCTGCGAGACCACCGATTGGGGCAAATGGTCCGAGTGCTCGTCTAGCTGCGGAGTCGGGATGAGTTTGAGAACGAGAAAGTTCATCGATATCATGGGTCGAAAACGGTGTCCTTTGGTGCCTATCGTTGAGAAAATTGTATGCAATGGACCACCCTGTTCGTTGAACTCGGAGGAGCAAACCGATTCTTCGTGCAAGGTACGTCGAACGTCGTTCTTCGTTGCGATGCTCCGGGTACAGATTCGTATTTCTTTTAAAGACGACCGATTGGTCCGACTGGTCACCGTGCAGTGCATCTTGCGGGAAGGGTGTCAAGTTGAGGACCAGGCTGTTGATGGTCGAACCGTCCGAGCAACACAAGTGTTCCTCCAAGATAGAGCTACTCCAGCAGCGACCGTGCTTAGAGCAAGCCGACTGCACCTTCGATATGGCAACCGCCAAAGGTAGTACCGTAAAGGATTTTCAAATCGACGAGGTAGCGATACGATTCCACCTCAACGCGAGTTTCTTGCGTTCGTAGTGGTTTGCATGGAAGAACCCGACTCTGGACCTTGCAGAGGATACTTCCAAAGGTGGGCGTTTGTTCCTCAGAAGCTGATGTGCGTACCTTTCGGCTACGGTGGCTGCCGGGGTAACAGAAACAATTTCTTGACCGCCGAAGAGTGCATCAACACCTGCGGCATCGTGAGCAAAGTTTTATCATCGCGCGATGACCTCGAGATACCGCGACGAGTAAATTCGTAACGCGTACGGTAATCTGTCCAGGTGCGAGCAATTATCTCTGGGGAGCCACTGAACGGAACCAGTTCCAGGCAATCGTTTCGATCACCGGCACCGGTGAATTGCGTCGTGTCCAGTTGGTCCCCTTGGACACCCTGTAGCGTCACTTGCGGTACAGGCCGTGTCACCAGTTATCGCATCATCGAGGTGAGACGCTCTAACGTTTATTCGACGCGTCTGCTAGAGCTTCGCAGGGTGAAGTATATTTGGCACGGATAAAACGGAGAGGTTAGTTTTGTAAACGTACGATCGTATCGTATTCGACCTTTCAGCAAGAACCGGAAAACGGTGGAAATCCTTGCCCCAAGAAGCTGCAACGTCGTTCTCGATGCCAGCTCGCACCATGCGACTAGCATCCGTTCGAAGAAACACGAATCGGGGGACCAGTGTCGCTGAAACACAAACACAGGGTCGTGGCGACCCGTTGTAAAGTAACGGTACGTTGTACATCGCTTCCAGAAGAGACCACCGGTAGGTTTAAGTTTTCTACAAGATACTAGGTACGAAATAAACCGATGTATCAGAATAAATGGTACTTTATTAATGGTCATTCGTGATCTTTCTACTCTCGGTCGATTTATCCAAATACGCAGGGCCGCGATGTGCAAACGAACGTAATCGATCCGATCCGATCCGATCGCGATCGATCTTCCCTTATCGCGTTCTCGCGTCGTTAACAAATTGTACCAAGCGCAGATTACGCAACTGAGAAAGAATCGTACATACTTTTGCGGCTACGGAGAAACACGTACGGTACCCGTCGACGAAATATCGACCAAACTGTTTCTACAAACAAGCGCGATCGTTCTCCTCGATGTTAATCTCCTCGAATAATCGTCGTTTCTTTTCTCGAGTGTTCGCTCGATCGTTGCCACGACGATTCGTCGAACACTCTTACGGTTTCTGCGACAATTCAAGATTTCCACCGAGCTTCGACGCTTCGACGCAACTCGCGTTCGCAAATCGGCCTCGTCGAAGAGAAACGATAACGCTGCAAAATGTCTAATTCCGAATTCCGATTGTCGCGTTCCCTTGCAAAACGTCAGAGCTCTCGCGATGAATGCTGCGCTGTCGGAAACGATATTAATTTCGATCATCGTGAAAAAATTCCGCTAAATTCGTTACAACTATTATTCGTTTTTAAAGGATACGATCTATTTTCGTTCGCCGGCTTATTTCGTTAATAAAACAGTTGGTTCCGCTTTGTGTTTGTTCGGTTGTTGTTTCGTTTAGTTTTTCGTTCGTACTCGATGTTCTCTCTTCGTCCGATTCTTCCGTTCGCTTCTTTCTTTCTTTCTTTCTTTTTTTTCATATTTTTCTTTTACAACAATAACCGCTCACAATGTAACATTCACTACGACTTTGCCAAGTGGACATCTATCTTTACATTTACAATAATAATCTCATAAATAATACACGTAGGCGGTACGGTTACAGACGTACGATCCGTCGAGCTCGCGATTCAACGACGAAGAGGAGGAAGAAAGACACGGGCGATCGATCTTCTTCTCGACGCGTTATCCAGCGGTCCCGACAGCGCGTTAACATTAATGGTATTTATTATTATCATAGGTACACGTAATATCTAGGAAGTAGTACGGATCTTCGTCTCTCTTAGGCCTCTACTCGGCTACGCTACGGCCCGTTCTTTGGTCGTGACACCTTTACCTCGTCTTCCCTGCTACGCGAACGACTAAGGGAAAAATCTCCGTGAACGCGACGAACCGGGTCGCGGTTCGTCGCGCGGAAAGAAAGTAATCGTTTTCGGAAGCTCCGCCGTGTTCGAAGTTTCTTGAAAGTCGAAGGCAATTCTCCCCGTTCGTTCCCCTCGCTCGTCGCTGTCGGCGAAATTTCAACCATTGGCGATTCCGTTTCGAACGGAATATCGATCGTAGGACCGTTGCCCCAATTTTCAAGTACCGGAACCCCCTTTCTTCTCCTTTCGTTCGATAAACGCGAACCTCGATGGTTCGAACCGATCGTTGCGCACGGTTTTCCTATGATCGAACGATCGCGTTCTCGCGGGCCGGAGGAACATTCGTTATCGAAACGGAGACGAGAATCTTTCCGCGAAACTTTGGCCGAATCGATTCTGTTCGAACGACCGAGGTACCGCTGCAGTACCGAAAAACGAGATTGGTTCCGTTGTCGCGAAGAAACGTTCGATCGAACGTCCGACTAGATTTCGTCGAAGAGTGAAAATAAAAAAATAAGAAACCCCCGGTCGAAGACGGGAGACGATAGAAAAGCTCCGATCTTCGGTAGACCAGCTTCCCGAAGCAACTGCGATAAATTCGACGTATACGGTAGTCCGTTAAAACGATGATAACAATTCTCCCCGAGCTTCGTTAGCAATAATCATTGTCTCTTATAGTTTAACGCGCCACCACGATTCTGGTCCGATCGAAACGAACCGGCCGCTCGTGGTAATCGTGGCGTTACCCTCGCCGTACGGTTAGGTAACGATTCACGGCGAGGGAACAGGCTTCGAGCGGCCGGTCGATTCTTTCCCCGATTTAACGTCCTTTACCTCTCTTTTCGAGATCGTTCGACTAGCGTTGACTAGACTAGTTACCGTCGACCCACTTGCCCCTTCCCGTTCTGGCAGTAGTAGTAGTAGTAATAGTAGTAGTTGTAGTAGTAGTAGCAGCAGCAGCACCGGTGCTAGGTCTCAGGGTGCGACGCGGAACGGGTTAAATCGTTTCCACGGCGAGGCGTTTACGAGCGATGGAAATCGACCCGCCTTCCGTCCGCGACTCGTGGAAACGTTTCCTTTCCACCGTTCCGGGTCGTGTTCCCCGAGGGTAGAGAATCGTCCGACGAGCGAGCTTTGCTTACGAGCGACGCGAGCGACGTTAACTTGGACGAGAATGTCGCGATCTCGCGGTACGCGCGAGAAAATCAACCGACGACGGTAGGAACACCGGATATCGACGATCGTAACGAAAGTTCGCTCGTTTCCAGGACGATCCGGCGACTCTTGCCTCGAGGAAAGTTTCTTTCCGCCTAGCTCTCGACGCACGCCGTTAACCGGCTCGTAGGTATCGTTACTCGAGAGGGCTTCCGAGTGTACGAATCGCGGTATCCAATCTCCCCGGAAGTGGGAAAGTTCCCGCGATCGTCGCCAATTCTCGACTCTCGATCGAAGGGAATAGGGCTCGCTCGCCGATGGGCCGACGGAGAACGGCGTTGTTCGCGAGATTCACTTATTAGATATTCGATCGTATAGTTTCCGTTTAATCTCGACGCGCGCGCGACCTGCATCGTCGCGAGAAAGGCATCGTTGTGCGTGTGCCGACGACGACCACGAGGAGGTTGCGTCGTCGTACCGACCTTCGCGGCTGGTCGGTAACGAAACTCGTGGACGTCCGAGTATTTCTCTTCGCTAGCTGACGCGTCGCACCGGGGCGACCGTTGGATCGTCTCAGAGCCACCCGCCGGACACGTCGTGCCCGGATATCAGCTCGATGCCCGGAAGACGCTGCAGCTGCGTCGCCGAACCGTTTCTCTTCGCCGAGATCGAGCCGCTGGCGATCATGCTCTCCTCGGTGGTCGAGGGCGTCAATGGAACGGCGGTGACCACTGCTCGGACAGAAACGAACGAATCTGCTCGAGCGATCTTGGAATTGAAACTCGTAGGCGAGAACGAGCTCTCGAGATCTTTGGTAAACTCACCGGGTTGCTCGCTGACGCTCGTCGCTTCCGGAGTGTCGATGCTGGGCTGTTGACTCTGCGTGCCCTCGTGCTTTCTCGGAGGGATCGGTTGCTGGTCGAGCTCCGGGCCCCTGGTCGGCACGCTGCTGGCTCTGTGCAACGACTGTTTCTTCGAGACCCTCGAAATGAACGCGGAGGCGATCGGATTCAACGGATTCGAACCGTTGCTGCTCCTCGTGCCCGGTGTCGACGATCTGGAAGCCGAGAATTTCTTACGTTTCCAGCGCAGCGCCGCGAGAGCGCCCAGTCCGTGAGCCAACACGTGGTGCGCTTCGTGATGGTGCGAATGATGCGAGTGATGAGAATGATGGGACCCGGGTGTCTCCAAGGAGGACTTTGAGTCCGTGGAACCCTCCGACCTCGAACCGCCGTCCTCGAACGTCGCCGAATACACGGAATCCTCCGAACGAGATCTACCTGAGGGAACGAGTGCAGTCGCCACTTTATCATCGATCCGAAGCGTCGCGTCGAACCGAACCGAGCCGAGTCGAGCCGAATGCGTTCGACTTACCGATCAGTCTCGAGACTCTGCCGGGCTTGGCCGCCTCGATGATGTGCTCCCAACGCTTCTTGCTCGAACTTCCTCTCGTTCCGCGAGATTGTCGGCTCGTACCCAGTCCGGGGACGCTGTTCGTGCTCGTGTGATGGGGACTCCTCTTAGGGATGGTTCCGTGTCCGAATATACCGCTCAGAGTCGAGCCGAACATGTCGTGAGCGTTCTCGTGGTGAGCTTGTTGCAGGGAGGCGACGAATTCGTCGACCGGCGGCAGACTGCCGCTTCCGCCCGGCTGGGGGCCGATGTTGAACCCCTTCATTAGCCGGCGCTCCTTTTGACGGTTCTTTTTACCTCCCGCACCTATGGACAGCTCTTTAAGGCTACCGTCTACGGAGCAGACAGAAAGCCAACGACTATGCTCAAGCAGCTACTAAAAACTGAAGGAAACTTAAAGAAAATAGCCGCGCGAGTTTTAACCGATCGCGATCACGCTCGCAAAGTTTTCACAGTTTTCTCAGTTCGGTAAGGTAACGACAACGCAATATTCGCGCAGGACGAGCCTCGATCGCATCGATCAGTCTCCTCAAATCCCCCCTCCTCCGATGATCGATAACGTTTCGGTAACGCACTCGGCAACTTTCGTTCGCGAACGATGACTCTCCCTAACCGCGCACGATAACCGTCACCGTTTTCGCGATCGACTCTACGAAACGATAAAAAACCGAAAGAACTTGGCGCTAGCAAAATAAATGATTGCCGTCGTGCAAACGCAGTCTCACCGGTCCCTGCGCCGCTGGCCGTGGACGTGTTCATCCCGGAGTTCTTCAGGATCTCGATCAGCTCGCAACGAAAAGCGCTGATGTCCTGCTTGATCTCGTTCACGTCGTCCTCCGTCACTCCCTCGTTCTCGGCCTTCCTCTGCTGGACCGTCACGTATCTCCTCACCAGATTCCTCATGATGCTCTGGTACCGTATGTCCCTTTCGGAAGCTTGCTTCACTTTCCTCTGCGAACCAAGAACAAGATGAGCTGGAACGCGAAAACGTTCGTCTAGGACGGTGAGTTTCGAACCAACGAACGGAGAGAGAAAACTCTGCTCCCGGATCTAATCGGAATCAGTCTCACTCTGATCGTTCGCATGTGTTCCTTCTTGGCGGCTCTGCTGTGACCGCAGAGCTTCCGGTACAACCACTGTCCCATGTACCAGACGCTCTTCGGAGTTGGTATAATGTTGAACGGCGGTGGAACCGTTCCACCCTCCTCGAAGTAACTGATCCAGAGCTTGCTTCTGGCGAACTTCCATTCGACGTCCGCGCGTTCCTGAACGAAAGTGGGAAAACGTAGGTCAATCGCCCGTAAACGTCGATCCTCGTCTCGTTCGATTCAACGATGTCAAGAGGTCTGTTCACTCACGGAGATCAACTGATAGGAATGGTTCATCATGGCGATTAAAAGGTTCAGCAGTACGACGATGTTGATCACCGAGTACGTGCCGAACATGAGCATACCCCAGAATCTGGTGAACGATTTTATCCCGTCCAGCTCGAAACTCTCGAGGTCGACCAGTCCGAACACGGCCCAGAAGAGCGTCTGCGCGGTTTCGAATAGGCTGGCGAATCGTAGAACGTGTTAGGAACAATATTCGCGAATGCTCGACGGAACTCGGGGAAGATCGAGGCTCGTTGTCTCGATCGTCGATTTTCATTTTCTCTTTCTCTCACTCTCTTTCTCGATTCCTCGATCTTCCCTAGGTTCCGCGGTAACACTCGTTACGCACTTTGCAAAACGGCGCCAAACGACGCAAGCGTTCGAATCGGTGGTTACGCTGGTGTTGGGCGAATGAGACATGGCGGACGGACAACGTTTCTTCTCCATGTCGGCGTAGTACCAGAGCAATTGGTTCAGACCTGTCGGGAACGATCGTTTCGTGAGCTCGGTTTCCGTCGTTCCGCGGGATTAATGCCGCGTATTCGTATAAGCGGTCTGATCTGTTTACCGCAAGAGAATGCGAACAGCACCAACACGTAGAGAAAGAAGAATTTCATAATGTCCATAACCATTCTGGACAGGGAGACCTGCAGGGGGCCGAGGTGAGGATTCACCGAGAAAATGTAGACGAGCTTCAAAGAGCTGGAAGAATATCAAACGACTTCACGCTCTACGTTCAATTATGCGTTGCGGTTAAAAGGCGTGGAAGTGCGGAGGCCGTGGCTGCGTTTTAAGTAAAGTAAAATTAACGCTGAAAGAGAAATCCCTAATTATCACCGGCGGGAATTCGCGTTTGCGTGGACGCGCAAACAACGCGTTTCGAAATACACGGAAATTCGTAATTACGCGTGTAATTAAGATCGCGCAATTTCGCGCGTCACCGAAATTACGCGCGCGTGCAACGCGTTCGGATTATTGTTTATCGGGCGCGTAAGCGGAACGAAACGTGCCGCGCCGCGCCGCGCCGCGCCGCGGAGAAAAAGTTGCGCGGTAATGACGACCATTCCGACGCCAATAATGATAACAATAATAATAATAATAATAATAATAATAATAATAATAGTAACAACGATAACGAGGATGATGATAATAATGACCTGAATATATTGGCGGCGGAGAAAAGTCCCTCGGATATCAGCATCGGGTCCCAGGTGTCCCATTGCTCGCGCTGCAGCTCGATCACGGATTCGGGTTCCTGGCTCTCCATCTCCTTCTGCACCCTGTAGTAGGCCACCACCCTCAGCGCGGCGGTCGCGACGTACAAGGAATTGGTGACAAAGTCGATCACGTTCCACATGTCGTTCACGTACTCCTCGAGGCCGACGTCCCACAGCTGTTTCACCTCGGACCAAATCAAACCGGACACCCACGCCAGGATGAACCTGCGATACACACGGTTCCGAGTTTGCGAAACGTCGATGCGATTTCCGCGAGATCGGGGCTCCGTCGGGACGCACCACGAGACGTCAAAGTCTCCTCGAGAAATGCAATTTCGAGCGTTCCCGGGCGTTCGCGATGGTCGACCCGTGCCGGAAGTCGTCTCGGCTAATATCGCGCGGGACGAGTACTCCAGAGTGGATTTTCACTTTTCGCGTTGATTCGCTTTTTATTTGCTCGGTGTTCGTCTCCGTTACGTTCGCTCGGAACGGTGCTAGGTTTCAGGATTCGCGAACGAGAACTAGGACGGAAAGTTTCGTTCCTCCCGAAACGCGTTCACCGAGGGCGCTCCGTCGAGTTTTAAAATCGGCGAAGGAAACCGATTCTTGGACGCCCGGGTCGCGAAAGCTTGACGGACTTCCGCGGGCGAGAATAACAATCGGCTACCTTTTCTCGTATTCTCTCGGTCCGTTCTTGGTTCGCGTTCCCCGATCTCCCCGCGCCGATGTCGAGTAGATACGCCGCGTCGGTTAAAAATATTTCCTCACCATTCGACGATCGTCGGCGCAGCGCCCCTTTTCGTCGGGGCTGGCTCGTGTTCCACGACGTCGTGACCCATCCAGTTCCCGATCACGCTTTCTATTCTTTGGCTAGCCAGGATCAACATGACTGCGAACAGATACGCGCGTTAAAATTAGGGCCTAGCGGCGGCGATCCGCGCTCGACTCCGTTCAGGTCGGTGCGCATGGTCTGCGGTATCGGACGTAACGCGGTCGATTACTTTTAAACGGTCTTCGAACGGTCTTCCCGTCGAGTTTCGATGGTGCTCGCGACGCGCTCGAATCCGTCGCTACTCGTAGCCGCGCAGCACCCGGCGCATAGCCCAATGATTCACGAAAGCAGCACGACTTTCGTTCCCGCCAACCTTCCTCCGAGACTATGGATGCAAAAGAAGTTCGTTTACATTCCACGGCTTTTTGCCCGAAAGTTTATCGAAGCCGATCCGGCCTCGTTTTCAGCGACGTATTTTACCTTCCGGCACGTCGGGGAAGTCAAACATCGGGCCCCGCTTCTAAACAGTTTACAAATACCTCTCAGTACCGTGGCCAGCGAATACCTCTCGCTACCAATAATAGCCGGCGCGGTAATGCTCTAATTTTGAGTCATCGGCCACCGTCGCAGGGGGAACGATAAACCGCGTTCTACGCCGGCCGAGAGGAAACGGCCCGAAACGATCGGTTCCTCCGTGTCCTCGGTCCCGTTCATCGTTCCTTCCTCGCGGTCGTCCTCACGACCGCACGGCCGCACGGCCGCACGTTGCCCGCTTACGCGCTCTTTTATCGCGGAACGCTCTCCGACCGAGTTGCCGGGAATTTAATGCGACCGCAGTTGGAAACTCGGCCGCGAATAGCCCCGCTTCGAGAACGGCCTCGAGAGCGCGACTCAAAGGACCGACCGAACGGACAACTTCCGAGAACACGGAAAAGCGCAGTTCACCCGCAAGTTAACGCTAACGATATTTTCAGTCGCGAACAGACGCCACGGTGGTAACGCTCTCTCCTCGAGGACGCGAGACATTTCTGGAGATCAGTCCGGGACGATTACGGTTAATCCCGTGTGTCTGTTCGGTGGTGTTCGTTCGCGCGAACGACCACGAGGATATCGGCCCAGCCGTCTTCCTCGACGCCGGAAATTCTCCGCGTCGAATTTACTTTGGCGTACGGTGACCACGGACGCGTTCGCCAACCCAGCTGCTCGAATCTTTCTCGTCGGACACTTACAGAGAAAAGTGAAGTAGGAGGCCGAGTGACAGATGAACTTGATGAACGGTTTCCTCATGGTCTGTCCGATCACGCTGTGCGGCGCGATGATGTACGCGACGCTGAAGACGGGAAAGAGGACGCCGATCCGGACGATGTCCAGCGCCTGGAGGACCATGTTTTTTCGACGGAAACCCGGCAGACCCTCGTACCAGATCGATGCCAGTAGCTGCTGCACGTTAGGGTGCGCCACGAACTGGAAATTCCGGGATAATCTAATATCGGTCGACAGTTTCCGGTCGCGTCGCTAGGAAATTCTACTTATTACGGTCTAATCTCGGTGTTAGGAGCCGTCGCGAGCGATCCCTCCGAGGATGATCGAGTTACACCGATGGGGACCGTTCGATCGAACCCTTGCTCGGGATCGATCCCGACGCGAGCCCTCACCGATGTTTCGACCTTACCTTTTTCTGTCTGAACTTGATCGCCAGTTTCAAACGATTCAGGTGCATCCTCTCCCCGTGCTCGAAAGCTGGCCCGGTGGGATCGTGATTCAGTAGGATCTCCAGCTCCTTGGAACTTCTGGTGTGATCCAACAACGCGGTAGCGAAATCCTGGCATTGTCTCCTAAGCTCCTGGAACACACAACGGCAGCGTTGCGAGCACCAGATACGCGCGAATCAACTTCCGGAGAACATCGAACGACTCTCCAAGAGGTTCTTCCCGTGACGAGAGCTCGGAACTTTCGTCGCTTCTATTTTTTTTATATTTTTTTTTCGGCCACTGGAACCCAGGTGCATCAACGACGTCGCGAAACTTCTCCCTACGAAACCGGGCACGCGAACGTCCGAAGCGTCGGCGTCGTTTCCCTCGGGCGCGATCAGAGGCGTCGCGATGGAATTCTTCCAGTTTCTTTTCGGAAGTCGGGTTGTTTCGCGACGAAAACTTCCACCGATAAAGGTCGTAGGATTTGCGTTCCAGCGCAAAGGCCGGTCGATCGAGCATTCGACGCCCTTCGACGATTGGACGCGAAACAAGCGTCGATACGACGAGGAGAAAAGATCCCAAAGGTCGGACAATCATTTATTTCTCGCGTGCTTCTCGTCCCGAGAAAGTTTCGGACGCGTCGGACATTATTGCGTTCGCATCGACCGCGATCGAAAGAAACACGGAATCGGGTTTATCGTTCGAAAGAGTACCGAGGTCGGTCGGAGTAAATACGGATTTCGATGGCACCGAGCGAGCCGAAAACCAATGTTTTTCAACGTTGGAATATCGTTGGAAGATCGACGAAATTGCGGTTTCGAAAGGAAGACTGTTCGATAAACCGTCGTACGGGACTGGAAAATAGACCACACCGGGCTGTCGGACGTTTTCACCGGGCAAAAAAGTAAAAGACGGACGAGGGACGACCTCCTGTAATCTATTCTCGTTAATCGTTTATCGATCGTTCGACGGGCCCGATCGATTCGGTGGCAGAGATGATTCGTTTCGCGTAGGACGCGAACGCGGCCGGCATCGCGTTTCGATGGAATTACGGACTCCTCGTTCGAGTTTCGAGTCGTAGGAGGATCGCGAAGGACCGATTAACCGTCTTCGAGGAAGTTTCCGCTCGGTCCGTTTGTACGAGGATATCCGCGCGGAGATATTCCGGACGGACGAAACGATTTTCCGGGGAGAAAACGATTCGAGCGAGGGGGAAATAGACGACGGAAACGATCGGGAGTAACGCGGCTTCGCGCCAACGCAAACACTCGCGACATCAAAGTGGTTCGCGAACGTTCCGCCAATATCGTCGGAATATACTTGGCGAACGCGATCGTTAAATCCCGACAAAGTCTCTTCGTGTCTCTGATTATTCCCGCAACCTTTTCCGGGGAAGACAATCCCGAGTATTTCGAGAGGCGTTCGTTCGTTCGTTGGTTCGTTCGTTGGTTGGTTCGTTTCGTATACGGACCACGTGCGCCCGACGTTTCCGCGAATTAACAGCGAGAACGTTTACCAAGCCGGGAAACCTCGATGCCTCGCGCCAACAAAGTCCTCCACGAGAACCGAGCACGGAAAACGCGGGAATCGTTTCCCGTTCGATAATATTTTTGCAGCTACGGAGCTTGTTTGTATTATTCGTAGAGCATCCAATTTCTGCCGTTTCCGAAAGCAAAAGTGGCGCGAGTCAATATCTGGCGTTGAGCGCGCGATCCGCGTTTACACCTCTGGAATAACGCAAACAGTTCGAACGCGGAGGTTCGAGTAATCGATTCGGGTAGCGCGAGTCGAAGAGAGAATATTCGACGAACTCGATCGGCCGGTTAAATTTTTATTCGTTCGTCGTGAAATATTTCGTTCGAATTCCGTCTTTCGTTCGACCGGCCTCCCGATAAAAAGCGCTGTCCGTTCTTCGTTCGGCGCACGAGAGGATGTACCGGCGCCGCTGGAATTTCCGAAACGCGATCGTGCTCCGGAAGAAACGGTAACGGTCGTTAACGAACCGTTTCGCGAGTCGACGCGGCTTTAAATATCGAACGAAGAAAGACGCTGCGAGTCGAGGTACTCCTCGATCGAGACCTCGAAGTCTGGAGTGTTTCCACTCGAGGCAAGAATATCTTTCCCGCGCGAAGAAACCAAATAAACGACCAGCAAAGAAAGGCTTCTGCATTTCGGCTTTCGCGGGAAGAGTATACAAGAACGCCGCGGCAGTTTTCTCCGAGTATCCTCGAGGATCGTCGTTGTCGCAACCTCGTGCTCCGTTTTCGCGATACGTCTCGAAAACGCGGCGAGCCGTCCTGCACCGAGGAACGAAGCCAGCTGTTCTCGACGAATCGGCGCAATTTATTTTCGATGCGGTCGAAGAGGGAATCGGAGTTCGCGGAACGATTCGAGCCTCGAAGACAAGGGGGCCGGATGTACCTTCGCGAGTTTCGCTTTGCCCGATTTACAAGGGGATCCGTGAACGCGAGAAGAAACGATCGAACCGAGGGAAAAGTAGGGCGGAGCGAAGCTCTCGAGTTCCGTGCTTGTTTTATATTTCTACGGGTGGATTCGCAGACACTTTTTCGGACCGGGATCACGTTTCCACGAGCAAATTGAATTTCGCGGTCTGCTTCTCGGCGTTACCGGGATCTCACCGACGAAGGGTCGTCCATTTTTCTTGCGCGACGTACGAACCGAGACGATCGAATTCCTCAAAGAGGACCCTATCGGAGTATCGAGCCGGGATCGGACCACGAGGCTATCGACGACGGAAATTAAAGATTCTCGTTCACGGGAGCAAAGGTAGCCCCGATGTTCGCTGTTGCGCTCCGTCGCGCAACTGTCAAGGGTACGAAACTCCGATCGATAATCTTTTTTGGGTTTTCGCCAAACCGCGAAAAAGAACGCGGGGAAAGTACGCGGCGGAAAAGAAGGTAAGGGAATGGAAACGAGTTTACCCAGAAGCGAGCCTGTCCGTGGATGGTCCAGTTCGTGATTTATTCTTGTATAAATCAAAAGACGGTCGACCGTGCCAGGCGGTTCGACTTCCGCTACTTCGAAAGAAAGGTGGAAACTTCCAGGAGAGAAGCACGCTCGACGAACTTCGACGACTCGACTCTGACCCCAATTAGGGGTCCCTTTCGCGATATTAAAAAATATACCAGTGTATTGTTTTCGAGTACAGTTTCGTTGCCCGTTTCGTTCTCGATCGACAAACGTAAATTCATCCCTTTCGATAGCGCCGTTGCGCTTCGACCAGAATAATTATTTATGGTTCCGTAAACAACGTTCTTCCGTCTCACCTGGTATTCGCACTTGAATTCGTGCTCGAGGAAGGAGAGCCTTCGAAGTTCCCAGGACAGTTCAAAGGCAGTCAGAATAGGATCCTTGGAGGAAAGAGCTATCAAGGATGGCGAAGCCAGCGCCCTGTAGGCGTTTATCCGGCTCCTGGAATGCTTGAGAGAGTCGTCCTTTCTCGACGTTACGCACTCGTCGCACCTGCGAAAGATAATGGGAAATTTCAAGCAGGTACTCTTCGATTTGTACGAAATTATCTGAATGTCTTCGATGGTTACGGATACGCGAAGAAACTGTCCGAGACAACGAAGATACTCGGGCGTTCACGGTTCAACGATCCGGCGCGTACGTTCGTCGAAACGATCGTTCGCTCGTCGTTGTTCAACGCGTACTTGTTTTACCCAGTGTTTTTCGAGTTCGAAATTTCAGCAGGAGGATAGGTTTATCGTACACGACGAATATAATGCGATTCGGCGGATGAAATTTCAGCCAGCCGATAGGGGAGCGCACGGTGCATCTACCCTAACTTAATTAGTTCGCGCGTGGTCTGAGCGGAGATTGCAAGGGCAAGAAGGTGCTAAACCAGGCCGAGGGAATTAATCGATGTAATGGTATATCTAACGAGCGATTGCAGTCGTCCGAGCCCGCATTTCCCGGCCTTTATTTACGAATAAACTTTCAACGGGATTCGTGCCGTACCGCTCCGCTCCCTTCTTAGTTTATTTCGAGTTCGTTATTGTGCACGAATATTTATTAACATTCCCCGCGTCTCGTAGTTTCACCGTTCTACGATTATTTACCAAACGTCGAGTTTCTCTTCGAACCGGTTTACCTACCCGCAACGAACATCGTGAGGCATGGGTAACGTGGATCCACGATCGAGAAGGATCTTAATGATCTCGTAATTGTCCCTGTGAGCGGATAAAATCAGTGGCGTGATGTCGGGCGTAAACGTGGCCGTATCCGGTGGCACGGCTTCCCAGCTCTGAAAGAACAAAGTATAGTTTATACGCGAACCCGGAACGATTTTTCCGACGATCTTTCGCGCGTGGATAACTTTTTTCGAGACGCGTATCGTCGAACCGAATTTATCGAAGTACGGAAAATGTTCCATCGTCCGTTACGAAACGGTGTTTTTCGTCGCCGAGGCGTCGATAAGAAATAATTGATCGCGTTCCTCGCGAATAAATCCGTAGAGAACTCGAGAAGCCTTATTCTCCCCAAATTCGACGTAGCTATCGGTTCGTCGGCCGGTTCGACGCGACCTCCGTAATTACCGGTAAGCCGATTCCTCGGGAAAGCCGATCGAAATAGAACTTTTCGATTCTGCAATTTCCCTCTCTTTCTCCGCGTACGTTGCCAATTTCGAAAATCTCGAAACACTGTCCGCGTGGCTCGATTCGAGACGGATTCCCCGCTGTCGACTCGTTTCTACGTTCTTCGAAGTGCCGCGAAAAATAGCGAGCATCGGGCTTTGAACGCGCGTCCATCTGCTCGTCGATGGAATTTTTTCGTTCGTTCTGAACGCTCGCCGAACGAGCGAATCGAAAGAGGATTTTGGACAACTCGAACGAGACGGTGTCGCGATTGAACGACCGCGATCGGATCTCTCGGAGAGAAATCCGATCGGGAATTCGTGTCGATGATTTCATCGATACCCGTGACGCTACCGCGGAGAAAGTAGGGAAATAGCGGAAAACGATTGTCGATACAATTCCCGAAGAACCTGCGGACTAACGTGGCGCTCCCCGGTCTTGTGGAGGCTCTCCTCGTGCTCCAATAGGACCTCGACCGCCTCAACGAATTCCTCGGAGATGGCGTGAAGAAGCGCGTCCTTGGTATCGACCTTGTGCTCGATCAGAAGCTCCACCATTTCCAAGTTTTCGTTATCGATCGCCATGAGAAGAGCGGACCGTCCGAGCGGGTCGACGCAGTTGATGTTCATTTTCGATTCCTGGGCCCTCTGTAGCATCCTGAAACAAGATCGGGCAGGATCGCGCCACTGGTAATCACCATTTCCCCGGCGTCGTTTTCTTTTCCGTCGGTCGACACTCGTTTTCCCCTCTATTCGCGCGTAACGAACGACTCCGGTCGGCTCGACAAACGGATTTCCCCTCCTGTTTCCGAGACCGAGCCAAATGAGAATTCCACCGGGCCGCTGAAACTTCCACGTGGATCGCAATCGGTATTAATTGCGTCCGCGGAATCGCCGGAAGAATTCCTGGAAGTTTCGGGATCGCGGAACGATCGCTGCTAGGATAATTAGATCCTTTCTCTGCGTAGTCGCGCGATACTGGAACGGCTGCCGCGCCTTTGACCTTTCCCCGCGAGATTTCTCGTTCTCTTTAACCCGCGAGACCCATATCCGACGGACTCGTGCCTACGCGCATACTCATTTGCATAGAAACAACGACGGCGCTGCGACTACGCGTTGTTTGTTCGTGACTTTCGACCGTAGTGGATATATATTTGTACTTCGTGACGCGGTCCCATTGGGATCGAAACGAAAACAGGTCGCTAGTTTTCGGTAATAATCTTGCCACGGTAATTTTCGCACACACGGTGTTTAAACGCGCGCGAACAACGACCGGAACGTTTCTCCGGTTTCGACTCCCGCGATTTCGAAACCGAAGCCTTCCTTCCGCGGAACGAAAAGTGTCCCGACGAGACGGAAACAGGACAGACGTCCCTCTTTTGTTCTTTTCGGTGGACCGGTGCTGGCTCGGAAACGGTTCTAACGAGGAAACGAAACGACGGACGTCTGTCGCGCGCGTCTTATCCCCGCGAATAATTAAACGCGATTCTCGTTTTCTTCGAGGAGGCGACAAGGAGACGCGAGTGGCACGGCTACGAGGACGGTTTCGAAGTAGCTTTTCGAGGTACGAACAAGCCCGTCCCTTTTACTTTTCCACCCGAGACTTTCGTCGGTTTCGTTCCTTCGACGTACGACTCTTTAATTTTCCAAAGGTGAAAAGTCTCACCTTCTCACGGAGGCCACGTCCCCGCGCTCCACCGCGAGAAGATACTTCTTCTCCGGGTAGTTGAGACTGGCCATTTCCTGGTGCGGTCTCACCACGTTCTCTTCCTCGTTCATACCGTGGATGCTGTGTCTCTGAAACCATCGTAACTTTTTATTACGCTTCCGCCAGTGGACGCGACCCGCGGCCGGTTACGAAAAATAAAGCTTCTCCTCGATCCGTTTCCCCCTTAACGCTATTTATCGTCGCGACCGTATCGATCGATACACCGTCCACTCCGTTGTTGATTTTTGCACGGGTACGGGGCTTCGCGATCGCGCAACTTCGGGTTCAACGTTTTCCAATACCTTCCACCGCGAAGGTTGGAAAAAATTAGGACGATAAATAATCCGCGGGTCCGTGTCGCGCGGTCGTTTCGCTCGTCGCGCGAAACGCCGAGATTCGATTTCCTCGCGAGTTTTTCCGCGAGTAGACGGTCTACTCGTCGAAAAGCAAATCGATCGTGCACCCACCTCACCCCTCCCCGTCCCGTCCCACCTTTTTCCTGGCCGTTCGACGCGTCGTAAAACACGGTTCGATCGTCCGGGGCTCTTTCATCGCCTCCGCGGGGGCAATAACGCGTTTTAACGGCCGCGTTCTCGGAATCGCCTATCGTTTTCGCTGCGATCGGCGTTATTCAAATAACTTTAAGGCAATTACGCGCAGCCGGTAAACAACGGCGGGGGCTATTTCGACGCGCGAGACTCGAGCAACGGGATCGTCGAATCGACGACGCGAATCGCCGGTACGTCGAACCGCTTTGATCTCGTCGGACGGTGTCGAAATCGATCGAGTTCGGAGCCACCGGGAGACGCGGTTCCGAGTCGATCGTTCGTCTCCGCTCTCCAGGGACATTCGAAGGCGTGGGCGAGCGCGCGAGGATGAAACCGGAGGATCGAAGCTACGGTTGAAATTGGGACGATCGTAGGAGGGAACGAGGGAAGCAATTAACGACTCGGATAGACCTCCATTGTTCGACGAGGAAACCTCTCGTTACGAAGCAACTTCTCGTTACGCCTGCCATTAGACCGCGGACCGGGAAAGAATACCCGATGCGCCCGCGAGCGTAACACGCCAAGATCAAGCGTGAGCGAAAACAATGAGGCCCTCCACCCGACCGACCGACCGCCGCCCTCCTCAAACGCGGTATTAACCTTTATGCCTCGCGTACTTTCTCGCAAACGGTCCACCGTTCGGGATCACGAGGATTTTCTTCCCGTTGAGAATCCTCGAGCGCGAGATAAACTCGCGAGCGGTACGATCGGTACCGTTTCTTCGATTTTCTATCTGGAACGCCGCCGGGATTAGCTTTAATCGTCGACGGGTTCCGCTCGTGGACCAGAATTATTCATTCATCGTTCTTTCGCGTACGTCCGCGATCAATTCAACCTCGCTCCGTGATCGTTCGAGATCGTAATCGAAAACATCGCGAACGTCCTTTCGTCTCCTCCGTTTACAACGAAGAATCGACTCTGCAGAAACGGGGCTGGAACGACGATCGGCGAACATCTTCGATCCGAAATGTTCGAGCATCGACGCGCGACCAGGATCCTCGTCGATGCGTTCATTGTTCGGCAATTAAGTCGGGCAACCCCTCCGATTCTAATCGCAGAGTCGTCGCGCGTCCTTCCAGCGCGAGCACGCGCGTGTGTGCATGCATCTGGTCCCGGTGGAAAAGGGTCGGTCGGGAGGGAAATAGAGGAGGAGGTGGAGGAGGAGGAGGCCAGGCGGCCAGGCGGCTAGGCGGCTAGGCGGCGGATGATGGACAGTGTTTGCCGAGGGTGTGGCGGCTCGACAATTAGGGTGCGCCCGAGCAAACACTCGTTCGATGTCAGTCGCGGCCCTTGGCACGGTACGTCGTCTTCTCGAAACCCAGAGAGGGGTAATCGCGAGCCTCGTTATTTCCTTCGGCCGGAAGAGTTTCCATCCGTAGCTGCTTTATTCTTACGCCGACGAGACCAGGACTCGCGCAACCTCCGGGATCGCGAGTTCCCGAGCCGGCTGGGAAAACCTCCAAGAGAGCTGGACTCTATTCTAGGTCCCGGTCGATCGCGGCTAGCGATTTACCGGACGATTCGGCTTCGATTTTGACCACTGTTGCTCGCGCGGAGGAACTTTTCGCGGTACCGATCGAAACGTAAGAGATGGATCGCTCGCGCGCGGAAGTGGAAACAGGACCGTCGAGATCGAATCGAATAATGTCGACCGAGCCTGACAGCCCGCGTTTCCTCGAGGACGTTTACGAGCCAATAAAGAGGACGAAGTCGTAGTTTTTCACCCGCGAACGGATCAAACGCGCGTTTCGGCTCGTTAGGCGCGGGAGCGAGGCGTTCAGCGTTCCGCGAACGTATTTTGCGCGAGATCCTTTCCGAGAAAGGTGCGCTCGAACGAGACACGAGTTACCGATGTTGCTTATCGTTCCACCTGTCCTCCTCGAGTCGACTCGGCCGTGATTTTACGATCAGGTAAAAACGAAAGCCTCGTAAAACCGCGTACCGGTTGTCCTCGCCGTCTCGTTCACCGCCATGTATCGCCGAAACGAATTTTTCTTTCCTCGTTCGTTCACGGCCGTGGAATCCTTCTTTGTTTTCCCGGCCGTCGATTCCAGTTTCTCCTTTCTCGAATCGCGACCGTTCCCTCGCTTCGATCGCTGGGTAATCGGATTACCACCGATTATCGAAATAGCGTTAAACTCTGTCTACGACGGGATAGTTCTCGCGGCGGCTTCGCCTCGTTCTCGAGGATCGTCGGGACGAAGCGAGGGAAGTTTCGAGGAGGCAATAAAAGGATGGTCCGCGACGGGCAGAAGGAACTTCTACCGATTCGCGACGCCAACTTTCGCAAATTGGATCGACGTCGTAACGCGGTTATCCTTCGGGTGCTTTCTTCTTTATTTTTTTCTTTCCCCTCCCCTATTCTTCCTTCTGCCTCCCTCCTTCCGTGGAAACCCGCGCGTCCCGCGACTCGAGGCGTTGGATACCCCGATTCGATTCAACGAATCGTTCCTAACGGGCGAAACGTTCCGACTCGACGTAGCCGCGAATCGAACCTCGAACGAACGATAAATCGATCGACGATCCTCCACGCGATCTCGCGTCGTATCGTTCGTTTCCCCGAGAAACAGACCGAGATTACAGGTACGCGATAATTGTTCGTCTCGACTCTGTATCTCTCACCGGTGCGAATAAGAGACCTCGACGTCCCGTTTACGTCACCTTCGTCGTTTCACGACCCTACGTTACAGCGCGGAAAGCTCTTAAAGTTCCGGGTCTTATTTTCCGTGTCTCTCGTCGCTCGAAAAACATCTCCGCTGTTGAACACACCTCGAGCATTGCTCGTTTACCCGGTGCCTTTGCTTCGATAGCCTCTCCATTATCGTCGAACGTGTTCCGCGGGAATTCCCTAGATTTGTACCCTATAAATTAGGCGATCCGATGTCAGTGACGCGTCGCAACTACGATTCGTTACTCTCTCTCTCTATCTCTCTCGGTCGATTCTTCTTTCGAACTTTTATTTCTTGGCTCGAAACTGCTATTTCTACTTATCGCGTTTATTCCGTCCGTATTCCCCAGGTAAGAACCTACTTCCGTTGAATAATAATAATAAATTCGTATCCGCGCTCGAGCCTCGTACACCGTTTGTCTTTCCCGAGCGGCCACGGTGAGAACGGTACCAGCCATCGTCGCGTTTCGCTTCTCGTAAATTTTCCTATTTGCTCCCGTTCCCGTTTAGCGACGATAAAGGCTCACCTTGACCTTATAGTCGTCTTTCGGTTTCTCGAGGAGGCAGGTAGTTTGTTGCAGCATGTTTTGGGGCGGCAGTGGCGGTGCCTCGGGGTCGAAACTCACTCGGTGTCCGACACCCCGCAAGAATCCGCCCCCGGCGCCCACTGCCCAGGACCTCGTCGCTCTGATACCCATGCTCCTCAAGTTGTCGCAACCCTCATCAGGACCGCCAATTTCTTCGTCGACTCCGCTCGTTTCACCAGGGGATCTCGCGCCCCTGGCGACTTGCTCCTCATCTTCGTACGTGCTTTCTGAAACAGAGAGGGCGTAACTTTTAGCGGGAGACGGTAGCGACTGTCCTATCGGCCACTGTCGCGCGGAAATTGCTCAGAAGCGTTCGAGTTTATCCGAGTTGCTCGATCGAAATGCTTCCTTTCCAATTTCGTACGTTCGAACGGTATCGTTCGTATCGCGGACGAGAATTCGAAACGACCGAGCTAGAAAAACGAAACCGACGGCTTACGTATTCCGTCAGATTTTTTTCCAGATACGAACGCGAACACGTTCGATTTCAACGTTTTCGTTCCTAGGGGCATCCGATATTAAATCGTGCAGCAGTTGGTATCGAGCGTCGTCACTCGACCCCCGTGCAACTTTCGTCGTTCATCGCCGGATCCTTGTAACCCAACGTGGACGCGAACAGGAAGATCGCGCAGAAATGGCCGATGTTCGTCCCGTTGGCGAGCGAAACGAGAAAAAGACCACCGGAACGGAACTGGATACACCCCGTTGGTAATCCAAACGGATGATGGATCGCGGGATACACTCTCCCTTATTGGTTTTGCGCAAACACACACGCCAGAAACGACGACTCTCCGCGACGTAATTTTCGGAGCTTTCCCGTACGTCCCACGAGGACGTCGATCGCGTCGCAATAACGATTCCTTCTTCGACGTAGCCGTGAATCCGAAATACGTTCGCGGTACCGCGAGGTACACGGAGGAGGGAACGTTCCGCCTCGTTCGCTCCGGGAGGAAAACGTTTCGTTAGCTTTGCCCGTGCGCGTATAGATCTCTTGTAAAAAATAATGCCGCGCTCGGTATCGTTAACTGCCGGCAGCTCCGAGAACGCGAAGAAAAAAGGGGCACCGGGAAGAAACGTGTTCTTGTTCGGTGATCGTTACGCGAAAGAAAGACAAATATTTGTCGATATTTCGGAGGCGAACGCAGCGAGAGAGCCAGCGCTGGTCGAATTTCTTCTCGCGTTCCGCTCGGTTCTCCGAACGGAAATAAAAAAGGCGTGAAATTTATTCGATGTCGCATTCGCGATCAAAAGTTTCCGTTCCGTTCAATTGGTCGCGTTTCATCGGCTCGTTCGCGAGCAGAGATTGTTTCCCAGTCGCTGTTAAAACACGATGGTTAAAGAACGAATACGCGTGCACGACACACCACCGGAGAGATTTAAATTTTCACAACGCAGACCCGTCTCGTTCGTATTTTTCCCTCGTACCCGTTCGCTGACCACGCTCGAGTGAATTTTATCGGACACATTATCCGCGACCGATTGGACATCGTAAGAGGTCCCCGAAGAATCGCGTATTTGCTTTGGCTCCGAGTTTATTTGCATCGATCGAAACGAATAATCGATACACCGAGGTACGAACGATCGCGATAGAGAACTCGCGTCCGCTCTTTGCTACTCGACGTTCGCTTTTTGCCATTTTTAACGACCGACAATTCGGCTAAACAAACGAACGACGACCGACTCGCGGATAAAAAGGTAAAAACGTCGATCGTGGAACGAAATCGAAGCCGAAGAGTACATTCGGTTCGATGTAAGCGGCTTTGAAATATGCCGGGACCGAGCTCGCTGACTCTCCGCTTTCCGAGAAACGCGAGAAACGCGAGAAACGCGAGAAACGCGAGAAACGCGAGAAACGCGCTCGACTCTGCACACTTATTGCCGGAAGTCGCCCGACGTTTGTGTATCGTCTCGCGAGAAGGAAGACAGACTCTTTAAATAGTTTGAAAAAGTGTTCCAGAACTGGTTCTTAATATCTCGAACAAAACGTAACCCAGGCAACTGTTTCCGCGCGGCTGTATCGTCCCGCCCGGAGTAACCGGAAACTTCTGGAGAGCAAGAAGTTTGTAAATACCTTGGAAAGCGTTCACCGCCTCGAAGGAAACCTTGGAAGATGTAGATCGGAGTTGCGCGAAACAAAGACACGGTTCCCAAACTTGGAGATCCGTTGATTCCCGCTTTTTAGGCGAACGAGGAAACTTACCGAGCGAAGCGTTCCTGGTGGCTGGTGAATAAAGTTCCTCGACGATTATTCGAATAAAGAGAAAAAAGACGTCGGAATTTTCAGCAGACGGGACTCGTTCGCCGGAGGGGGATCGTTCGAAACTCGAGCGTCGTAGATACACGCGATGGGAAAGAAGCTTATCTCTGCGGTTCCCTCGGCATCGGAACTTCGACCCCGCACGGGTCGTTGAGCTTACCTCGAATTACGTGTTTCGAGCAGAGGTTAGATCAATAGACTCGAGTGCGAACGTGGTGCACACACCGTTGCAACGGGTTGACGAGTTTCGCGAATGCACCGGTTCCGATAACCTCGTATCGGTTTCGAGCTAAGAGCCTCGAATGGCCCTTCGTTGCCTCGCGAGCCGGTACACCTTCCGAACGGGAAAATGTAATGAGAATTTTTCCGCGGCCGAGATACCGCCAAGTTACGAAGCTACTTTCGAACACGGCGATCGATAATCGCCTACGGCTACAAAGTCACGTGGAATGTTATTCCGCGATGCTTTCCTTGGACGTTCGGATATTATTATTCCCGGCACCCAACCTGGAAATTCCTCTACGCGCGATAGTAAATCTTTCGTCTTTGAATGTCGAAGTAACCCGACCGAGTGGCGTTCAAAATATTTCCCAACAGCGATCGAAACGTACGTACCTGCTTGTAAAATATCGTACAACGCGCGATGGATGCAACTCGTGAAATTTTCAACGAAAAATCTCGAGTCGTTCGACCGTTCGGAAAAAGCACCGACCGATATAACGCATCTCTAATATTTAAACGTCGAAGTTGTACAAGCCAGAGGCGTTCAATATGTTTCCCAGTAGCGATCGGTGTTTATAAAACATCGTATCCTGTGCATCGGATGCAAAATCATTGATATTTAAACGTAGAAGCAATCGGAGCCAGGGACGGTGAAAGGGGAGGTGTCTATGTGTTTTCCGATAGCGGTCGGAACGTAGTATTTATACCAACGTCGAGTGGTTGGCGTGGATAAAAAAGAAGAAAGAAAAAAAGCACCGATTCGAATCGGTATCGCACCTCGGATCGAAAAAGTTGCTCCGAGTACGAGCCGGATCAACGTCCCGAGTCTCGATCGTTTTTCAAAATGGCCACGATTCTCGGCTCGATCGCAAAGATTCGGAAAACTCGACGATCGTTCGAGCAGCGTTCGCGCAGACGTTGGTCGTTTTACCAGCACCCCGTTACGTCTCGGTAAAATCTCGTTACGAGGTTCGCGCTGGTAACGGTGGCAGCGTTGCAACGAAAGACGACGCCGCCGGCAATTTTCACCGCGATCGATAGATCGTCGGATTTCGCGTCGTCGATGCAAAGCCGTAGCTCGCCGAGTGGTTAATGGAATCACGCCGCGAGAGCTACGAAATGCGCTACTTAATCGGCGATCGGAACCAGGACGGAACTGCAGGTCGGCCTATGCGGCAGTCGAGCCTACGTACGTATTACTGCACCTGTTGCACACGCTTCGCACCTGTGCAACGAATCGTTTCGCCGAAGCTGGCCTCGCTTTCTTTCCACCGTCTTTCGTATTTACCGAACGACTCGAGTTTTCCCGCTCGGTGTTTCAGGATCGAGGACTCGAGGAGATCGAACGTTGAGTCGTCGATTCGAAAAGTCGCGCAGGGAGCGCAAATACGGCGACTTCCGGGACATCTCGTCGTCGAGAATTCTTCGATCGCAGGTAGGATCGAAGAGCACGGGAACGAAGGAAGCGAGGTTGCTCCTTCGGTGTTCGCGGTCTGAAAATTGTGCAATAATTCCGCGCGAACGGGTATTTTCGACTTGCACGCGAGTCTATCGGCGAAGAAAATCGGTAACGCGGCGAGGGTCTGACGGATCGCTCGACGACCGAGCATATTCGTTCGTGTGCGATTCCCTGTCCGAATTTCGCCCGTAATTATACGAAGGTGTGCGTGCGTGAGGTCGAATGCAGAAAACGGGGCTGCCGGTGCACGCGAACGTGCACTCTGCACGATACCGGCGTAATCGAGATGCGCGTGAACCGTAAACGGCCTCGTTAATTACGATGTCGTAAACCTTCGAAACGGTAAAAAGTCGATCGATTTTCGACTCGGTTGCCAATTTGAAACGACGCTTTCCGTCTACCGGGGAAACGAACCTTGCGAACCGACATACAAACCGGAGACTCTTTCGCGGGTTCAACGGGAGCCAGACGCACCGATCGACCGGAATTCCATAAATCCGTCCCGTACCGTCGACGAAAGGAGGATAACCAGAATCGTCTTCCTTTGACCCGAGGATTTTTAACCACTCGTAAACGCGCGTTGCACGGCGCTGTCTATCGCCGGCTCGACAACGGAATAACAATTTTAGTCCCAAAGGGAGCTCGAACGCGCGGATCGCGGCGTAGTTAGCATCGTGGGTCCGCGTTTTACGGTTCCCTTGAAACGAAACTCGTGCAACGAACGATCGCAGTAAACCGAATACATTCGCGTAAATCAAGGCGCGTCTGTCGAACGAGTCGCGCCCCGCGAGGAAAGATCCCTGTTCTCGTAACCGGGGGAGCTCGTCGTAACGAGCCAACGGCTGGAACAACGACAGAGGGTAAACGAAGCGCCAAGATTTATCGATCCGGCGGTTTTTTTTTGTTTACCGAAATAGTATCGGCGGCTCGTCCGGCCAAGCGCCGCCGATTTCGAGGTGAAAAACCGAAACGACGAGGAAGAACGGCAAAGAAGGTGACGCGGTGGCACGGTCGCTGCTTCGCTAAACGAAATTACTCGGCCGAGAGCAACGTACCGACGAGTGTAACCGAGCACGGACTTCTCGAGTGCAACTTCTCTCGGAACGCAAATACACTCGACGGAGTAAAACTCGTTTAATAAATTCTCCACGAGAGTTCCGAGTTCGCCGCCTTTCGACCTCCGCGAATAAAGTTTCGTTGGTTGCGTTGCCGTTCGATTCGACGCCCACGATTCTTTTCAAATCGATTTCACGGAGAAAAAGGAACGTGCTCCTACCGGAATTATCGAGCCACCCGTCGGCCCGTAGAGCGAATCGCGCGACTCTCCGAGCCTAATACCCGGAAACTGCAGTAGCTCGCGCGACGCGTTCGAAACGATCGATCCACCGGGACTCGAGATCGCCCTGCGAACGAATTCTACGGTGGAAAACGCTGAACGGGACGCGCGGACGCTTCGTTAATCCCGCGACAAAGGAGAATACTTAATATCTCGCGAATCTGCATGCAAATGAAATTCCCGGAAGCCGGAAGCCGGAAGTCTGCGCGCTCGTTCAAATATCCGGAATTTTCGCGTCGTCCAGAAAGTAAAACGAGACCGAGGACGGATAAAAAATTAACGCGCGTAATACCACTGTTCCTTGTAATTTTTTACGACACGCCCCGAGAACGCGCGCGCGGGATTATTCGAATGCGAATTGTCGCTAACGGATTACGGTTCGACGGTGTCAACGAGACCCTCCGTCGCCAGCTTTTCTTCGACTTGCGAACGGATGAAATATCGTCGCGAATCCCCGTCCAGGAGACGACGGATATTACGTGTAAACGCGGAACGAAAAACCTCGCCTATGAAACTGTCTCGACGACGATTCGAATCTCCGACGATCTCCCGACGACGTCCACCGTCTTTCTCGACGCTCGAAAAAACGAACAGAGTCACGGAGGAGCAAGTTTTCAAATTTTTGTCCTCTTTTTTTTTGGAAATACTTCCGCAACCACTGTGTCTTGGCGCACCGATGTAAGAAGATAAAATCCGATTTAGACCGTGCTCGAGATTAAGGAACACCTTGAACCGAACTTATCTCGACGGGAGAACGTTATTTAAAATTTTCTCCCTCGGCTTGAAGCAGCTCGGGGCAAACTTTACGATGATCTAATGTAAGAAATTTGGCATATATATCGTCGTAGTTACCGCACCGATATAGGTAGTACCCGTAGTTAACTGCCCGAAGCCGACACGGACCGCGATACGTTTCATTCCATTTCGCTGACATTCTCGTCACGAGCACGAGCTTCGCTAAATTCACGCGTCGCGTCCACACTCGTCGGTAGTCAATAAATGTCTTTCCCGAGGTTGAAATTCCGCCAGCCTCGAACCTTTTGGACGCGATGCTACTCTTTTTTCGGTGACCTCGTTTTCCGCGCCTGTCACCCGTACCGAGCTGTCTAATTTCCTTGTATTAAAGTCTTTCTCGAATATTTCGCGTACGAATCCCTTTACGGTTTTTTCTTCTTCTTCTTCTTCTTCTTCTTCTTCGTCTTCTTCTTCTTCGTCAAGTGCACGTGCAAAGGTGTTTAAGATCGCGAGAGACGTCTGTCGTCTACCAAAGAATTTGTATTCCGCTCGGTGAATATTATACGAGCTTTAAATTCTCGACCGTTTCGCGGCACTCTCTACATTGCGAAGAACGGAGCCACGCGAGACGCGAGACGCGAAACGAATTTAATCGTCAAAATTGTTCTCACGACGTTCGCGAAAGTTAACGAGAACGTTTTATCTCTAATAGCGGATTTAAACGGAGGTCGTCCGATTCAACGACAAACGATATTCCACGTTTATGGAAAAACGTGTTTCGCGCGGAACGGGAGACGATATCGGCGATCTAATAAGAACCGGGGGGAAACAAAAACGCGAAACAGTTCTCGGCGACGCGAGGCGACGCGAGGCGAGGCGAGGCGAGGCGAGGCGAGGCGACGTGCCCCGTTTGCTTCGTAAACGAAGAATCGATATCTCGTGGATAAATCGTATCTAGGAGCGGCGCGAATGTCACCGAACGAACAATTTGATTTCGTCGTAATAAAAACGGAGAAATACCGTCCACGGTACGTTTTTCGCGTACATTCGGCGGCAGCGCGAATAAAAAAGAAACGAACCTCGGATCGATGTCCTCGTGTCTGGAAAGTAAAGCGTTCCGTATTACGCTCGGAGCGTAAAAGCTTTTCGAAGCCGGCGGACAAATTTCGCGATCGTTTCGCCGACCGCGAAGGAAAATCCGCGAAGGACGAAAGAACGGGACGCGAAACCGATCGAAATCGAATCAACGATCGCGGGTTAACGATATCTTTGCGAAAAGTGAAGAAAGCCGGTCGAGCGGGCTCGCTGTTTACAATTTTAGTTTTCGTTTTCACGCTTCGATCGAGCGGAAACAACCGTTACGGAACAACCGCTCGCCGAGCATTTATTTTGCGTCGATGTAGATTCTCCGACAACTCTGGCGAGAGAATATTCCGCTATTGTGGGAAATCATCCGCGTTGAAATTTCGCGTTGAGGTTCGCGCAAGCGTAAAAGTTCCGGATGCGTTCGTTAGCCGGGGAATCGTCGCGCTGTTGCGGCGTACCGAAAACGGTGTCTTTATCGCTGTAAGAGGTTCGGTAAAATGTTCGTTACGGTGAAACGAGCGAGATTCGTGTTTTTTGCTCTCGGTGGATTCGAAGCATCGAAAATTCAGCGAAGCAACGACTCCGGACGATACGGGCGACGGAACACGAGCGTTACCTTGGTTTTACTCTTACGCAATGAATAGAAATCGATGATGAAAAAACATTGAGATCGAGCGCGCCGAAAGATAAACTCGGTTTCTCGGAAGATACATCACCGAGACGGAGGAAAAAGACTCGAAGATTTTGCGAATTTATTCTACCTCGGTCGACGTCGGGTCGCCGTGTTTGCTTCTTCCAGCATCGCTGAAAAGTTACCCAGACGCTGCACTCTCCGTTCTCGCGTCCCACTGCGCGCGGTTTTTCGCAATTTTTCGCTCCCAGATCGAATACGTTTTAATTCGATCGTCGCCGTGTATCGGACAGGCTACCGTAATTACTTTGTATTTTTATCGCGCTTCGCCGCTCCTGGTCACAGTCGAGGGTTAATTTCATTTCGCGCGGCCTCGCTTTCCGAGCGCTACTTTTTTTTCTTTTTCCTTTTTTCTTTCTTTTTTTTTTTTCACCGTCCGAATTTCAGTTTCCCGAAAAAGGGACGAGAGAGCGCGATCGAGCGAAACGGAGAAAGATGGCCGATTCCATCGGTGGACCGGGTTTAAAATTCGGCGACGCGCCGTAGACACCGATAACGCATCGCGCGAAACGTCACGGACACGTGGACTTAATTTTCGACGAATTTTTCGTGCCCGCGTTCGCTTCGGTTCGCGGATCCTTCGTACTCGCGGATCACCCTCTCGAATCCTTGTGTACGCTCGGTTTCGCGTTTCGTATTGGACGTTCGTGGGCGTTCACGCTCGATAAACCGACGTGCACCGCGAGAACAGGCCGTTAAGGGACGGTACGCGATAAAACGCGATAAAACTCCTTCGACCGATCGCGTCGTCTCGATCGTCGTGTATTTTTCACGCGTAACGCTCGTCGCGTGTCCTCGACGGAACGAACGTTTCGTCGAACGCAGGCTCCAAGGAAGCGTTACGAAATTTGCCCGGGGTGTTTCGTTTCTCGCGATAACGCAATAACCGAAAGTGGCTGTATCGTAGAAGCAACCTGTTCGCGGCACCGTGTTTATTAAGAGGTTTTCGTACGAATAACCTTATTTCGAGGCAGAAATTCCTGTCAAGCTGCGATTATTCCCACGGGACAAATCCCCTTCTCCGTCTACCTCCTTTTCTCCTGGTGTCGGTTCACCGACCTGTCCGGGGGTTACACACGTGCAAATCTATTACGCAACGCGGGGGCATTATTCCCACGGCGAACTTCGATTTACGGGCAAAGACCCTCGCGAGAGAGGGTCGCTCGTATATTTTCTTCCAACGAATTCTCGATTTCCCGACATTCGAGAGCGATTCGACAAAACCGGATGGCCAAAAAAGACAAACGTTACCCGTGCCAGCTCGCGCCAGAGACAATTCCCGAGTTCGATCCGTCTCGATGGACAGCGTCGTTCGTTCGTTTGCTTATTTATTCTGCCGGGAATGCATCCATACGCGTTGCGGTGTTTGCATTCGAATCTTACCGCACGGACTTTGAAATATCGCGCGTTTCTGGCTTCCAACGGGCGATGGTTTCGTTTCATTTTTCTCGTCCCTCGGAAATTATCCCGTAACGCTCGCTACGAGTCGTTTAAAATTCGATCCTGCCCGCTCGTTTCGTCGTTTGCCGCTCCGAAAGCGACGACTCCTTTACGAGCACTCCGTTCGACGAAAATTACGCGATATCCGCGAATCCGCGTGAAACGCGATCCTCGCGATACGTAATTCGTCGAAAATGCTCGACGAAAGGTCCAGGGAATTATGCCTCTCCGTTTGGTTCCGCTTCGGGGAACTAATTTCACGTCGTAAGCCGGAATTCCTCGTCTACGTGGTCCTGGAAGGATTATTCGAATCTCCAGACGGCTCCGTGTCCTCTTTATTTCGCGAGATTCCAAGCGCGACGAACCTCGCATCCCGACGAAAAAGATAGGAAACGGGAACGAGAGGACACCGGAGGAGGGATGATGGTAGTTTCCGCGTAATACTCCGCTCGCGTAGACTACTCCGGCCCTTTTAATATATCCGTATCCTCGCCGAACCTCGTTCTGTCCGCGAAAGCGTACTCGCGAAGTGCGTTCAACGGCTGCACGCGTACGCGAAAGTGCATTCGCGTAATGCGATCGCTCGCCTCTGCCGCTGATTCTCCTTTGCGAACTCGCCTCGCAGCCCGGAGAGCCCATTAAACGCCATTTGCACGAGAATTCGTTCCGATAGCGATGGAAATTTTAATATCTCGTGCTTCGGGACCACGGAGATTCAAATACGCGGATACATCGTCGGTTGTTTCTTTTCGGAGAACGATGACGATGTGCGATCAACGCACAGAGAGAAAAGCGTAACGCGCTTTGAATTCAAAAGATGCGGGCATCGTTGCTGGCACGTTCGATCCCGCGGACGATCGGAAAATAAAGGAACGTTGGAAAAACGAGAATTTAATGGCCGGAATTTTCATCGCAAAGGGAAGGTTCGCGGCAAAAAAAACGAGACGAGAATCCGGAACGCTCGAAGCGGTTTGCGGAATTTCCTCGAGACAGTGTACGTAACGTCATCCATCTTTCCGAGCTCGGGGGGCGAGAAGATCGTTCCAACGCCGGCCGAGAAACGATAGACATCCTTTCGCTTTCCGAAAGCTTTCGGTGGTGCGCAAGACGATCCGGTCTATCCGGAAATGGATCGAACATCGAGAATCTCTTCTCCCGAGACAACGGGTTCCTTTGTTCCAAGAGGACCCGAGTCGGGGTCGTTAATCACGAAACCATAGACATTCTAGTCAATTGAACGATAATTAGCCATTCCTTTGAGGCGTTCGCAGCTGTGTTATTTTATGCATAAGCGACGCGATCCACGCGATGCATCGAAACTCCCACCCTTTGTGAAACTCGAAGGAGCCAACGGGAAACGACGAGGACGTATGCCCGTGGAATTCAAAGCAAATTCTTCACCGACCAAGAGTGGGTGTTATCCCGCCGTTAATTAATGACCGTTTTAAATAAAGCGTAGAATTCGAAGCTCGCGAAACGTTACGCTCGGTGTAAGTTTAACGCGAGCCGATCGAGGATACCGCGATGCCCACGAACGAAAGTTAAGACCGACCCTCCGCAGAGACCGTTGCGTTAGACTCGCATTCATCACTCTGACTCGTACTAATCGTCGAAACGTTTAGTCCCGCGATTCCACCGATCCGATTCGTTCCAAACTATTTCTAATGCTTTTTTCGTCCCAAGGATGATCGATCGGTCTCCCTGGACCAATAAACACGGCCCGTAGCTCGCCCGAAAGATCAACAAAGAATTCGAAAGGAACGATTCTCGTGCGTGCGATCCTCTTTCGTTTTCGAGACGAATACGATCAACTTTCGATCCGCTTGTCCGTTCTGTTCTCCCGTGTTTGGTCACGCGTCTTCGAGACTAGCCAGCCAACCGTACGACCTTAGTTTTGACAATTAGCGAGTCCGGCCTCGTGCCGACGCACGACTTTTAAATAGAGAGCGAACGCACCGTCGAATAACACGTTGAGAAAATAATTGTCGAAGATCGGCTATCGTACGATTCATGGCCAACGAGAGAGGGGGGTCGTTGAACGCTGCGACGAAGACGAATCGCGAAACAAACGGTCTTTGACCGAAAGATCGGTCGTATTTTCGGAAAACGCGTCGCCTTGGAAGCAGCCCGTCGCCTCACTTCCCCTCATCGATCATTTATCAGCTTACCGAGCTTTCGGTCGGAGGGTCCATTATCACCGTGCGCATCAATCTCCGAGCATCGCGCGAGGCATAGAAATATACGAGCGTCCATGTTTCGGTGCTCGTACGTATAATTGCATCGATCGGCCCACGGAACATTGCGTTTCATTGTGATCGACTCGACGAGGCCTCGTTATTACTTCAAGGACCATTTCGCTTCGTGCCTCTCCAAACAACGAGGAGAGACTCTCCAGAGCCGTCCTCGTGGAACGTTCGACGAGAACGATCCCTCCGCAATGGGTCGATGATTTTTTCGAATTCTCGTCGTCTCCCGTAACCGGCGAGTGCGTCTCTTACGATTCCCGCACGATCAGGCTAATTAATTAGAGACAATTCGCGTTTTTACAGAAACGGAGAACGCGTCGAGATCGTGCCGTTTTCGTACGACTTGGTCGCCAATTAAAATCTCAAACGAGAACAACGCGAAAACTTCCTGGAGATTGTATCTTTTTTCTATGAAAAAAGAAGAGGGAAAAAGATAAATAGACGGACGAAGAAAATAGAACCGTAACGAAACAAAATTGTACTCTTTCTTCCCGATCGATAAGGAGAGAGAGTAATGAAGAAAAATTTCGAAAAAATTTGTTTCCTTCGATCTCGTCTACTTGAACTTTGAACGATAACCATGGGTATTTCGTTTCGAAAAAGGTGGGCTCTTTTCGTCGTTCCAAGAGTAAAGGTATTAATTGCGGTCCTCTTTCGGTCGATCGCGATCGTATTGTTCCGACTTGGAAGAAACGAAAAGAAGGACAATTTCCAGCACCTACGTCGAATCGACGGAGGTACGCGAGAGTTGGCCGAGGTGTTCAGAGCGCTAAGAAACCGGCGTCCGTTAAATTTTATCGGTCCGATCTTGCGAATTTCGTGGAGCTTTACGACGACGAGGCATCCGACTTTTCACACCTTCGTGGACACCGGGCGAATCCATCCTTGTTTACGTCCCGGGAACTCCGAGCCCGTCTCTTTCGCGCGGCTCGTTCGGGCGCGAAAGACTCGCGGCTGGAACGAGTGCCTCCTTAAAAACGAGGATTTACTATTTCCCTAACGCGGAAATTTCCGGACGATTGGCCCGATAGAAGACTGAAATACGAGCGAGGACAGCTGGTTCCATTATCTTCGAAAAGCTTCGCGGGCCTTTACGCCGCTTGGGAACGGAGACAATGGTTTAATGCCTCGTTCGCTCGGGAATCGATGCGAGCATTATTTGCGGAATCATCGGTTCGACGAGTCGGGTAGTTCGGGACGTTAAAGGGGTTCGCGCGAATCGTTTTTCGCCTCGCGACAAAGAACTCGCCGTTTCGCGATTGAACCGGGAACAGGAATAATTAGGAACAATTAGATCGGGAGCGCGATCTCTCGACGAGCTTTGTTTCGCGATTAATCGAATTCCCTTTAGCGAGTGTTCTTAACGTCTCCGGATCGATTTCCATTAACCGTTTCGTTGCAAGTGTTCTTACGTGGTCGATTCCGTTTCGATTACACCGAGGCAACCTAGTCGTTCGGTTCTTCCCGTCTTCTCGTAATAAAGTCAATATTGTCGTCGTTCCACGGCAAGATAAACGCGAGCGTTCCCAAAGAACTCGACGCGAACGACTCGTCGCGTTTGCGGTGCATTATCGTCCCGAACGATTTTACGGAAAATTGAACGCCCTCGATCGCTTCGCGCGTTACCGCTATCCGATTTAAAATGGTAAACAGCGAATAGTCGATAGCCCGGGTGAAGATACTCGCCGGTTGCGGATGGAAAACGAGGAAATCTCGTGAAAGAAATTTTTTCGCATTTGTTCGACCGCCTGCCGCAGACACCGAAATCGAGATTGCTTGGATTACGAGCTGCGGGAAAATAAACCGACGGTTGATTTCGGTTAGGCATAAGACGCGTGCGCGCGCGCGCGCCACGGCCAGAGAGAGAGAGAGAGAGAGAGAGAGAGAGAGAGATGGGGGAGGGTGGAACAAGAATGAGAATGCAGTGTATCGGAGGTATGTGTGCCACGATGTAAACGGTCCGTGGTACGTTTCTCGGCCATTGGTGATTCACGTTCGGGGGCTATAAATTTCGTGGCCGACGATTCGTCGAAAATTCCGTTTTTATCCGTGGAATCGGGCGCCAAGGTCGCGAGGCCGAACGCTCGGTTGCTTTTCAGAACGAAAATCGATTCCGTCGGTGTCGCGAAATACTTGCGGTCGTTTTCACTCGAAAAAGAAACGAAAGATGAGCGGGAATCCGGTCGAGGAGAAATTTACAGCTTCGGAATCGTTCGCGAGGCGATTGTCCAAACGGCGATGCTTTTTCGTTGCGGAAGAGCCGCGACGAAAAGAACGACCCGATGGCTTTCTCTTTTCGTTACGCGCGGTGTATTCGCTCGCGCGAGGGGCACGTTCGTTTACGCGTTTTGTAACGGAAACTCGTCTAGCCGACCGTGACGCAACAACCGCGATAAATATTCGTACGTCCCTCTTCCGTATTTTCTTCTCTCCGCGAGCTCGACGCCGTGGATGGGAAACTTCTTCGGACCGAGGCGACCGGAGCTTCTCTCCGATTTGACATCCGCGTGACGCGAGCCTGATTGCAAGGGAGGTAAGCCTAATTGCACTATTTCGTATTCCGTTAACTAAAGACGATCAACCGATTGACCCAGATTCCTCCGGCCTTCTCGTACTCGGCCTCGTCTCGAGCGTTGCAGCCTCCACGCCCCCCCGATGCTCGAATCTTGCGTTCGAGTTAACCCTGGATCCATCCCGGACAGGTTCGGTATACTTATCCATCGTGACGACCACCAACCGTGGCGGATTCATCTCGAAAATTACAACGCGCGCGCAACACGCGGATGCGAGATTCAAAGGGAAGCTGGTTTCTGCTCCATCGGGGTTCGCTTTCACGCGCCCCGGTATAATTTTACAGCCCGGACGTAAATAAGACGCGACCCGGGAAAACCGCTTATCACGTAGACCGACACCGCGATTCGCGCACAATACCCCTGCCATAAACGCGAACAGACGCGATGAAAGACCGAGAACTCGACTACCGCTGCTAATTGGAACAACGCGCGTTTGTTGCTCTTCCTCGAGAGGGAAACGAGCGAACGCGATTCTTCGTTTACGTTTCGCGTTTACCTCGACGTTTGAGTAAATGCAACCGAGACCGCGATCGCGATCGCGATCGAAAGCAAACCGATCGCGTTGCGCCGGTTCGATAACCGGTAACCACTCCGGTGCTCTTTGTTCTCCGGTCGAACCAAGGACAACGAGGAGGATGGAAACGAGGAAGCTTCGAACGGTCGCGAGGCATTTGGGTGCCGCTTATCATCGAGACGATCGATGCCGGGACGCACCTGAATCGTGGACATTATCGCGGCCAGCGGCCCAGCGGCCCAGCGGCCCAGGAAATGTGTCCTCGCATCGATTAGTCCCTCGCATCCTGTTACGCGGCAATTCCCTTCCTTCCGACTGTCCAGTTATGCGGATTCGAGCGCCCGCAGGACCACAGACGCGCGCGACCACCAGCTCGAGGGAACGGACGCGATAGGACGTGCTTCTCGACTTCTTGTAGGTCGCGTATGCGAGCGTCCGTGAGCTGGCCAAGAGCCAATGTCGCGAAAACGCCCTTTGTAACTTATTCCACCTGCGCGCAACGGGTATTCATCGAGCTTAACACACCGGGGCGTCGCTCCCTCTGACCCCGGTCTCCTCCCTGGGGATCCACTCCAATTTTTAATTCCCTCCGCTTTCCGGCTCGGGGAAAAAGAAGCGTTCGCCGCGAGCGATAAGTGTAATCGAGTCGAACGCCGGGACTATCGCTCGATTGCGTTCGCGTAAATCACGAAACGGTACCGTCGACTCGTTTTGTTACCGAACCTTGGATCACTTTTCAGGTTACCGCTTCGAGGAGCTGGGAACAAGAGCTCCGTAAGAAATTGTCGGTCTCCTAGCTATCGCGAAAAAGAAAATCGTCAGTCGCGAACGATGAGCGTAATCGATCGGAACGACGGGACTATCGGTCGATTGTATTCGCGTAAATCACGAAACGGTAGCGTCGAGTCGTTTGCGAGAACAAGAGCTTCCGGAAGAAATCGCGGATCTTCCAGCCTTTGCGATCTTTGGATTATTTGAAAAATATTACATTCCTCTCGTTCGTGGACCGTATTTAACGCGGTATGCGCCGGGTCGAGACAATATTTCGGCCGCTAATGTAATCGATGAACGAACTCGTTGGAGCGCATTCGATGCATATAAAATATCATAACGGATAAAAGCACAATGTACGAACCCGGAGCGAAGCTTCTCTCGGCGGCGCGAGATAGGTCGAGCTGGTCCGATCGCGGACGATCCGTTTCCAAGGCGCGCTGTTATTTTTCACTCGCGGCGGCTCTTCTTTCCACGGTCTTTCTTCTTCGGTGGTTCGTTCGACGTTCATTTGCAAGTAGTTTCGGTGCTCCGGTTACGCAACACGGTCTTTCGTTTATAGTCCGACGAAACGAGAACAACGCCTTTTCACTTATCCGCGGCTTTGAAATTCCCGTGTTCGATTAATCGTCGTTCGTGCCACGGAATTGTCCGCGAATTACCGCGGCTCGGTGCTAATTTCCGAGCGCCCGTACTCGTCCCATTGTTATTCCTTTCGTGTAACCGATGATGGAATAAAATCTCCTCGCGGTGCACAAAAGTATTTCCCGCGCAACGGGTGCATCCCGTATTCCCGACCGCGTTGGTTATCAACGCGTATTACCGGTTTCGTTAATGGGTAGCTATCGATTGCTAATATCGTTGCCGAATGCACGAGTTCGCGTTTTACGACTTTTACAGCTGTTGCGCGAATAATTTGTCCCGCGCTAACGAAGTCTCTCCCGTTCGTTTGCAGGACAGTGAACACCATCAAGGACTCGTTAAACGAGACGCATCCGTTGAAAGATTCAATCAGCCCGAAAATTAATTATTACGGGAACCGACGGTAACGCAATTCGATTGCAAAAGCGCTCGAGTACCGCTCGAGTTATAATTATATCGCCATAAACGACAACGCAGCCCGTTAGAGAGAATAGTGCGATCAGGAGCTCCAGCTCCTCGATTATTTACGCTCGAAAACGGATTCGTCGTGTATTTCGATGTTTGGTAATCCGCAGCCGCCCGATCCTTCGTCGCAAAATTTCGTCGAATCGAAATTACGAACAACTCGCGACGATTTTAATTCGAACGTGCTCCGGGTCCTTGATAAATACCGTGGTTCGTTTCGTTGATCGAAAACGGAGAAACATCGGCTCGACCGCGAAACGACTTCGAAACGATCGTCGAACGGGTTAACGAGAACGTTGGACGTTTAATAGAACGGTCGTCCGATGCAAAGAACTTTCCTCGTGTTTCAAATTCTCGAGTCGAGCTCGATTTTGAAAGGTGTCGGGGATTCGCGGGGTCTTTCATGCCCGGGAAACTTTTCTAATTAAATGCCGGAGCACGTACCGGGTAATAAGCCGGCCAATTATCAACGCGTTAACCGCGATCCACGCGGCCCGTTTCATTTTGCGTTTAATTTATGGTTCGGCCTATCGCACGGCTATCGATCGGTGGCGGGAACGAAACCGGTGAAAACCCTTTTATCCCGTATCTTCGATCTCTGTGTTTCCCCCTCGTTTCGCAGCGATTGTCACGGCCGAGGTGGAAAAGGAAACAAAACGATCCGATCGATCGTTGGCCGGATTTTCGACCGTGGCATTTGTTCACGGCCCGCGTAGAAATAAAGGGCACGAAATTCTTCAAATTTTGAACCGTGCGTTGAAATTTTAAAACGCGATAAGACGAAACGATCATTTGCGCGATAAGAATGCAATTTTTTCGTCGACACTGCACGGTAACGCGCGAAACTCGAAAAATCGATCGCACCGTTTACCGATCGGTATCCAAATATTCGACTTTCCGAATATTTATTCCCCGTGGATAGTTCTCGCGGTAGGATATTTAACGTCGAATCGATGGAAAGATAAAAGGACGGAAGTAGGTCTCAACGCGTGCATGTGCATTTACGAATTAGATTCGTCTTTTTGGTCGAGAATTTCCGCGTACCAGCGTCCCTGGTGCATAGAAAACCTAAAAAGCGTCGGTGGTCGGTTCTCGGGACGTCGCGTTCAGCCGAGTTCAAATTCAAAGCCGCGCGTGGAAATTTTCGTCGCGGCGTACGTCTCGTACAGCGAACGTGTCGTACACCGCGGTGATTGCAGATGTTTCCGAAACATAATTCCCAGGAGACGCGTGTATATTCCCGAGCTCGAGCGGAGCCCCGATGTAGCGTATATTTCGTCTTCGTCTCCGTAACAGCTTCGACCGATCGTTGTCCCGTCCGTCGCGCTCGGTGTCGCTCGATCACGGCCTAGGAGAGTGCAGCGCGATATGACGTACGTTGATTCGGGAATTTACCACCGCGCGATATGCCGATAAAAGTTACGGACGGTAGCTCAAATTAGAGAAATGGGTGAGAAAAAAGTGCATTCCGTCGTATTTAAAAATATTTTACAAATTCGCGCGTAATCGACTCGGGAATAATTGACGTTTGTTTCGCGGTGAATCGGACACCCGATGATAGCGTAAAGCCGGAGAATTTCTTCGGAAGATCCGCGTGGCGGTCAACGCGTTCATCATCGAGAGGAAAAGGGACGATAGAAGCGGAGGGATCGCGAGAGCCTCGATGAAAATACCTTTCTGAAATTCGAGCCAACTGCGAATCGCGAACCGGGCTAATGGATAAGTCGCGTAGCTCGGAGGAGACACCGAAAACCGTTGATGATATCGCGAAGCCTGGCTTTTCGTGCGTTTCGAGAGATTCTCGTACAGATCCGTCATTCTGACGCGTCGTTGGTATCGCGCGTACGCGCACCTACACGTATTTAATACTCCGTACGGCACGGGTTCCTAGAACGTGTCACGTGCAATTTGCTAAACGTCGCCAAGGTCACCATTAGCGTAATTAATTCGCTCGTTTTTCGACGCAATTAATGTGCATAGGTTCGCGCGCAGGCGGGACAGACAGGCCGCAAAAGTGGTCGGTTAATTGTCTCCCGACAGTTTCGGAGTGGATATCGCGTTCGTGTAACTTTTGCGCGCGGCGAATCAAGCGACGCGGCAAACCGTACCTTACGCCCGTTTCCCCGTGAGAGGACACTGCAATCCACTTTGCACTTTACAATCCGCTTACAAGGGGGTAACTTCGTTTCGTCCAAGGAAAAAGTTACGGTTCGGACGACGTCGGGATATTTTAACGGGTAGCTCGGCCGTGGACGCGGAAAAGATTTCGATTCGTTGGCGGAGAATTTGAATGAAAATACCGTGGTGTTTCGACCGTTTCGGTTTCCAACCGGACCTATTTATAGAACACGCTGGACGCGATCGCGATCGCGATCGCGCGCCAAGGGCCGAGTCAAAGAACTACTTCCTGCACGGAGTTCTTGCTAACGAAGGTCCGCAGAGTGCTGCCTTTAATTAGATTCGCGCACCCGTGTCTTGTTATCGCGCGCTTTGACGCCGAGGCGAGCATCTTCCGGCGATACGCGTTACGCTATCATTTTCCCGCGTTACCCGTTCCCTCGATCGAACGCGGAATTCCTTGACAATTAAAGTCGACGCGATTCCGGTTAAATCGAGAGTCCAATTAAGTCCGAGTCTCTCGGGGGAAAAGTGGAGGATTTTATCGCGACGTGAGCGGTCGCGGGCTCGAGCGATCTTGCGCGAAAAATCTGCACACTCGCGGCGTGCGTGACGCTCCACGAGTAAAAACAAACGCGGACGCGACGTAATTGCGAACGAGAATACGAACGCGCGAAAGCAGAAATTTCGAGACAGCGTTGCTCGCCGCGTAATTAAAAACTTGTACGTATTTCAGGGAAAAGAGAGGAGTCCCATCGGAGGTGTCCCACGCGAACCGTTATCGTTAATTAGGATTAATCGAGGCACGAACCCCATCACGTGGCGTAGCTTACGAGGCGATAATCACTCGGCAATTAACTAATAACCCTATGGGCAGGTTTGCAGCTGTCGTGCAACTTACGATTACAATTTTCCTCGTTACACAGGGGTATTAAGTGATCCACGACTGAAATGGCTTATGCGATCGTTAGACTTTATCGGTCGTACGTAGCGGCTACCACCGGCTTGGAAAGAAGGGTGGTAGAAAATAGTCGAATTCTGGGTAATCTATAGACTCCGGGGAATTATAAAAGTACAATTATTTACGGAAAACACGACGGGGAAGTCGTAAAAAAGAAGTTATCGTGGAAGGTGTACCGTGCCGTAGCGGTGTACCCGTTTTGTACGCCGGTATAAAGAATACGCGTTACGCGCAATAAAGACCCGTAACGATAATAATTTCTTTTCGTTCGTCCTTTCGAATTGCTAGAATTACGACGGATTTAACGAACGGCCGAATCTTCGGAAATTAATTATCGGCCCGCGAATCGCGTTGCTCTGTCGTAAAAAGCAATCATTTGCAAGAACGCGCCGCAACGTGGTCCGTTGCTTTCGAAGCGACGGTTTAACGAAATCGATAGCGTTCGTTAGTCCTCCCCCAGAGTGATTAGGTCGCGCGTTACGCCGCCGTTCGCAATTTGACCGGCAGCGTTGCATATGCATGTATATCGCGAAGCAGTGATTTACCAAATGAACCGTCAACCGTGCAAGGTGACGTTCCCTAGACGAGTTCCGATAAACAGACATCGGAATCGATTTGCGCGTTATCGCTCGACTTGTTTATCCAAAACGCGCTCACCGATCCCGCGGTAAATCGATACACGGTTTTAGCAAAGTCAGACACGGCTGTTGGGAACTTTGCCACTCTGCGCGACGACAGATGCATCGCGTTCGAGCGGTTCGTTTATCCAGAGTGGACCGAGGGTATCCTCGATTCGCGGCCTTTGATCGAAGATCACTCGTGGCGAGATCGAAACGATATATATATATACATAGAGAGAGAGAGAGAGAGAGCAACGCGAAAACGAAAATTCGCAACCATTTTACCGTCAACCGAATCCGATCACGAGGTCGAACGAGTTCGATTTTTCGAGAGCAAAGTGTCGCCAACTCGTTACGTATTCGCGCCAAGAATCAGTTCGCGTCACTCGCGAGAATCGAACGTGTAAACAAGCACCCGTTCGGAGTACAAAGTTGCGCAATCGGTTTCGATAAATCTTCCTTGTGCCAGTTGCGACTCCGTTCCTAGAAATTCTCGCCTATCCTTCTCGGGTTCCGCGCCGCGTCCTTCGATCCCGTATACTTTCCAGAGTCGAGCAAGTTCAACACCCTTCGGCCTCACCCCCGTCCTTTGTGGCGCTAACCAACCCTCGGTGATCGAAGTCTCTGTGGAAGTGCCTCGGCATTGTCCGTTAACGGACCAACGAAATTCCCAGGGAACCAACCAGATTGCGCTACTTTCTTTCCTCTAGTTGCATTTCGGTTTTCTGTAGCCTTTACCCGCCGGCCAAATTAAATAAGCGTTGAAAGTTTCACCGACAGACGCCATTTCCGAGTTCCTTTCTCTTGCGCGAGGAAGGGAGCTCCGTCGTTGAACAGTTTTTCGGTCGCAGCTGGCAGACTTTGCGACAATTCGCGGCGTTTCGTTCGATTCGTCGACTCCTGTATCGAGACCGTCGCGAATTTCTCGCTCGACGTATCCTTCCATCGTGCACGACCCGGTTTATCAGCGCCGCGGAGAACATCGTATCGAGGCTCGAGACGTCGCGCGAATGGAAAACGATGCGAAAATCTCGAAGGCGAGGCCAGCCTCGACGAATTCCCATTGAAATCGAACATTTCGTCGAGACGGAGTCGCCGTATTTGCACGCGACGCCCACCGGTTCGGTTTGTTGCCACCTAGACGAGAACGATGCATTCCCGTTCGAACGTTGGGCGTCTCGAGCTCGTATTTATTCGATCGCGAGGAACTCATCGACGAGCTCTTTCCGAGCGAGTCAGCACCGGAGTTCCTCGATCGGGGAACGGTTCCTCGTTCGCGACGAAATCCTCCTCGACACAGTTCGCGACAACGTTGCTTCTCTATGGTCGAGAGGCATTCGAATTCTCGGTATCGGTTAAGCGACCGTTCGATGATAGAAAAGAGGCCAGAGGGGTTCGCTGGCAAAGAAAATGCGCAACTGTTTTCGCAACTGGAGCCGGCGGCCTCCCATCGATGGAAAATTGTTCGTAAAATGTTATTTTCGCGGCTAGTTCGACTGGCCCGATACTCGGTCGTAAATATTATCGCAGGGTGCTACGACCGTTTCCCTTTCCGACGCGATCGTTCGTTGCGATCAACGACGTGTGCCGAGCACACATACCACCGACGATGTTACCCCGTCGCGAATAGTATCGATCGTCTTCCTGGAATCGAATATGCAACGTTTTTCGTCGCTGAAAATTCATACGGCGCTGTATCGAACGAATTCACCTCGTGAAACCGTTCCAATATTCATGTCTCTCCTCACCTTTCACCCGTGACACGCTTCGAAGCTTTTCTAATCCAAACTCGAGGCGAAATCAACGTTCAACGTCGAGCGAAACAAGATTAAACGGATGTTCCGGCTCGCGGAATTAAAAATATATATCGTGTTGAAATATTCACGTTCCTCTCTCTCTCTCTCTCTCTCTCTCTGTTCAATTTTCGACCGTTTAAGTTGCATCCGAAACGTTGTTTCGTATCGTTGGAAATAAAGTAGTTGCCGGGCGGATCCTCTTTCCGGTGCAACACTTGGCGTACTAACCGAGCGAACAGGGTTCGCGCGACAACGGGATGAGAACGACCTCGGCCGATGACCTGGCTCCCGAAGATAGGTACCGGGTCGAAAAAGTTTCGCGAGGTATCGCAATGTCGCGTCTTGTTCCGTCTCGGGCGATAAATCGCGGCGAGGCTCGCCAGGATCGATAGCCGGGGCAAGGGAATGAAATCCGCGAGGCGAAAGTCGGTCGAAAAAGCTTCGGAAATATTTCCGAACGATATCCGCGGTGTTCGTGTCGGGGTGTAATTTGCGCGAGTCCTTAACGCGGCAGTCCGCGGGGCCAATTTCCATCGATAATTTCACCGAGCGGACCACGCGAGCCGAATGCCGCGAAGAATACGAGAAAAACGCGCGAAGCGAAACGCGGCGGGTTGCGAAACTTTTGTCCCGAGTTGGCCGAACCGCGTCGAAATTTATGGAGATCGAATGACACGAACAACGATGTAATATTCGAAAAAGCTCCTTCGGTGATAAAGCGTTCGCGTAGGCGGCGCTGACTGTCGGCTCCGTGAGTGGGCGTTACCAGCGTATCGTGCAAATTTATTAGAATCGGCCCGGGAGTCCACGTGCGGCACACGCGACGAACCAAGTTCGAGAACCCGGTTCCTCGTGTTCCGCGCGAACTGGAGCGCGAACGAGAAGCGCGAACGAGAATCAAAAGCATCGACTTTGTACTCTACCTGTACTCACCGATCTTCGGTATGTGCCTGTCATGATTTCCCTCGGTGGAAAACTGAAACAGAAAAGGCGACGTTAACGATCGGTCTCGCGATGACAACCGGCGAGCGTTCTCGGCGGGATGTCTCCTCTCTTCCCGTTCGTCGCGGGCCACGTTCAATCGCCTCGGATCGCGGTTTCAGTTCGCGGGGAATTTTTTTATATTTTCCCTGTTAATGGACCGCGTTCGATGGGATGCCGTTTCGAGGAGAACCCAAATGGATCGGGGAGAAAGCTTTTAGCATGGGATAGGATTCTACCGGGCAAGGAAAATTTATCGGTATCCCGACCGCGAGACCGATTCCCTCGTAATAAAGTATTTTCGCCAGGTTGCTGCGTTCGTTCGTTCGTTCGATCGCGCGAGCTTTCGTTCGTCGTATCGAACGCGAGATCCTTTTTTTCTTTCTTCCACCGTCCCGGGAGCTGCAATTATGAACGAACCGGGAGAGTCCCGGCGAAGGATTCGAACGATACTTTAAAAGTTCTAATTGCTCGAGTATTCCACGGGTTTGTTCTAGCCGTCTCTCGCGCTCGACGTTGCCCGACAACTTTAAATCCCGACGAACGACACCGACCGAACGTTTCCGGCCGGTTCGGAAAAATTGCTTCCTTCTACTTCCGTAAACGAATCCTTCCGTTTTATCTCTCGTTAGCGCCGAGAAACACAAGGATGAGAATTTCGCGTCGGCTCGCAGCCAGCTATTCCTCGGCGTATCTAACGTTTCTTTTAAAGAAAACATTTCTTTCCACTTCTGAAAGTAAACCGGGTTTATTTGAAGCCCGGGTGCCTTCGCCGGTGAAATAAAAACCAGCGGAAAGGAATTTCGTAGTCGTTCCTCACCGCGCGAAATTCCTCGAGCTTCGTGCAAGAGTAACGAGCACCGTCTCTCGAAAAAGAGTTTCGAGAGAGAAGGAGAACAGCGGATCGATGATCGACCCGTACCCTTCGTTTCCAAGCGAAACGGAACGACTCGTATCCAACCGGAGCATCGAGCCTCGATCGAGCTCGAATTCCGATTAAATCGCGCGTGCAACAGTTTCGAAGATCTCGGAGGGACCTTGTTCGTCTCGGTGGTTTCTTCCGCGAAAGGAGGGTCGCGCGAAATATAAATCAGCTCGAAAGTACCCGAGGTTTTCCGCCGACGAACCCCGAGGTCGCCAACAATGGGAACCGTACCATTTTTAAAAGTCTAGACGTAACAGCGCGTGCTCGACGAACCTCTCGAATACGTCGCGATTTCACGGAGTATTTTCGCACCGAGAACCTCGGTGTACGGTATCGACGCGAGAGGAATATCCACGCGTTCTGTTTCCGCCTTGGTTTCGACGATACGTCTCCATCGCGAACGCGGCCGTAAATTTCTCCTGCATCGGGAAGCCAACCTTTTTTTTTGTTTTTTTGTTTTTATACAATCCGTGAACGTGTCCCGAGAACGCGCCAAACTTCCTCCCGCGGGTCGTGAAATCGTCGAGGGAAAGATTCAACGATGTCTCGCGTTAACGATACATCGGAATCGGTCGGCTGGCCGACGAGATATCGACTACGTGGAAAAAATGTGCAACGAGGAGGCGATGTTGTCCCAGCGGCGGTGAAATTCCGTCCTTTAGGTGCAAACAGAATTACCCGCAAAAATATTGACCTTGCAGCGCGCGGCTGCGTGCATCCGCAAACTGACTCGAAAAGTAACAAAGTATGTACAGGACGTCCAACACCGTGGTTGAAAAAACTCGGCCGGCGGTGTCGATGCGATAAAATCGCTGAAAATCGAATTGTCCCTGCGACGAGATAAATAGCGTAATATAGTAGACGTCGAGAGGAGATCGATGTGAAAATCGATACGGGACCGAATCCGATTTTAATCCCGTGATTAACGTACGGTGGAGTCGATAATTCATCGATGAGTTTGGAACTCGACCGTTTAATTTCCCTAGGAATATATGCAAAATTCTTGCGGACAAATCGAAGCGGTTGTTACTCGTGCAAAGTAACGCGAACGATTCGAGGGATCATTCGAGGGCAATTCCAAGTGAGTTTTCCGCTGCCTCCGGCAGGAGGAAATCGTTTCTGTGCTCGTTAACCGAAGCGACTCGTCGTTTCGCTGGATCAGGGCCTTATCCCTTCGTGTCGTTTCGGGCAGACCTTTACGAAACCAGCAAGCCAAATCACGCAGACGCCGCGTTGTTTACCGTCTCGTAAGTACGCGCGTTCAAAGAGGAATTCGTCTTCGAAGAAGACGGGTGGTTCCGTTCCAGGTTCGTTCGGTCTCTTTCGTAGCCCGGCTTCTTAGTTTCCGGTGTTACCGCGAGACGGTAGTTGCAACGCCATCGGAGGGAATTAAGTGGCTTTAAAAATTAATCACCGACGATTTTCGTTACGTTTATCGCGACGATACGGTCGGGAGCTATTATTTTACGTCTCGTTATCGGGACGACGGGCGATAAGCGTGAAAAATTGCACCGCGAATGGGAAAACAGCGGGCGACGATTAAACGAAATCTATTAACCGGGCGCCGATTAAGAGTTCGTCGTTGTTTTAATTAACGACACGCTTGCGGATCCGATCTCCAACGGGACAGGGACCGTTCCTCCTCTTCGCGATCGTTCGATCGAATTCGCGTTCGGCGATTAATTAAATACCATCGCTACAGCGCACCTAGGTATTTAATAAAGCTTTTTCGAACGGGTGCCTTCGCTTTTAAACCGATCGAATGCAAAAGTTGCCGTCGAGGAACCGAAAGCCAGTTCAACCGTCTATTATTCTTAATTGCGAGCTTACCGATCGCGGGAAGAACGAACGTCGAATCGTAACGAGACACCGCGGACAAAGTCGATAATGGCGTTCGTTCGCGTCTTAACGATCGACGAAAGAAACGAGACGATGACGAATACTTTTTCCCGTTTTATGGAAACGGAACCGTGGAAGATCTTTCGAAGAGCACGATTTCGCTTTTTGTCATTCCCTGTCCCACCCTTTTAACCAACCCTCTATCGATCCGCGGTGAAACATCGTAATTGCGCTCGGTACGCAATTACTAATTTCGCGACGTGTAATTATTTGCCCAAGAGAATGCGAAACGTTTCGGATCGTTTTAGAATCGTTGGCTCGAAACTTTAACGAAACTATCCACGGAGGAAAGAGGCACCGCGTTACGAGGTTGGTTACGAGGACTGTACTTCGTTGGCAACTTTCACGAGACAATTGCAAAGCGTTTCCTTACGGCACAACGGTTGTCTTCGGTTGGTTATAACGAATGTAAATAGAGCTAGGTTCCGACGATACGACTTTTACTTCTCAAAGATAACGGTGGAGAAATTATCGACATAAATATCCTCCGTCACCGAATACCGTTAATCGAGACTTTTTCTCGTTTACAACGATAGCTTGCTTATGAAAACAATTTCATCGCCAGGTGCTACCCGACTCTTCTACGAGCGTCCTCGTATCGCACCTCTCGGGACTCAAAAGCACCGCCCTCGATACCTTATATTAGCCGGTGTCTAGATTTTACGGGAGTCGAGTCTCTGCATTTGACAAAGAACATTTTTCTTTCTTTCTGGGCTGACATGTGAAATACGTTTGGTTCCGGGTAAAATACGGACCGAAAATGAACACCGAGAAAAATAGTTTTAAAAAGGGACAAGATCGCGAACACCATTGGGACAAAAATAGCCGGAAATAGAGGACGATCAGGGTGTTAAAAACTTGTATCCTTCGAACGAGACATTCGTGGACCGAATATAAACCGCATCCTTTTGGCAGCGTTTCGTTCCGTCGCCAATATTCCAGCTAGCTTCGTTAGAGATACAACGAGGTACCGATAAACATCGCATACGTGTAAGCATCGGTGTGTCGTCAGAGTCCTGGTAAAGCCGCGTTGATAACGAAGCGTCTAAACGCTCTCCCAAAAGGAAAAACTTTGTCCCGAGTTAATTGCGCGATAACCGAATTTAAGACTACGCGTTTCCCTAAACGAGTCTCGAGTAATCATTCGTACGTACCGGATTACACGGTGCTTGTTTATCGAAGTGTCCGTCGAAATCGAGATCGCAATTTTCGTCCACGGTCGAACGATAAGGGGAAAATTCGATTCCCTAACGAGGAGAACGCAATTCCTCGACGAAATGGCGGGAATCTTATTTAGCCAAAGCATCGTAAATCCTGTCCTAAACATCCAACGTCATCGGCCGAAGTAGCCTTCGCTATTCAGCAATGGCGGGAGGAACTTTATCGCCCGGGGAAAGAAATTGCAGAGTTTCGTACGTGTAACTGCAAGCCACGCGTGCGCGAGCGGGTCTGTGCGCGTTCGCAAACGAACGGAAAGGAAACTCTCGATGCATCCGAACGTAAGATATTTTTCCTGCAATTTATACGTCCGCCGTTCGCGATATTTGCCAACGCGAAGCTGTGCCGTCGCGAGCTTTCCTTTCGTCGTGACACGGCTTATCGGATGCGCAGCCGGACGATACGCGCGCTGATTTTATTCGTCGTGTCGCGAAGATAAAAACGATATCCCACGAACGGGAATAATGGACGATAATTTGGCGAACATCGGTATTCCGGTGCAGCGAACTCGCTGCCGGATTTGCGCTCGGGTAATAATCGTCGATGTCCCCAGCGATCGAGAATGGAATTCGAAAACGTCCAACGACCGACCGGTCGCACCTTCGAAAATGACGACCAAGGATTCGAATCGAGCGTATCGATGACCGTCGCGCACCTTTCCGACGCATTTGAGCGCATTTCGGACCACAGCCCCGGGAAATTGCGGCGGTTGAAATCGAGACGAGCCGACCTTGCTCCGAATATTAATTCGACAGGGACCGTTTTGGATATCCGCGTTACGAGTACCGCGCCCACGTCGCGTAAAAACCGCGAACCGAGAAGCGAGCGGAATCCGGAAACGCTCGTAACTTTGATTTACCATTCCGACTGGGGAAAACCCATGATCGCGGGTGCACGTATTCGAAAGGAAAAAGTTTGCGGTGAAACCGCCGATGATAAAAGCTCCTGAATATTGCGTCGGAAATCGAAAAATCCACTTGCCGTGGGTCGGAGCGGCCGACCTACGGTGAAACTGAAAAAATATCTCAACGTTCAACGTTCCTCTTTTACCGGTTAAAATATTCACGGCAGCCCGTCCGATGAAAATGTTCATAAATTGCTAAACATCTTAAGACGGTTGCCGCAAGGAACGAATGGAAGAGCAGAATAAACGAGTACATCGTCTGTCCGAGACTTATACGGGCTGCGGAGGATCCTCGAGTTCGTTAAAGGAGAATCGCGAGGACTTTATATCCGCGTTTCTCTTTACGCTCCGCTCCTCGAAGGAAGAAGGTCCTTAAAAAATACGAGACGCCGAAGTTGGAAAGTACTCGACGATTTACGCGTAAAATCCGTAGCCGGTTTTCTCGTTGTCGTTCGCCGGTGACAATGTTGTTTCAACGTCCCTCGCGCAAGACGAACGATTCCACGACAATGCCGTCGAATCAACGATCCTCGCGACACGAGCGTAGCGTAACTAAACGTTCTTCGATATCGAATCCAGCAACGCGTATTACGAGAGAGGAGTCTGGTCAGCTAAAATACTTTACCGCTCTCCTCTCGCTCGTAAATCATTTTATACGATTCGGGTTACACCCTCGCTACTGGATATTAATCGAGAGTGGCACAAGCCCGCGACGCCTTACGATCTTTTAATCCGCCGTTGTACGCATGGAAATAGACACCAGAGATCTCCTCCGTTTTCCATCGCCGTTACACTTTTTGTTGGGCTTGTCTCGAAAGAGAGAACTTCCACCGAAAGAACGAAACGAGTTCGATCGTTGACGCTCGTCGAAACGACAAACGCGTTCCAAAATGAGACAATAATCGTACAGTTTCGGTATCAACGTCGTACGATATCATAATCTAGCGCAACGTTACGATTCGAGGAGAACGCGGCTTACTTTTCGCGGCACCTAATTTTCACTCGGTCCACGGTTGTTCGAGTTTCAAGTGCCACCGACTTTATAACGTTTCCCGCGTCGGTTTCCGCTCCTTACGAGACCGCGGTACCTAATGCTACGTTACAAGCTAAGCTCGCGGGACATCCAGAATATGCCAGCGAAACGTCGTAAAATATGAAACGAGGTGCTTAAACGATGTACCGTTGGACGATTTTCCGCCAAAAGGCCGATCGTAAAGGGCGGCGCGAGTAAACTTATAATTAAATGCGGCGCGAGCGGTTGCGGTACGATGTGCGCGTATAATTTCGATTAAAGCGGATCTCGAGGTAAAAGAGAGTGGGAAACGGGGACGTGGGAAAGCTCCGGCAAGGTGCCAAAGATTTTTCGCGGTGGCGCGTTGAGCTAATTAAAATATAATCGACCAAGGGACGCGTCCACGAGAAGCTCGCGGGCGAAACTAAATTCATCGATTTCAATTATCAAAGAGCCTTCTTCCGTGGTTCTGTTAACCGTGGAAACTATTCGCCGTTCGGTTAATCGCCGTCGACGATTCGAGAAACGTTAATTGGCTAATTCGGGTCTATCGTTAGGTGTCCCCGCAACTTTCCGGGTTAGATTCCGCGGATACGAGGATCGTTTCAACGACAGACGGTTCGTTCTCTGTCGGTTGCAGGTTTCGTTCGATCGCGGTGTTCGCGCAACGGTTCCGTCGTTCCGTAATTACCCGTGCCGGCAACGCCTACTTTGTAAATTATCGCGCGGAACTGTCACCCGCAAACGTAACCATCGATCCATCCGCGAGACGTTCGCCGATCGACCGGATAGGTACAAGACACTTAATCGGAACCGCCCCGAAACGACAGTAGCATCCTCGAGGGTGCTTCTATCGGACGAACTCCTCGTTATGCAAGGGAGGATACGTACCCGGTCGCGCGTGTTCGCTTCTCGCGGTATCAATTTGCGGCGAGGATCGAGCCGGCGACTGTCCGCGACTACGAATGGTCGTATACTCGAGAACCGAGTGTACGCACCCGAAGCCCTAACTGTGCCGGTTTTGCTCGACGAGAGATCGCTTTATACGAGATCCCGCGTTTTCGAGCGTCGCGTATCGCGATAACCCGAGAGAACGAGGAACGGGAACGCGGAGATCGTGCGAAATCTCTTCGAGAAAATCGCAGCTGCACCCGCCGCGGCTGGTAAACGCGTGAAAGTTTGTCCGCCAAGTTTTCCCAACGATAGCGAAGAATCGCGGAGAGATTCGCGCGGAACAATCTCGCACCCCCTCTGACCGCGACGACTTCGTCTAGCGTAAACGAAGACCTGGAAAGTCAACATCGTGGAAATCTTCAGGGCTGAGTTTAATAAATCGCGCCACCCCCTCCCGAACCTTGCTCGACGACTTCGAGTTTGACCGCGATATTCTTCCAGGCACGCTCGCTCCGACCGAATCGGTTTCATTATCAACTTTCGAGGAGCATCTGTTCGCCGTAGATGGAATTTCCCTGTCAAAAAGTACGCTCCGCGCACGCACGCGCGCGCGTTTCCGATACTCCCGATTCCCTCCCCCGCGCATTAAAAATCCCCGGTGATCATCGAGGTAATTCCTTCCCATCTGCCATAAGCCGATTTCGAAAGACCGCGGCTCCCTCTGATCACCTCTGAAACGCTCCTCGGGAAAAATTATACTCGCCGAGCGGACGAACGGTCGTGGCGTTCTCGTTAAAAATAGATTACGAGAAATCTTAATATCAAGCACGAGAGAGATTAATGCGCGAATCGCTCTCCCTTGTAACGCACGATAAATTTATTACACCACGTGCGTTATTTGCGAACACGTAACCGTTCCGTGGCGCGACGTTTAACGATTTAAAAGCCATCGATCGCGGGGGGGTGCCGTTGACGCGATTTTTTACAAGACCGCGAGGCTCGTTTTCGCGCAAGATTGCGGGAACTCCGTCTCCGTTTCCTGGGGAAAAAACGGGCAATCGTTTCGTGCTTTGCCGCGCCGGAAACTACGCGTTCGACACTCGACCGTGAACGAATTCGAGGGTTCCCGATTCGATTTCCTGCAGGGCCGGCGCACTGGATGGCACTTCGCTCAAATAACGTCCATCAAGGTGGAAGGACGCGATTCGGGAATACACAATGGCCGCAATCAGTACTCGTGCCGATGTAGCGCGTGGTTGTTTGTCCGAAAATCGGCTTCGATTTCTCCGGGGGATCGTATTCGCGTGGCGGACGAATTCCGACTATCTCCTGTTCGCGTTCGGATAACTCTTCGCCTCGAATAACGGGGACAGTGGTAACGGGCACGAAATCGGAACGAGTCCAGTCAATGTAAACAAACGCGTATTACAGTTCCTCGCCGGTACAACCGGTGACGAAGTTTACTCAGCCGTGTAATCGCGCACGGGACGTAACGTAACCGTCTTTGACGTTTCGATCCCTACGAGGGGCTCTCGTCGGAAAGTTCCGTCAACGTTACCCGCTCGTCTATAAAAGTTTTACCCTCGCTTAAAATAATCACCGTTTTCGAGCGGCCTACTATTTTTACGGAGAGACTCGTTTAAAGGGATCCCTACCGAAATTCTCGGCGCCGTTTCTCCGTGACACGAGTCGTTCCTCGCGCCTCGATCAGCGCGCAACTCGAACCGAGAAGAACGTTCGTTACCGATGCCGTTGGAAGACGAGGAGATCACGGTCTCGAGGCTTTCAGTTCCAATTAGGCTCGTATTCACCGACGAGTTCCGATCGCTCGTCTTCCGGAAGTCGTCGCGAAACAGAAGGGGAGACGGCCACGATACCGGGCTCCTGGCACTCAACTCTGTCTAGCGGGGCGGTAAAAGCTCCAGAATGGCTTTCAGGCGCGTCGAGTTCGAGATAAGCCACGTACCCCCTTTTCCCTCGGGCTCTTTCTTCGTCACGTTTCCCTTTCCTTGGGCTCGTTCCGCTGTTACCTCAAAGCTTTGGCCGCGTTCGCTGCGAGCCTCGCGTGTCGTCCCTTTTTTTCTATTCCTCGAAGAAAAGGAGGCCGGAATAAAGGTGCGAAGCGAAAACATCGCGCAGGGAACACCGACGGAGCGGAGGAGCTTCTCGCTCCGTCGCTTTAATTTTTCGACACAATCGGGGAGGCGTGACAAGGAAAGATGAACAGAAACCGTGAACAGGGAGCTTGGAAACGACCGAGATATACCGGATGCTTCCGACTACGCTCGGTGGTAACGACGTTGTAATACAAAACTTACTGGCAACGATCATAGCTTTCGACTCCTCTCTTCCTCGGGAAATGTATCCTTGGACGCGAGTCGTGACGTTGCCATCGTATTTCTTCAGCGACGAGGAGACAGAACGATTTCGAGATTCGACGCTGTTCGATCGATTCGAATTTAATAAAAAGTTAAGTGCACCTTTTTGTCCCGGCGTTCGAAGAAAGCGTCACCCTGCCACGCGTACCAGACACCCTTATATCGCGAATTAAGTTCGAATCTCGCCTACCTTATCTTTTTTATTCGTTATTTTACGTTCGAAGCTTTCGCAGTGATTTAGCATCGCGCTCGCGAGCTTCTTGCTCCGTTCGTTTCCTGTTCTCGCTAGAAAAACGAAACGGAACGCTTTTGTTACGGTCTATTTGTTTCCCGCCCTTGTCGGGAAATTGGATTAAGGGGATTGAGAATTCGGCGCGATCGGAGGGGACGCGAAACGACCCGTCCTGGTAAAGCTACGGGCGTAAAATATAGAAACGATCCGAAAGAACAATGTTCTTTCTACGATACCTTGTTGAAAAAATTCGAACGCGTCTATATCGAAGCGAGACACGATCGATTAGAGCCGATGAAGTCGATTCGCGCTCGATACGCGCCACGTTCCATCGTAATCTGATATTTCTCCGCCCAACACCGGGTTCCACTTGGTGTTTTTCGCTCGATCGTATCTCGACCGACGGAATAATCCTGCCCTGCGCTCGCAGTTTGGAAGAGGAAGCTCGATACGTACCGTCGACCGAGACTCGAATTCCCCGCCCAATGTTTCGGCGATCCGTGAGTCTTCGAGAAAATTCCACGAACGTGAGCGCCGATCCTTTCGGAAAGTCGGTAAATCGAACGAAATCTGTTAGGAAGATGCACGTGTCAACGATGCCGCTGAGATCGTACGACGAGCTCGAGGACGATCGATCGTGCGATAATCGATGCCACTCTGCTTCGAGTTCGTTTCGTATTCGAAAACGTCGGGCGTTCGAAACGCTGATCGAGAAAAGGAACTAAAAGTCGAAACGATTCTGCGGAGCACGCTACATCGGGGCCGAGGTTTTCGGAGATCGTACGGTCCGAGAATCGATTACTCGGGCTCGAATTCTTCGAGCTAGACCAGCGACACCGGTTACGTCTCTCCTTCCACGGAGCTGGCTTTCGAAATTATTTCTAGACAATACCTGTGCCAGAGCTGAGCCCCATTCATCGAATCAGCCCTCACGTCCTCGTCTCGCCTAGAACAGAGAACGGCGTTTCTGTTAATTAGTACACCGTCCGCGCGAGTAATTAAGGGAATGCAGCCGAGGCGATAGCTGGTGCGGCGCATCGAGCTATGCAGCATATCCAATTTCGAAGTCGACATTATCTCCGCGCTCTTTATCCCTCGCTTCCGACCCACGGAATTAAAGTAACTGACATAATACGAACTTTCTCGATTCTGTCCGCTTCCCCTCCCTGTTTGGCAACTGGCTGTAGCGAAGGCGAGGAACCGGCGAGTGTCGGCGCGCGACACGCGCCAACGAATACGAAAGCTCCTTTTCATTCCCTCGCTAATAACGAAGAGTATTTTTTTCGTACAATACACTCCCTGAATAATTTCGACGAAACACTTTTGCGATAAACAAAACCGTTCCGCGCTGGATACGAATCCCCCGATGCGCGCAATAATAATCGAGTCGAGTGTTTAACGGGTGGTCTTTCGGAAACGCAACCGCGAGACAAACCCTTTTTTTTTTCTTAGGAACGCGTGCGAGATTGCCTCTCGGTCTACGAACCGAGTTTTTCTATTTATGCTCTCTCGAGACACCGCTCGAAAAATGGGGAGTGCTCTTAAGGGGAGTGCGTTTCTCCTACAGCGATCCACACGTGCGAGGCGTCCTCCGCGAAGAAAAGCTAAACGAAAAGCCACTTTCCCGAAACTGTTCAACCACCACGGTTCAAGAGATTAAACGCAAATGTTTCTCCGGACGTTCTCTCCTCGTTTAGCCCGGTAGCGGTTTCCCCGTGGACTTCGAACGTCAAAGTAACGTTTAATCCCTCGAGTATGATTTCAGCTTCGGTGAGGGGGTGTCCAAGCAAAGTACAGTCTTTAATTCCCTTCCGTCGCGCGCGACATAATCACAAGTATATATATATATAACGCTTTGCCCGACTCTTGGTCGAAAGCTTCGAAACAGTCAGCGAGACGGTAAGGGAACTTTACGGGCTTGTATTCCCGGACCGCGAATCACCGAACTCGAAGGTTCAGCTCCTCGAACAGCGTACCGCCCTATGTGGAACCGGATCATCTAAACTATCGACAATACCATTGGATTTCGTTCGTGTAAAGTGCGAATATTCTCCGTTCGAGCGTGAACCAGGATCCAAAGAACGAGATGCACTCTCCTTAACGAAAACAAGGCTCTCGGAGCGTTTTCGATAGATCGTTCTTTTTATCGTGCGAGTAATCGAAGAACTCTGACACAGCTAAGGTTATTAACACGGTTACGGTCCACTGACCCACTCGTGGGTCAAGGCAGTTTCGAGTTCGACGAATATCGCACTTAAAATTAAAACGTAGGTACGCGTATTGTTTTCGGCACGATGAGTATCGTTTCGAAAAAAGGTAAACTACTTGCCGTTTCAAAAATCGATAAAATCGTCTACGCGTTGGTAGGATATTTGCGCTCATAAGCGCGGAATGTGGCCGCGTTAAAGGATAGAATAAAGAAATCGCGTTGGAACTCGAGTCCATTTACTCGTCCGTGTGCAGACTCGATGAACGAGTCGATCGTAACGAGTAATTTGGCCATTTTTTCAGGACGATAAACGTTATAAAAAAGAAACAAAAGAAAATGGAAGAATTGAACTACGCCTACAGGAAATTTCGATCACGAAACCGTATACAGTGCTTTCGAATCGAACGAGTTCGGGCAGGCGAGAGCCGCGAGTGCACGCGTTCTCGGATGCTCGGCAGCTGTTGTCGAACTAGCGAGCGGCCACGTGAAGCTCTCGTGTTGCATTCAACGACTCCCCTTAACACATTTACGAGCTTCATCGAATCGGTCGTTACGTTTCCGCAGCCACGTCTACGAAATTAGCAGCCTCGTTTCGCACCGCGCATTTTCAAGTTCGTCGTTGCCGCGCAAATCGCGTTGGCCTCGCCTCTAACGATCGAGTCGCTACGGGAGACAGATATTTATATTTTTAAACGTTAATTCTCCGTATCTCGGATACACTTTTCGGTTTATTCCCACGTTCGTTGTTTAACCACCTCGACGCTGGTTTTTCACGTACCACCACCGGCTTTATCGAGAGTTGCGAAACCGTGTTGCTCCCGCTGTCCCCGTACCGATACAAACGGCGATATCGCAAGGGACTGCGTGTTTCGTTAACTCGAGAATGCAAAGGAATTAACCTTTATTTCGTTAATCTCGGCCATAGTCATTCCCATTTCGTCTCGAGTTCAATTAATCGATAATCGTAACTCGTACAACTGTCGACGCGACGGTTGCGTATTCGTTGCTCGTCCGCTCTCGTCGAGAAGTTAACCCACTCGCGAGAATTTATTTCGCGAACAAGACGAAATTGAGAATTTCACGGAATGCAAACGCGCACCGTGGCCCGCCGACAGAAGCATTTAAGTCTGATGCAATCGACGAGGGTAATCGAGCGTGGCCCAACGATCGATTGTGCCCGAATAATCTAATGCATTTCGCCGCGTTACGCAACGCGGATCAAACGTGAAATTCATCCGCGATAAATTTTCGCCGAAACCTCGTCGAGTGTCCTTATCGAGCCATAGGGAGCGAGTTCGTTACGGTGGCTCGTTTGTCCGCTTCCACGAAAAATTGCAATTAGAACGGTGCCGTGTTACGACTGTGTAAAAAGAAAAACTAGGTACGTATTCGAAGGAGGAAGAAGTAGACGAGCTCGATGTTTGCTTAGGAAGAAACATTTGTTTGTTGCTTAGATAATCGAGCTCCGGAGCGGAAAAACGTTCGAGGGACAACAGCTCCGAGCTCGCAAGATGCATTGTTAAAACCCGCGGGGAACTCGAAAAAATGCATTCCAAGGGACCGGTGTCTCACCGCGACGTTCGTAATTTAAGCTCGTCGAAGAAAAGCGGCCAAGAAGAAGAAAAGGGCAATGCTTTGACCGTTGACACCTCAATTTCACGCTCCTAATTGCGCGTCACCAGCCTTAATTCCCCGCACGGGAAACTAATTGCGTTTCGGATTTACATTCCAGGAAGCTGGTAAAAAGCCCGACTGGCCTTTCACGCGTTCGCGTTGGCTCGCGCGTGTAAAAATTGGCAAGGGCGCACTTTTATCGTCACGGGTGGTCGAATCGTTGCGCCGTTCGATTGGAAAAGTTTTTCTATAAGTGGTCGAAAGCTCTCATCGATTTCGCGGTGAAAATTGACCGGCGGCGTCTAACAGGAGTTTCGCGCTTCGTCGAACATTTGCACCAATAAAGCGTATCGGAGTTGCGAGTGTTATCGAAAGAACGTAACCTTCGTTGCTTTGCACGGTCGTAAGGTCCACGAGCGAACGTTCGATCGCGTCTACGACGGAAAATAAAAAAGAAATAAAATTCCCAAAGATTTCCACGAATTTTATTCTTTTATTTATCCTCTCGAAACGAGTCGCTCGATCGAATTCCCAGTTGTATCGTTCGTCGAGAACCTACGATACGCAACGTTCCGAACAGTGGACGTATACAACGATAAAAAACGTTATCCCATTTGCATCGAGAAACGGAATATTTCACTAGCGGTTCCTCGACCGTACCGTCGGCCGTGAAACGATACCTATGAATTGAAAAAAGTGAAATTGTCAAGGATGCGCGTCAAGGCATATTTAAATTACCGACGCGAATGAATTCTAAAACGATTCCAGATGGATACGAATCAAAGTACTCGAGAACGTTTCGATCGACGATCGATCTTTTGAAAAATAAATGCCGTTTATAAATCATCGAATCGTGTCACGGAGCATGCCCCGAGCTTGACGGTGAAATCTACCAGAAACCAAATTCGTTTCGTCGAATTTGCTTCACCGTGAAATGGAATCTATCGAGTGGGCCATCAATCGAGGAAATGCATCCGACTCGTAATCTTACAATTAGTCTAGATCCCGATCGCACGATCGCTTCTCTTGGTCGATACGTCTCGTAGTTTATCGTCCGAGAAACGTAACCAATTAAAACGATGATACGGTCGACCGAATAGTCTCGATTTTCCCAAAATCTACGGATACTCGGTTCCTTGCTAAAATACAAACACCTAAGACGAAATCTAGAAGTAACATCTCGATCGAAACGCGTAACCGTAAGTTTAATCGAAACGTTGTCGTTCGACAAGATCGCAGAAATCCGCGCAGTCAGGTCGGGTTAACTTCGGAGTCGACCAAACGGTTCGAAACTAATCGAAACGCATGGTATCACAGCAGACGATGTAATCGCACACATCCTACGGACAAATATTCCGTGTGGATCTAGGTGTACGCGACACGTGCTTTCAACGAGTATGTTCAACTCTCGCGTGTACCTTACCAACCTATACGAGGAAATAGCTACGGCGAATGTGTATTACTGTTTGCGAAGTACCCCGAGAAACACGATAAAGTAGAGCGGAACATCATAATCTCCTAACTCGTTCGGAACAAAGGTGACGCTCGTAAATGCTCGAGACGTTCGATGATTCGTTTTCGTTGGCGCCGGCAAGGGTTTCTCGTAAACGATTGACTTTTTGCGTTACGCTCCGCAAGAACATCGATCGGATCAAAGAAACGGATAGTGAAATAGAAATTTATCCTCGTTTCCGGTACTCAACTTTGATCGTTACTCGTAGCAACGGTTAATGAAAATATTTACGATAGAGAAACGAGTATTGAAAATATATGAGGCGGTATATTTTTTTTAAACGCGGATCAAGGTTACGAAAATACGTGGAATTACGTTTTAGGAAATTTTCGGCTCCGCGCGCCTTGTTTATAGTAACTACAGCGTGAAACTAGTCGCGCCAGCGGATTCAAAGTAAATTTCGTCCGCAGCCTTTCAACGCTGTCAATTCATTTACGCGTTCGATTTAAACGTTGCCGATAATTGTGCAATTGCACGTCGACGTTTAATTAACTCGTCGAACTGCGGAGAGTTCGGTGCACATTTCTCTGTTAACGTTTATTCGTACATCGTGCGAAGAAACCGATAACAAGACAACTTTGAAGAATCCCAGACCCCGACTGCAAACACTACGCGGAATGTCATTCGTTTACCTCGGAACTCGCGATTAAATCGAGCCAGAGAAGCCAGAGGCATTGGATTCAACCGATCGGTGTTGGATGGCTGGATCGAAGTATCGTATCGTATTTTTTTAAACAAAATTTTAACTCACCGACCCGTCTTCTGAACGTTGCGAGACATACTCCGCGCTTTTCCGTCGGAAAGAGATCCACTCGGCAAAAGTGAACTCGAGCCTTGGAAACTCGATCGAAGAATTAGCATTTTTTGTTCGACTTCGACCGACGTCCGATTTTCTTTCGGAAATTACTCGAAGCGTCGCAAAGGCTTGCGTAATTTACGAAAATCGGAATACTTCGAATTTCGAGACGAGGGATGTTACAAGGTTGCCCGATAAAAGTTACGAGCATTGCGGTCGGTATACCCGTATACACGCCACGAGGAGAAGAACAAGGAGAAAAAATTTTTTAGTCCAATAAAACCCACGGGGATGGTGATTCATCTGTCGTCGATCGAATGGTCCACGCCACGGGGTCTTTCATCTTGGCTCACAGAAATTAGGTTCGCCCTGTCGGATATTAAATGAGCGATTACAGTCTCGTAGACAAGAAGGACGTAGCAGGGGGTCCCGTATAAGGATTATTACCAGCGCGTTTCCTACCGCGTAAGCGGATCCCTGCTGTATTTACACGGACACCGATATTAAATTCTTTTTTCATGGAATCGATGAGAGATTCAACGATAGAGACGTCGGATAGGGACGCCTGTACGTTTCAGTGCCCGACAAAGAAGGACTGTTCGTCGAACGAAACCCTCGAGTACACTCGTTTTAATTTCGTCAAATTAATGGCCGCTGAAAACGAGTTACGAGTTTTATCGACCGGTAAAAAATTAGCGATGGAAGTAAACAGCATTTACTTATTTGGCAGGGATATTATTTTTAAGACGATTGCGTGTCAGACGGTAATACAGAAATATACGGAGAACAATAATCAACGTGTCTGTTATTAAAAATCGAAGAATTCGTTCCCGAATGTTCACTCGATCTTTTATTTCTTCCATCCGAGTGATACCCATTGAAAATTCCTCGGCGAGATTTGTATGCATCGGTGCTCGCAGTCCCGATTAAAACCACGCCGGTTTGCGTTCATTAGACTTTAATACCGACCTTCTCATTATCCGTACGAAGGTCGAGGTAGAGCCGAAACGCATACTCGTTTTCGAACGACCGAAAACGGGAACGTTACCTCTATCGACGATAAATAGAAGACGAGGAACATTTTTTACGAGCCTTTTTTTCTCGTTACAATCGATTTTGACGATTCGTCGGACGTTGGTTGTAGCAGTTTTACGAGAACTTGTATTTTATAATGGTGCCGGCGTTCGTAAATACCCAACAAGAATAACGGTCCGGAACTCGGTCGGAACGATCTCGGATGAACAAATTTTATTTCGCAAATTTAATTTCGATCGTCACTTTTTCGATCGCATTTCGAATCATTGGACACCCTACGGGGTGCCTGGAAGGTTCATGGAAGTCCATAAGTACGTGGTACGGAACAGTGGTAGAAATCGAAGATACAAGGAAGTTTCGTTTCTTAGCCACCGACGGATTCTTTCCTGGAGGAATATGAGAAAACTTCGATGAACGCGGGGAGAGTTTCCCCCGCGAGGATTGTTTTTCTTCGTAGAAATCGCGAGCTTTCGCAGGTTCGTGCACCAATAAAGCGGAAAAGGAGTTTTCGCGGTGTTCGCGTACCACGCGTCACCGTTTTACGTGCCCTGACAAACGTTTTGGCCTGTACAACCGGAAATGGTCGCGCGCTTTGTGCACCGGGGGCCAAACAAACCGGCTGGTACCGCAATGCAGTTCGCGGCGAAACGTTTGTGCAAATCGGGCTTCGACGAATTGCCAAACCTCTATCCCAGTTGTAGAAAAATACAAGAATCGAATATTCTCCGTCCTTCATCGGCGATAAACAACAACCGAAGATAAAAATCTCGTTTCGTCCAACCCGTTTCAATGCACGGGCATGTTTCCGGAACGTGTGTTAACGCCAAAAAAACAAACGATCGTTATTTCCCAAGAACATATTTGTTTTTCGAATTAATATACGTTTCCAATTTTCTCTCGCGGACCAATTTAATATTCGTACGATCCATCGATGAAAAAGTGTTTGCCCAACGCCGGTTTAATACATCGAAATTTCGCAATAACTCAAGCAGGTGAAGCGAGAGGGGCGGAGGAGCGTAGGAAAATACGAATTTATCATTTCGACGAAATACAGGGGTCCGTGGAAACCTTGACCCCGTGCAACTTTCCATTTATATTCCATCCTCTCGGTGACAGTTCAGTTTTTCAAAGCCCATTGAGCCGTGCTCTCGATGCTGTTGCGTGGCCGTTTAAATTGCGATAAGCCTCTACGTGCGCTCTATCCGCCGATGAAACGTGTGAGCGCATCGGGAAAATAACTGTTGTTTTGCGGATAGATAGATTTTCCAAGTGTCCGGTATTTATTTTTGTTCATTTATACGGATTCGGTTTCGTACGAATATAATTGAAACTCGATCAACCTGAACGTACAGGAGAAATTTGATCGGGACGAGTCACGGTACGCTTCTGGTACTTAACCCACTGCTCCACTCGAGCGCGACAATTATACCGTTGGAAAACTATTTCTTCCGCATCCACAGGGGTGTTCCTTCCGCGACTGAGCCGAGGCTCATTGGAAAATAGAAGTTTCCCGGTTCATTGGTTCGATCGCAACTACCCTGGTCCACGTCGAGCTACGGGGATCGCTCGCAGTCGATAACAACTTTAAACAATATCGGAGGGGTGCGAGCTCGTACACGCACGCAGAGTGTTTCTCCGAAATAATCGCTCGTGAACGCAACCTCTGGTCGCGCGTCCGTGTCAAACGAGCCTGGTTTCGAGAACGGAACGATTCGTAGCCCACGCGGTCGCGATCGAGGCGCGACGACTTAAAACATTAACGAATCGCACGGGAATTAAACGTATTTTCTGTTCGAAATTCGAAACGCTCCGCTCTCGTAACACCGTCGATGACACCGATGTCCCGGGAATTTCGAATGCTCGTTCCGCGTCGGATTAAGTATGCAAAGTTCGAAATCGCGTTGAATTCGCCGGTCCGGACAGTTCCCGGAATTACACGCAATATCCGCAATGCCGAAAATACAAATAACTGGTAGGATCTCGTAATTCCGCGCGTACGTCGAACGCTTCGTACGGACGAATCGCTGAGACGGCTCGTCGCGGAGCATATACGTAAACCTCGACGCGTAAAGTTCCCCGACTGATAAATCGCGCGAGGTTTAGGTTCAGGTTCGGTCCCTTTAATGCACACCGCAAATCCTGATACTCATTTGCGGAATCGATATCGCAGCTAATGCGTCGGGACAGCCATTTATCTCTGGTTATTAGATAAGTCCGATACGCGCCGCATACGCTTTGCATCGCGCGACGACAGGAAACGTGCGAGCGCGTAATTGCAACCGAGCGTTTCGCTCTTTAACAGCAGCGGATATTGCGGGCCACGGTCCGACGTAGAAATCTAAACCCGACGCGAAACGTTAAATCCGTGTAAAATTGATCAGCGTCCAACTGTACTCGAAAGAGGGGGAGGGGGGAAAAAAAGCATAGCACGCGTCGTTCGAACAATTAATTTCTATCGAGCGCGTCGGACTAACATCGAGTTCCTATTGAAACCAAACTCGCTCGGCAAACCGCACGATAACGAGGTACGACTGCGAAACGCAGACCGCGGAATCGTTTAAATTATTTTTCGAGTGGCTGTTCGGTGAAACGAAAACAAGCGTAATTACAAGTTTTACGGCTGCGATACGAACCGTGGGGGAAAAAGTTTCAACAGAAGCAGGTTATTCGCGACAAATATATATAATAACCGTCGCATCGGGCGAATAATAACCAATAACACGGTTAAAATCGGCCGAACGGAATTTCGTAACCCGTTTTACGACCCCGTAACGAGGAAATAATGCCGAGGCCTCGAATACCTCGCGCGAAAGTTTTCGCATATTTTCGATCCTGCGTCGCGCAGTCCTCTCGGCGAATGCAAATTATTTCGGCTCGAATAGAGGGAACAGCGGGAAATCGTCTTCCCCGGGTCTATGCGCGCGATCTGGCCACGAAATTTCAACGACGGATACAATTTTCATTACACGATGCGACGCAATTAATCTTCCTCCCCTGTAGCCCCCGATCTTCCCCGTCCGAGCGAGTCAAAGGCAGTCACGGTCACCCGAATATTGAAATGCTAATCTCCCCGGGTTTTAATTCAAGAATCGGCTTCTACGGACGTCTCGCTCGCCCCTGAGCTCCGCTCGCTCGTTACTCGGTCCCGGGAAATTCGGAGTGTCCCGAGAGTCGTTCCTCTCTGACTCGAACGTAACGACGATGAAAACTTTCCCTTTGCAATCCCGTCGTTACCCGGTGACGCGTGACCGGAATTAAAAGACGCGAACGAACGATGCGACGAGTCGCGAAACCCTGGGAAAACGAACGAACGCGAGCGCAAAATCGGTAACAATTTTCCTCGCTTCGAATCGCTCGGACAATGCGTCCTCTTTCGATCGGCTCCATCGGCCGAAAGTATAAATTCTCGCGTTATCGCGAAAGTACGGTTCGATCGGCTACGAAACACGACTCCTCGAAGCTTTTCACCCCGTTCGTAGCGTAGTCTGCAGTCCAAAGTCCAGGAAATTGCTTCCTCCGTAATTAATTAGTTTACGATCGCAATATCGCGAAATAACATCTTTCACCCGATAACGAACAAAAAAAGGTAAACCTTTTCTACGCCCCTCGAACTCGTTTCTATCGGTGCTCGTTCGTAATTTCGATCTCGACGATTTCCCGCAGCCTGTATCGTGAAAATATTCCGCACGGATCGTAAAAAATCAACAAGAAGAGCGAACCATCGAGGAAACTCGCGAGACGTAACCGTCGAGTCCGCGATACGGAACGTTGCTCGCGGAGTCTACCGCGGAGCTCGTAAGAAAATACGAAAATTTAAATGTAACGCGGGTTCTCCGGGCACGTTTTCATTCGTCGCGACTCGTCGGTCGGTTCGTTAAGCCGCGAAAGGGGTCGATCGAAGTTGCAGGGAATCGAGAACGCGCGGAATTCGTTGAAAATTGAAAAACCGTGCCGGGAGAAAGTTTCGAAACGCGTCGCGAGTTTCGCTGTGTACCGCGATTTTCGTCGAAGAAACGAGTCGCAGTGAGCGAGGTCGGTTAAACACACGGACGAAGAAGAAGCGCGGCGAGAGGGAGGCGCAGGGAGGGAAGAGGGGATCAATGAGGATGGCGTCGCTCTGGGGCGTCGACGGTTAGGTACGCGTCGCGACGCCGACACTACGCGAGATTCGTGCGCCTTCTCGAACACTGGCAACGAGAGAAAGTAAACAAAACGAGGGAACTCGTTCGATTACCCGCTCGGCGCCTCCTCCGGTTCGCCCGTGGACAGGTGGTAACGTCGTTACGATGTTATTCGAGGCAAATATCGGCGAAACTATTATAATTTAACCGCGGGTGGGAGTTGCACGATTATGAGAATTCCAGTTACGCTCGCCGTATTTGCAAGGTAAAACCAACGAGAGCTCCGAAGCATTCACGGCCCGGGTACTCGCAGTGTACACCGTTTTCAGGTTCGCGAGCACGAGTGTGCTTTGGGAAAAGCTATCGAAAGTTTCGTCAGCTTGAAATTACCATAAAGGATCCGATAACGTACGGATATCGATTTGTATCGTCTAATTACCGCGTAGTCGAGGCGCAACGACACGGAACCGAAACGTTCGACCCGATACGAGTCGCGACCCCATCCAGGACCGATCTTTCTTTGTTCAATTTGTGGACCCGTTCTCGTTCGTGCGGCATCGACTGTAAATCGCGATACTGTAACCGCGCCCTATCGACCGTAAGCTTCGCGACACCGACTCGATCAAAAATCTTTCGACCTTTAAAGTTACTCGGACCTCTGGAACTGGAAGTTTCGTCGAACCGTGTTTCACTCGCGAAGACGCGAATATCGTGTAAGTACGTATATAGAATTGGAGAAAGTACGGGTAAAGTTTCGTTGAAACGGTGAGACAGTTTTGATCGCCGACTCGATAAATTTGTCGATCGACTTTTTCCAAGCGGTGGCACCATCTGCATACACGGAAACGAACGCGGAGGAACGAAATTGATTTCCATAGTGGCACAGAGCGAAACAGATTCGACGCCGCTCACAATTCGGAACCGAGTAACCGCGTAACGAACCGGGGAAAAGTTTTCCGCCTGGTGGAGCGATTCAGTTTGTTTGTACTTGGAAATTACGACGCTATCTTTTAAATATGGATTACGCGGATCGCGAATACAACCGCGAGAACGTTAATATACCTAATGGAATAAAAGGGTGCGCGGTCTGGATCTTTTTCACGGTCGGTCCGCGCAAACGTAATTGTATCGTCCTTTCGAAACTTCTCGCCAGATTCCACGGAAAGTTTCGTAGCTCGTGCCACGGACGACAGCCGCGATCCTCCCGCGAGACGTTACGTCGAGAGATTTACACTTGATCGGATCGACGCGATTTTATCGAGGACCGTTCGATCTTTCGGTGTTTGCGATCGTTACCGCGAAAAAAAAGAAAAAAACGACCGAACGGCCGCTCGTTGTCGAGGAATTATCGACGCGGTTCGTTCCACGCCGGGAATTTACGTAGCGCCGTTGATTGCGAGAAAACGGCGAGATTAATTCGCACGATACGATTCATTGCCGTTTCCGAAATATTATTCGATCGTCGATCGTTGGTCGATTACCGTACACACGGTTCCGTTCGCGCCACGGTGTTTTCACTCTTTCGTCGATATCGCGATTCGACGGTTAAAGAGCGAGCGAATTCTCGGCGTATTTCGAGCAACTCGGAGTTTCGCGGCTCGCGGCTCGCGGCGCGACGAAATCTCCCGGAAGAGCTCGGCCCTGGGAGAAGTTTATATTCCTCGTCGAACAAGCTGCGCCGGGCTAATCTGCATACGCGGCAGCTCGTGCATACAAATTACACGCATGCAAATAGCAACGCGATAAGCGCGCATGCGAGCGGTGTGACATTGAATACGGGCAGCAGAAGCGTATCGAAGCTAGACGCTCGTCGATACCGAGAGCACGAGAGACCGACCGTGCACGCGTTCGTACGCGCGGCTCGTACCGGCAACGCGTCACGTCTATTACCGTTGTATCGGCCCACCGAAATTGTTTCGCCTCTAATCGCCATCTCCGAATCGCAAATTGCGCGATGCCCAATTTTCCCGCCCTGTAAACAAACATCGCCCGAGTAGCTGACTCCTCCTCCGGTAATTCGCGCGTGGCTTTTAATTTCCGTAGCGCGGGAGCGCGATGTTCGTGGAGAGGATACAAACGCGGACTGCATTCGGCCGCGTAACGGAAGATTGCTCGAACCGGGGCTCGATCGAGCCCCCCGAGCTTTCTTGGATTTCACTCGGCAGAAGCAAAGAGACCGATAAGACTTCGCCCGAACCGAACATTCTTATATGTATCGTACAAGGGAGTATACAGGGTGCGTTCGGAGAAATCCAGTCTCCGTAAGGGAGGTCGTTCGAGCGGTAAAATGCTACAAAGAATGTTCCGTGGAAGTACAATGTCGAAAAGTCGAACGAGGTAAACGTTATCGGGGAAATTGCGCAATTCCGATACCGTACGGTGTATCGTGCATCGATTAGAAAAAGGAGCAAGATGACATTCCGATCGGTGAAACTGACTAGGCGCGAATTCGGTGTCTACCGATCGTTTTACAACGAAAGAGGAAAACTGGTTTACGCGGTGCTCGATCGACGATACCATCGAAAAAAGGATTCGACGCGTTAATACAGTTGTCCAAACATTTGAAATTCCCCGCGCGTACGATACGACGATTATTAATTTCCAAGTTCTTCCCGATTAAATATCCCCTCCCATTGTTTTGTCGCGCGACCATTGTTTATGGCTATCAAAATATTCCGTGCAAGCCGGGTGTGTTCGACGGCGGCACAAAACGTTAGCCTCCGGATGACCCAAATAATTGAGTGCTCCGATAACCCCGATTCGGTCGATGAAGAAGCATGAAAATAGGATAATAAGGGTTCGACCGAGAGATAAGGCAAGAAGACGAAGACGAAGAAGGGCGTTACACTTAAAACTTTTCCAAAGTGTTCCTCGTTTTTTCCACTCTCGCCCTCTTCGCGAGCACGGTATTTTAACGAGAATCTTTATACAGACTATTGAAAGGGTCGAGCCGTGCGCCCCTCGTCAGTCCCGAAGGAGAAAATGCCCGGGCAAACTTTCGCCGAACAATCGAGCGAGGAAAAAATCGTTTAATCGAGACTCACCGCTACAGCACCGTCCGTGAACGGTTGCACAAACGTGAAACAATTTCAAAGAGCACGGATCGTTCGTGTTTCCCATTAACCGAGGTTACGCGGAATTAAAAGTTGCAAAGGTCGAGCTCAAAGGGAGAGAAGCTTTGGCAGACGCACAGACATCCTTGAGGAATGTCGGCGAATTTTGTGTAAACAGCCGGTCGATCGAAGCATACGCGCATTTAGCGATTGAACTTTGTGTATAAATCGACGAAACGGTGCTCGAATAAATCGAACGAAATGTCAAAAGTCCGCAGCCATCCAGCGATGCTTCGCGCCGAGCGAACGGTCTGCCGTAGAAAATATCTCGTCTCGATCAAGTGTCGTTATTTCCCATGCTCGACGTATTACTATATTCGCGCAAAGTAGTCTCCTTTGCGCGAGGAGCAATTACTTGTAAAAAAAAAAAAAATGGTACTTGTAAAAAAGGGAGCCTTAAGGAGTACACGCTGCTTCCCTGAAATTTCCCTCTTTCAGGGGAGAAAAAAATAAGAGGGTGCGTTGGGACGATGGAGCGGTGACATAAAACCGTTCGTTCTCCTCTATACACTGTGAACGGATGTAAATGGCCACTTTCCTCGAAGACGGATCTAAAGTACATACATTCCGTTCCGATTCAAGGGGCTGTCGTTTCTTGTACGTCGTTCCCCGCGACAAGTTCCATTTTCAAAACTTTCGTTGCTCCTCTCGACACTTTACACGACTCCCATGGAAACGTCCGAGTTGCGTTTCTCGTTCCATCGTTTAAACGCGTTACTCAAAAATCTAGGAAGCGTTTAGAACGCATCGGTGAAACCCGCGAAATTTACACGATTGTTTACGCTACTCGATTCAACCGAGAAATACAGCGGTTCGTTCAATTTGTTTGTACCAAGACGAAGGGAACGATGCCCGGTGATTACCACGATAAATTTATTCTTCGCGTGCCGTTCTCGGGGGCTTTTATCCGACAACGAACCAAGAATCCTTCGAGCGAAACTAGAGATCGCGTGCGTGGATTAAGAAATGCACGAGAAAACAGACGGAAACATCGTTTCGGTTTTCTTGCGCGAAAAATTCGAAAACGAGCTGGCAAACCACTCCCGAAATTTGCACGAAAAGTTCAACGATCTATTCGAGAGGTCGTTTTCTTTTTTGATAAAATTTCGGGCTTCGTTCTCGAAGAAATCAATTTTGAAAATCCATTCGTTGCCCTTGCCCTTGTACAGACTTTTATCGCCTCTGCTCGTTCCTGTGCTCGTAAACATCGGCGCGATCGTGATTCGGACATTAACGCCGAAAGAATCACATTTTACGAACGTGTTTCACCCTCTGAATAACTCGAGAGACTGGGCATAGACGATCGAGATATTGTTGTCTGTGCAAACAAGGTGCGATAGTAGGGTTTATAATAAATGTCGAAAGACCTTGATACCTCGTGCAGATTTTAAGGTAGCAGAAACGATACCCATGATCTTGGCAATGTTTTCAAACACAAGAACGAGCAGAAATAGTACCAGTCTCGGTCAAGTGCACGCGTACCTGGCGGGTTTTCAAATTTGATTTTCTCGAAAACCAACCTTTGCTTACGAAGAACTTATTCCATTTTCTTGATTCATTGTAGACAATCCGCTGATACTGTATCTCGCAGGACACAACGTACACCGTCCTCTTATCGAATTAATAATAACTTGCGGACTAAAATTATTCCGTGCGGAACGAACGCGAAACATTCTCGCGTAGACCGTAACTAAAGTTATTTCATAATTCTGACATGGATACGGTTCTTTCGCCACATTGCGAGAGTATTAACCGAGAAATCCACGTGCATTATGCATGAAGTGGTAATTACAGCAAAAAGTTGCCACGCGAATACGGAGGATTTGCCACGAGTTTGCGATATTATGTTTCTGCCTTTACTTCCGATTAGAAATGGTAATACGGAAGTACACGAGTCCGAATATAATTCTCGTCCCCCTCGATTGCCTCGGAACGTTACATAACTCGTACGTAACGACATCGCGTCGTTCCAGCATCGTATATTATTAATTGTTTTACGACCAACGCGTGGTCGGTAAATCACCATAATTTTGTTAACGCGCTGCACGCGCCGTATCGTAACTTACGAAGAAGAAAATAAAAGTTGGAGAGCGAATGTTACGCGCACCCATGTCCGCGCCGTGATTTTGAAATAGTAGCGCGGTATCGCGTTGTTTCGTTAACCGAGATTTTCTAATAAATAACGCGTCCCTCGCTGACAAATGGTTCACGGGGAGGAATAAGAGTTTCGTTTTAACCGAGCAGTATTTTTCGAACGTTTCTAAAGTGAGTTTCCGTTCGGCCACTTTCGTCCTCCGCGCGATTCAATCTTCTCGACCTTTGTATCCCCCGCAGAAAAATAATAGCAGCGCGATCTTTTTTTTAATTTCCATCGATCGCTCTTCCTTTAATAAGTAGAGCTCATTTTATATACCGCCGCTTTATTTCGTTCTTCTTGTTTCGTTAGGAAGAACAATTTAATAAGGGGTATGTACAGGGATAATCTTGTTTACTTCGGGACGACATAATGAGCTTAGACGTCTCGAGCGTCCTCTGGGAATAATATCGCGCACACTGCTCCTTTACGATGTGTGCAACACTTGGTAGAGATGGCATCTCGTGGAGTACTTGTTTAGAAAAATATTTCCCTTTACTCGAATCACCCCTTCTAATAGGGGCTCTACGACAAAGAGGCTGAATCGTACAAATAGAAAGCACGAAAAAACGTCGTCGTTGCTTCGTAGTTTGAGAAACATATTTCCAAAAAAGCATACACCGAAAGCTTTTCCGGACTCGTCGTCTACATTTTCTGTCTTTCTCGAGTATTATCGATGTTCCGTAGGAAAACTAGACGTCGTTACGGTCGATTATTCGTAGAAATCTCGAGCGAACCGTGCTCCTTTAGGGTATCGAATGAAAATTGAAGTGTCCCTCTCTCGAACTCGTTCTCTCCACTTACCGTTCTCAGCGGCAACGCTCGCAAAGACCACTTTCGAGCTCAAAGTTTTCAAGTAAGGAAGCACTCTGCATCGCGCGACCTGCTTCAAAGACTCGCTTTAAAGCGATAGATTTCTCTCTTTTTCCTGGTGTGTCGATTAACGAACTCGTTGCCCCGTGACGATAACGAAGGTGATCGTCCGGCATTCGAACGCGCAAACAGAGACACAGTTCGATGCGCGACAATAAAAATTCAATTTCTTTCGAGCGACAAACGTCGAGTACGGATAACTCGCTAAACCCCTCGTTCCCCGAGAAAAATGGTTTTTTAATTCGACTAACGAATCGCGCGCGGAAATATTTCACGCGAGATTGCGCATCGTGGATCGAGGAAACAATTTATAAAGAAAAAACGAGATTGCTCGTCGATCGACTCGGATTACGCGTTACGAGGTGTCCAAATATTCGATTCGCGATTTATCGGGCGGACAATGGTTCGCGAGACGACTACCTAATACCGGTTAATCCAAGTTAATAGCTGCACCGATACTCCGAGCTGTTTTCACATCTGGCTGCGCGCGTAAACGTCGGACGCGCGTTAAACCGCGATCGCGAAGGATTATTTGCATCGCAACGTTCGAAAGACTTTTAATCGGACGAAAAACACCTCGATAATTATTGAGTTTCGTTACGCCTGGGTCGGATCTCGAGAAACGAAGCTTCGTCGAATACGCAAATTTCTCTCGAACGAAGCGTAACGCGATTCTCTTCTTATCGCGGTTCAACGAAATAAGCACGTATTTTAAAATACAACGTATCGGTTATCGGGAATTTTCACGGAAATTCCATCGAACGGCTCTTCGATACTCGATCGCGTTCTTTCAATAACCGTAATTCCTCGACCGTTAACTGTTCGCCGATAATCAAGCTCGCGAGCCGGCATTTAAATACCCGAACTCTCTTAGCCTGCAATAACGCGATAAGTTTTTCCGTCGCGTTCTAAACGGTATCCCCTGCGAGAGGTATCTCGTGCGATACGATTTTGAAGTAACAAATGCTCACTTTTTACACGCTTCCGTTGTACTCGTACCGGTTTCGGGAACGAAATAAAAATAGAACTCTGTAGCGCTGGGAGAGGAAAGAAAGATTTCCTTCTATTTCGATGACGACGACAACGACGACACGGATAATCGAATATTTATTCGCCGAGGCATGGACGACGAACAGGATCGAGGCTTCTACGACGGAATCGATCGGTGGACGATGCGTGGACCGAGATTTAACAGAGTGCACATGGCGATGGTTTCCACGACGCTCATCGGAGAAAGGTACGCGTACAGGTCGAAACGACTCGCGAAGTTAAAGTCGTTGGACGTTTTCCCGCGCCAACTCGGCTACCCTAGGAGTTCGATCAACGTGACACGAATACGGTGACCCTTGGAATTCCTCTTGCCCGCCTTCGGCTCCGAAAAGCTCGCGAACGAAACGGTACCGGACATCGAGGGACGCGGAACGTTCTTTGTTCGGTAAGTTACGAGATCCAGGAGACGTTCGACTCCAAACGATTACCCGCGAGAGGAAACTTTTACAAACGCACCGCGGAAAATAGACGTCCCGGTTGGGACCGTTCGTTTGAATATTACATTAGGCGTTCGGCGAGCGTACGGATCGAACTTTGCCGACTCGCGTCCCGATGCAAGTTTTCCAGGAAGAAGGTCGCCAAGATTGGGAAGCGCGGTGGAAAAAAGAGCCGTTCCAATTTTACCGTAACGCGGTTGCAACAACCACCTGGAAACTTTTGCTTGCCGGTAAACTTATCGTTCCATTGCCTCCGAATGCGAAGCTCGCGAGGCAACTTTCGAGATTCGACGTAATTAGTTGTACACCCTCCCAGCGGGAAGATCCCGAAACGAGCAACCCTTCCGAAAGTAAAAGAAACGACGAGGAATCGCGGCCGGGTCAAGAGGAGCGTTTTCACCGACGAGCGGGCACCAGGCTCCGCGCTTCGTTCCAATTGTAATATCGTTCGATTTCGCGTATCGTTCGATCGAATCGACCGCCCCGAACGGCCCGGTATCTCGAAAGCCACGATTCGAGATCGAGGGTAAAAGGTGAACGCGATCTTCGTCGAACGTGTACGATGTATCGTCGAGAGTTCGAATCTCCGCGAAGACGGGCGTGCGAACAACCCGAAGAATTCGATCGACGCGTCGCGTCGCGACGCCGACCCTCCGACGGTGGGTATCTCGTATCCGCGACGATTTCACGGACGTAAACATCGCGACCGCGAACAAGTACGGTGTGGATAAAGCGACCTTGACTTTCCGACATTTTCGGGCTGCGATGGATCTTGATTGCTTTCTGAGAGCCTCCAGAGGAAACCGCTTCCCGCAGGATCGGTTACGGTCGGCTCCGCCACGGCACCACTTCTACTTCACAGAACGGGAGGTTGTCGCGCGATCGACGCGAGCCGTGTATCACCGTTCGATGTCGAGGAACCGCGCGGTCACGCGACGCCTGGATCAGCGGCCGTCGCCGGGGCACCGAGGGGCGCCCGATGTTTCTCTCAATGAATACCAGCGGGCGGAAAACGCGTGCACGTGCGCGGGAGCTTCGACACGGGGACACAAGGGGTTGAGATGCATTCGAGGTAACGAGGATCGGCCGATCGCCACCGGAAGGGACACCGAGACGGGACGCGAGCAACCAGCCGAACAACGCGGCAAAACCCCGGCAGATGAATCGCTCGCGGCGCGGTCTGGGCGGTGACTGAGCGGACCGAGGCGTCTCGACGCACGGCATCTCTCCCACCCCCTTTCTCTCTCTCTCTCTCTCCCTACCTCTGTTCCTCTCTCTCTCTCTCTATCTCTCTCTCTATTTATTTCTCTCCCACTCTCTCCACATCCTGCAAGCCTGACGAATACCACTTTTCGGTCGGTCTCCGCGTTCGCCCTCTGCCTTTGCCGCGTGACATTTAACACTGTTTATTATTTACTTCGCCGTGGCGCGTTAACGCACCGCGAGACTCGCTTCCCCGTGCGTGTTTCCCGACAATTTTCGACCGACTGGGTGGGTCTTGAGTTAACGTACGTTCGAAAACGAATTAATTGGACGAGCCGAGGAATCGCGAGCGGAAGGAGGAGGGCCGACGCATCAGCCCCTCGACGCTACCTACGACAGTCGGCAGAGTGAATTACGATATTGCCCCGTAGGAAACCGCGACGTCGAGAACATTGCGGAACAATCTTTCCGTATAATAAAAATAAAAGTACGGTAACTACCCGTTTGAATGCAACCGAATCGAGGTCAGCTCGCTCGCGATACATTCGGGCGAAGGTACCAGTTTTTCTTTTTTTTTATTTTTTACAGACATCGACCTCTCTTATCCTTGAACAGGATACGTCGAGAGCGAGCGAGACGGAACAACGGCGACCGAGTCTCGGATTACCTGCCATTCGCGAGGCAGCCGCGAGTGATAAAACACGCGAGGATGAGTTATCCTCCGTTGCAAATTTTCATTTTTTTTTTTTATCTTTCGCTTCATTTTCCAGCGAGCGTTATCGTTGGATCGGCGAGGTCTCCCCGTTTGGAAACGGGTCCGTACACCGGACTACTTTGCGAAGATTCGACCACGAGTACGAACGCTTTGATTTCGAACGGTGAATCGAATTCGCTCGTGTCGAGGAAACGAGAGCAGCGGCACGGACGAGTCCGTTGTTTCCCAGAGGGAAGAATTTCTCCAAATTCGTTGCCGATTACGTAAGAACCGAGAGAACCGCTCGTAGATAATTCGGGAGGAAATCGCTTACGGACCCAACGAATCGTGTACGGGACAGCGCGTGAAAACTCCGGTCCACCGCGACGAAACAACGCTAGATAAAAGTAATGCAGCGCGAGTAACGAAGTATAAACAAAGTTTAGCGGTTAGCTTACGCGCGTGCGAGAGAATCGCGCGTATTCGACTCTCGTTCGGTTTCGTTCGCTCGAAAGAGGTCGTTGGACATCCGAATCTTCCGTGGAAGCTCGATCTCTTTCGCCTTTGACCTCAACGGACCCGGATATGAGCCAAAATAAGATTTCGTGCAGTATGCATGTGCCACCGAGAAACTCTATAAATATCTACGAAATGGAACGATAAAAAATAACGGATACAAGTGTCGCGAGGAGTTGATTCCCCGAAAGTGCTGTCTTCCCCATGAACGCTAAACAAACGTTTCTCGACGACCGAGTGCTTTTCCAATTATCGTCTTTCGACCGGAGCATAAGCTGACGGGCAAACCCTTTCAAAAGCAGTTCCGCGTTAAGTACCAAGTCCGTTAATTTCACCGATGTTTCGCAAGAATTACAAATTGCGGCTGCTTACTCCCGGGAATTGTTTTCCGTTTAGTTGAACCGTAGACGAGATATAGGATAGACCGCGCATTCGATAGAACTTTCTGTCCCGCGACTCGAAAGCTCCAGGGTCGAAGCTACCCTTACCATCTTTCTGTCCCGGTCGACGCCACGGTTTCGAAAACGGACGAGATTCTAACGTTTTTAACCATCGAAATTGAAAGGAACGTCTTCGTGAAATATTTCACGTTCTAGCTATCGTCCTATCGGTCTCGGAAAATATCCCAACGATAAATTCCATCCATTCTCGTAGCTTTATGTTAAAACGGACGGGAATTCCAAAAATTTCAGTCGCGCGAGAGCAAATGAATCTCGGAATACTTTAGCAAGATGCTCGAGTATCTACACGGAACTGAGAATATTTTCAAAATTGCGGATCTCTGCTCGAAATAATTGGAAAATTCGTCCACTCGAATCACACCGTTGTACCATACGGTTAAATTACACCGTACTTTCCTCGCCTCTGCGTCACCTTACGGAGCAAGTGGATCTTCGATAAACTGGACATCTTCGAGGCAAGTGACCTTCATCCTTGGTGTTTCGTTCCACTTATTCCGTTTCTGTACCAAGTGTGTCCGATTGAGCTCCTCGAGGCCCGTTATTTACTCGCAAATAGGAAGTTTACGGAGAATCCGTTTCGATTCCCATCACTTGTTACGTCTTCCCTTCCATTTCGAACAGTTTTTCTTTTCGGATATTCTATACCTACCTATTTATAAATAAGTCGAAGCCGTTTCCGTTTAGGTCGAGTAGATTCAAACGGAGCAACCGAGTTAAGAGTACGTTCCACTTTTAGAATACGAACCAAGTATAAAATATATGCGAAACGATCGTAAAATACGAACAACGTCCATTATCCTGTGAAATTTTCAGAAGTTGCGAGAACGCGTACAACGCGTACAACGCGTACAACGCGTGCGTAGTTAGCGAACGGATACGTTATATTTTATTTCCATATTGACGTTTAATCGTTATCGGAGCTTCGAGCGCGTTTCAATTCCGATCACGATCCGGATTAGAAAGCTTCGTAGAAATAACGCAATTTATTTCACTTCGGAAAGCGTTTCCGTGTTGTCAAAAGTCCCCGCGCGTCCTCTAATTCGGCTACGTTCGAAAGGTAAACCAACGCCCTTTGCGTTTCCCGATTCGTTTCTCTTGAATTACCCTCGCTCGTTTCCATGAAATCGCGGTCAAAGTACGGCTCCGTCCGTGAGGTTTTTTAATTCAATCAACCCGATACCGTCGCGTTTAGATTATGCGCATGCATATTAAACGGGTGTTCGCTGGTCGATTTTTCTTAATTGTTCTTCGAAGAATGGAAATTCACCGACACAATTCTCTTTTTACGAGCCCGTTCGTCGAGAGCAAGAAATACCGGGACGCGGTCGGGAAGTTTCCTCGTTGAAAATTGACTGGAGGTGCTCGACGCCGTGCCGCGACGCGCCAGTTTCCTCGAGGACGTGCAGTTTCGCGTCGAGGCGCTCTTAATCGTCCACCATCGCTTTTGGTCAACGTTCCCCGTGACAACTCGACTCTCCGCGATCGTTTCATTTCCTGGACGTTCTTCCCCCTTGGAACATTTCTCTTTCGAGGACGCAAAATTTGTAATTGTATCGCGAAATCGCTACGAGTCGGTAATTACGTTTCACATTTTTAATTACGAACATTACGATCCGGTCGATCCCGGCACGCCGCGAACGAGAAGAAGAAAGCTAAATAGAGAAATAAATTTCACGGTGGCCATTGGATAAAAATAGACGTAACGGGCTAACGTGCGAGTTACCGTGCTGCTCGCGACGTTAACTTACGTCGTACGTTAACGCGTCACGACTGCGTGCATCGAGCCAGCTTTTAACCGTGAAAAGAAATTTTCGGTTATTTCCTCCTGGCAAGTGGAACCTGCCCGTTGTACGTTTCAATTTTTTCTCCGTGTATCTACTTTCGAAACATAAGATTGGACAAAGTGCGCAACGCGATTCACCAAGACGATATTTGAAATCCACCGATGGGGTTCCCTGCGCTACTTTGTCCCCTCTACGCGCCATGTTGGTTATGTCTAACACGTTGAATACGCGAGTGTTTCTAAGAATATTCAAAACCGATGAACAAGCAAAGTTACAAAATAATTGTACTTTACATTTTCTTTTTCCTCGAAAAACTTCACAATGGAAAATACGTTTACGTGCTTCATCGTACACTCCTTCGCGTTAGAATATTATCAAAGTCGTACGCAGATTCGTTAGTAAAGCAAATTAGCGTACTTACCGCTAAGGTACCTCTAAAGCTCTTAATATCAAGATTTAATAGTCAAATTTATAGACTTACCTAGTTCCTTTTTTCATTTTCTGACATGGTCAGTTGAACGAATTTATTCAACGGAATCGTGTCACAGTTCACAAATTTGATGGTTATAAACACCGGAAAACACCACTATTTCGCTACAATCCAGTTAATTTTAACAAATTCTCACATTGATTTAACGCAATATTGTCAGTGATCAATATCAGTTGTCAATAATCACTTTTAATTCGTAAATTTAATACTACTTCACATGTACTTTACATTATTTCGAAAAAGTTTTTACCAACTATAAACACTACAGTATCGCGACTGAACTAATTTCAATTCGAATTATATTTCCGTTATTGCTATTGTGGTGCCACCTGTTTCCTTTGTCGGTAACTTCGAATCTTAAAAATTCGACAACTTTATAAAAAAAATAATTGTGCTTGTTATGTGCAAGTTTGTATTTATTTGAGATCGATTGTCCGTTTGATAAGATAAAGTGATCGATATAATGGCAATGAATTTTTCTAATAATAGTGGTAAGTACCTTCTATGATACACAATTTATTAATTTTAAGGTTACGATCAATATGATATTTAGAAACTTACAATATTTCGTACAAGGTCTACAAAAAAAGCTATGTCCCTACAAGGAAAAGTGTTACCGCAAGAATCCAATTCATTTCAACGAGATGTCACACCCGCATTGTAAGTAAAAATTATTTATTTTCAATAACCCTGGAATAAGTGTTCAACTGCAGTAAAGAAACAATTTTTTTCAATCTCTTAGTAGAAGAAATTGTAGCGAATCAATTAGATACGAAGATACAGATACCTGATAACCTTGAGTTCGAGTGCCCGGATCGAACGCTTTTGATAAATCAGTTAAACGTCTTGCAAATGGTGTTAAGAAAGGAGAAAAACAACAGTGGAAGCGGTGCATCGGTTTCTACGAAAGATTCGAATCTGGAACGTACCGTTGCGCCTTCTACGCGTTTGAACAAAGATAATACCGTTGGTCGGAATTTAAAAGATAAAATAGAAAGACACAAGCAAGTTATGACTCAAAGGAGAGAGAATAAATTAAAAGAAATGGATGACCAAGCAGGAGCACTTTGTAAATCTTCTATCGATACGATGAAAAGCCATATGGATGCGATAAAGGAAGACCTTAATAGTCTTGAAATAGTCAAAGAAAGCAAGAAGGAACATTATTCTTCTCAAGCGACAAAGAGAAATAATAGTACTTTTAACGACGATCAAAGCGAACAGAAAAAGTCAAAGGCAAGTTGTAGCAAGTATCGAAGCGATATCGAAGAATGCTCTCAAAGTATGGACGAAAGTTCAGGTAGCGAGCAGAGTTCTAGTTCCTGGAACCAAACATCTTTGATCGAAGCGTTCGAGTCGCGTAAGTCTGCAAAGTCCAGAGAAGAAATGAGAAACATAGCTATTCGTACGATGAAGCAACACGGGTTCAAAGTATCGGTGGTCGAACCAGGACAATTTGCCCTGAAATATGCTCTTTCGGCGCCGTATCACATATTTTTTTCAAGAATTCAAAAGTTAAAGGAAACGTACGATCAAGGGCTTTCTATAACATTTCCCGAAATCTTAGACAAAAGTCTAGGAGAAATTGTTTCTAGTTTACAAATCAACTTTATGGTTGACGTTGGATGGTTATGTTTACAATATTTATTGGCCGGTCAGAGTACCGATATGTTAATTTTATTTGGAGAAAGGGTAGACAATGAGAAAATAGGCTCAAACATTACCATGATACCTATACAGTTATCAACACCGTTCGGTTGTCATCATACTAAAGTCATGATTCTAAAATATAAAGATAACGGTATACGAGTTGTTGTATCTACCGCAAATTTGTACGTAGATGACTGGGAAAATAGGACGCAAGGGTCTGTGAAATAATTTTAAAACTCATTTTCTATTTGTTTCTTCCAAAAGAAAAACTGTAGCGGATAAACAATTGGTTGCATTTTGTCTTAACCAGACTTTGGATATCGCCGCACCTTCCGCCATTGCCAGAATCTGCAACTTATAGTCATGGAGAATCACCTACGGGTTTCAGGAAGGATCTAGTAAGTTATCTGATGAAATATAATCTGGCAGCTTTGACGAAATGGATATGCACCATCCGAAGGGCAGACTTTTCTTCGGTAAATGTATTCTTCCTGGCTTCGGTTCCTGGAGGCCACAGAGATCTACACCACGACTCTTGGGGACATAGAAAGTTGGCTGCTGTTCTTTCTAAACACGTTACATTACCTCCAGATGCACCACAGTGGCCAATTGTTGCACAAAGTTCCAGTATCGGCAGCTTAGGTCAAAACTGTCATAATTGGCTCGAAACAGATATAATATCGTCGATGTCGAAAGAAACAACGTCAGGATTAAAAAGTTATCCGAACTTCTACTTCATTTATCCTTCTCTAAAAAACTACAAAGAAAGTTTCGATGCTCAAGTTGGATCTTGTTGTCTACCTTACGGTATTCAAACGCACTCGAAACAAGAATGGCTACAATCTTATTTATAGTAAGCTTCAGCTTTTAAACAGTCGTATCATGTTTATACTTGGTCACGTTTAGACGTTTAGTATCTGAAATATCCAACAATTTCTTTAGTCAGTGGAAGTCTACGCACATGGCAAGAGACAAAGCGATGCCGCATATTAAATCTTATACAAGATTCTCGCCCGACTTTAAGAGAATTTCTTGGTTCGTTCTTACCAGTGCCAATTTAAGTAAATCTGCGTGGGGAAGATATAAGAATGTGCATTATATTATGAGTTACGAAGCTGGTGTTATATTCGTTCCAAAATTTATTGTACGTAAAGATATCGTTGCTAAACGTTAACGTTATTTAGATAAATTTGTTTAAATATATATATATATATATTTTTTTTAGACTCAATCAACGACATTTCCGGTTGAAGAGGAGGATCCGGGAGTACCAGTCTTTCCTATTCCATACGATATACCTCTAACTAAATACGGGCCTGAGGATAAGCCATTTATCATGGATTTACTCTAGTCAGTATTTGAAAACTACAATTATTCTACTAAATTTATATTCAAGCATTTACGTATATTTTTTAAGAAAAAATTATGGAAAATAGAATGTACGAAACAAGTGAATTTTTGTAATAAATACATTTTTTCGGCTTCGATAGAATATAGATCAATGAAATGTTCTAAAGAAAGCAATCGCCGCGTACTTCACTGGATCATTATTCGTTTTATGGTCACTGATAGAATAGAATTTTTACGATGCCAGAAATTCCCACGTCGCGCGTGATTTTATTCCTCGATTTGTTCCCGTGCCGATTTCGTGGTCGCGCTCGTTCGCGGGCCACACGTTTTCCATAAAACATCAGTAGGAAAGCGTTTCCTGGTCAGCGCCTTTCCGTCGTGGTATCGTATCGTTAGCGCATGCCTCGCCTTCAAATAACGTTTAACGAACCTGTGCTTGCTCTTCCCTGCGCAGCAATTACACACATTATATTTACACGCGTTTCGCAAGACGAGCCACAAACAATCCAGATCATCGATTTATAATCATCCTTGAGACCATTGTTGGCGAAGGAGTAACGAGGGAGCAAAATTTTCACCGTTCGCTAGGTATCGTGCAATCGAAGGGCTGGCCAAACAAACAAGATCGATTTCAATGCAAATTTGCGATAAGAACTGTGCCTTTCGCAAGCTCGTAAAATTTGTTCGATATAATCCTCGGAATTATCGTACCGATACGAAACAATTAAACGGTGTCGAGAAAATTGAAAAAAAAGTTAGTAAAATTTATGAAATATCTACTACGATTCGTTTATATTAACAAAACGGTAGTCTCATATACAAAAGAACAAAAATTCTTGACACATTTGCAACTAAAATTGCATACCTCGTAAACCGTCAAGACCTGTACTTGTGCCCCTTATCGCTCGCTTATCCCCTTATCTACGGGTTTCCTCTTCAAAAATTATATAATAATGTAAACATTACTTTCGGTCAGTACACAGACGTGACTGCTTTCGGAAAACCATTTTACGAGTGTTCCGTGCATCGCTTTATTATGGCGAATTTGTACGTCACATCGATAGTACGTCATTTCGATAGCGATGCTGTTCCCGTTGACATTTTACAAAGGAAAAAGAAAGAGAAACCAAAATTACATCGGTTTTGTTGCGATTATAATTTGAAACAATTACAACGATCGAACACCACGATTATCGAAAGATGTAACGATACCCTAACAATAAATACGCGAATCCGGATTTACAGGCTTCTATTCCATCGCTATTTCCTCTTTAATGCGCCACGATATTAAAGCGGCATTTTATTAATAAATATCGAGAAAGCGTACGTTCATTTTTCTTTTATAATTAATCTACGTAATATCCCATTGAGTATAAAAGCAGATGCCACGTGTTTCATGGATCACCGCGCGAAAAACATAAAGGACAAGGACATTGGTTTTCAATTCATTTTCGTAGCTTCGATCCATGTAACTTTTATCATTTGCTCGACTATCTATTAATGTTTCAACCTTGTCCTTAGACGGATTCGGATACGTTCGCGCACGACCGTTCTACTTATTTACTCGGATTGTACGCACTAGATTAAAATTCGGTAAACTGGAAAATTGGTAGGTACACATGCGTTGGCGGTAAATTTATTATTCTCAATGTGGACGATTAAATCGATGTAAAAGGAGGTACGTGTCTCGACAGGAGTTACGTAAATGGATCAAATTATAGAGTCGGTATATTTTCTAAAACTGAAGCGGGTAATTAAATGTATATCGATTTTCGTTGCAAATCAAAGAATGAATAATGCAGGATCCGAGACGATTCTTTTTCTAAATTTCCATGATCGTCATTTGTAGCTAGAAGTGGTTATCGACTGAACGGTTTTGTTTATTCTCGGAATCGTTAATTCTGTTTTTCAGTAATTTTCGTAACGTTTGTAACCCAATATACTCGGCGTCGTCCCGAGACCGCCTAGAATATTCAACAGAGTTTGGTTTTTCATTAAACCAGATGCCAAGGATTCTCTGACGTCAACGCGCGATGAGGCTTCGTCTCCCACTAGGAGAGCCGGCTTCACGGTTGGATGTCCTCGGCGCAGATGCGACTTCTCAAAAGGGACGTCCCGGCGCTTCTGCCACCGACGACGTCGACGACGTACCCGGGAAGACGTCGGTCACCACCAGTTCGTGAGATGTCGTCGACACGAGCGGACACCTCTTAGTCGCCCTCGTCGTCCCTCGCGTTTCGGTGTGCGTTTTGTGTACGTGTTCGCGCAGAGCGTGTGCGGATACGTGCCGGTGAACAGTGAACGCGGAACACACAGGGTCGCGCGTCCTCGGCTTTTCCGACCGACAGACTGCCGGCAGGCTTGCGCGACCATCGATTCCCAGCCTGCCTCTATCGAGAGCTCGAGGAACGATAAGAATATCCCGTAGGGGGATCGAAGCACGCTGTCACCGACGAAGAACCACCAAACCGAAAAGTAGCCGCGTCACAGTGGCGCATTGCGAACCTTTCGGGAAAGAACGTCGCAGTTTCGGAAGCGATATTTTCGAACAACACCACGAACAGGGAACGTGCCTCGCGTCGCAATCGCCGAAACTCTCAAAGGGGAAAGTATCAGAAAGTAGGTTTCCCTCGAAATTTTGAATCGGTGTACGGTCACCGTTGCGTTCGGGCCTTCGTTCGGTTCCGTTCAGCCCCCGAGGAATATTCTCCGACGAGTTCTCGACACTATCGCCGCGTTATCCTTCCTGCCCGTCGCGATCACCCTGGACGAGGAGTGCACCGATTTCGTCAGCGCCGCGGGACGCGATGCACGCGGTGCATCGATAGCTATTTTTATCGTCACGTTCGTTCGTCGACGATCCACTGCCAGTTGGCGTAAACGAGCGCGGCTCCGTCGAACGCGTGTTCTCGATGTTTGCAAACCGTACCTCCCGGTGTTTCCCGAATCGAACGGTTTCCCGCAATCCACGGATCGTTATCTCCCGGCAGTTTCCATTTTATCGAGCGCTCCGTTTCGTGGCATCGAATCTCCGCACCCTGTTACGAAAACTTCCATGTGCGCAATATTAATGACAAACGTAGACATTTCGTAAAAGCATAACGATGTTTGCCCACGGCGTTCAAACGTTGTCGTTTCTCACGTTCCAGAGTTCGAGATACCTCACGGTAGATAAGAGAACACCGAACGAGAGTTGTGCGTGATCACGACGTGTGCGTGCAACGGTGCACGGCTACGGACCTGCTCTACCAAAATGAGACTCTTAATCGCGCGTCGGTACACCTGTGATCCATTGTCATGCTAGCCGAGCGGTACAGCGCTGGATTGGCGAGAAACGAGCGACGAAACGCCGTCAGACTCGACGACGAATCGATAAAGTGGAGCGTGGCTTCCCGGCGGTGGAGAAATTCCAAAGTCTGACCACGCGAGTTTCCTTTGCTTCTTGGTTCCGTTCGAGGGTGAACGAGGAAAGAGTTTTTCATCAGGATGATCACCTGCTGGGTCCTGACCGGCGTCCTCGGGGCCATTGTGCTGCTCTACGGCCTAATAGAGATCCACTACTTCCTGCGCATGTTCTTCACCGTGTTCTACGCGCGTTTCTTCAGGAAAAAGGTTCACATCCTCGACGAGACTTCTGTCTACGGTACGTTGATCCCACATGTACATCCGAACGCGCAACTGGACGACGATCGACGGTAAACGGTGTCCCGCAGGAATCGGTTAGCGAACGTGGAACGGAGGAGTCGCCTCTAGCACTTTGCCGTGTTCAAAAACACGGTTTGCCGGCCAAACATTGCTCGACGAGTGTATCGACGATCGAACGTATTAACGACGACGCTCGGTTGATATCGAAGTACTCTAACGATCGTTGATTCGGGCCAACGGGACGTTTACGTTCGAAATTATATTCAAAGACGATGTTAAGGATTGCAGAGATACCAATACCGAAATAATAGTCGAAAAGATAGAATTACCGCAAATGTTGCACGGTCTATGGCAAATGGTTTTCCAATTGAACGGCGATAGCGAACGCGTTAAGCCGATCGTAGGTTCTCGCGGATCGGGGTAGTAACGTAACAAACTTTACCACGTTGTCACGGTGGTACTTTACGAATTATCGGCGCTACATAAGCGAAAGGCCGTATATTCGAGAACGCAGATATTCCACGAATGTGCATTTCGTGCTCCTTGTCGCCGCGTAAGTCCAGAATCCTTACAATTCATCGACTTATCCCGCTCCCGTTCCCGTAAACCTTGACCTACCATGCGCGAATCAGTTGGTCGTCCGGTTGCTTGTGTCGCAAATCCGCGCGAGTATTGATTGCACGAGAGCGCTAGCGTGGTTAAATTCTGAAAAACTGAATCATCAACGAACCGCTCGAAACGTAAACAACGTAAATTTTACAGTTCCGGTGTTTACGCTCGTTTCATCGGCGCGGATCTTTCCTCGTGATGGTGGTCTTCGGAAAGGTTCGCTGTGAGCGTGCATACGTATATATATATATATATATATATCATTGTCACGCCGCGCTGCGTAACCGCTACGAAGAATAATAATAAATCTTCGAAGCGCTTAGTATGCCTCAATTATTCCGTTGAATGCTGATCTTTTATTTATCAGTCCTTGCAACGGACGAGGAAATCGACCGTTTGCGTTTAACCTCCGCGCATTTTCGATCCCGCGCATCTGCCATTGAACTTCCGTTCGATCGGATCACGCTCGATCGATGGACGATCGCAACATCGATTCACCGAAATTAAGTCTCGCGACGGAGCACTCGCTCCATTGGCGAATTGTCCTCCCACGGTATTTTTGTTCCTCGAGAGATTGGAAAATCCTCGAATTTCCCTTCTTCTTGTCTTTGCTTCTCAAAATTCGGGAGAATCCGAAAAATTTACCGGACAAAATAATGCCCTCGAAACACAAATTACCAACATCGACGAGAACGTGGGAATAAAATTACGAAATACCGGTGTTTGTCCCGGTATCGCGTGCGAGTTCGACGTCGGTACTAATATTTGATCTTTTTTAGGCATCTGCACCACCACGGACGTGGACACGCTCCTTTATCACATGAACAACGCGAGGTACCTGCGCGAGCTGGATTTCGCCAGAGCGGACTTCTACGAGAGAACGAGCCTGTACCGCGAAATCTGTTCCCAAGGATCGGGCGTTGTGCAAGGTGCAGCGACCATTCGTTATCGTCGATTCGTCAAGCCTCTGTCGATCTTTAAAATAACATCCAAGGTACGCGCTCATCCTCGATTCGTTCGAATCGCATCACACGGAAACGCCTTTGCCGTACTTTGACCGTTTGTTCTCAGAAACCTTGCAAGGTGTTTACGATTCCGCTGCAAGGTGACATTGGCACATTTCAGAACCATCGACATTTACTTTCGATAATTTCTCGCTGCAGTCGCGCGAGGCATCTCTCGGTAATGGCCAGAGATTACCGAATAAACAGTATTGTTGACTTCTATCGCGCAAATCGGAGAGGCAAATATGTTACTTTTCCTGTTGTCGAAGTCGCTCCTCGAACGAGGAGGAGGTTGAGGTGACAGGTTGCGTTAATCAGGCATTATACTTTTGTATGCATTCGGCGACCGGATGACGCACCGTACTGAAAGTATATTCCATCCTTCTCGCTATCAATTTTATCGCGGCGTACGCAGAATATATAATAAAAATCGATTATACGGTTTATTATAAAATAAAGAAGCGATTGTTCGAGTCCTTGTAAGTGAAACTGTTAACGTTTCAATCCCGTTTACATTTTCAAAGACGTCATTCAACGGGCTGCGTTTATATATTCGTTGATCGGTCGTGAATAATGGGACCGACGTTTACAAATTCGTGTCGTTGGGAAAGATCTACTTTCATCGCTCGTTACACTTTGAAAATATTGACCGTTCGAGGTCAATTCGGTTCCCATCCTCGACGCGTTCGAAAAACAAACGGTGTACCAACCCGGAATGAAAATTGTTCCCGTTTACGATTCTTCTAGATCATATACTGGGACGAAAAATCCGTGTTCATGGAACACCGGTTTATCACACCCAACGACGGTTTCGTCAGAGCCATCGCCATTTGTAGACAAAGATTTCTGGATTGCAGCGCGGAAGCTGTTATCGGTTCCCTCATGGATCGAGGTTTCAAGCAGAATGGAAGCGTCGAGGCGGGCGTAACTCAGGTAAAATTTGCAACATTATACCTACCATCGGCTCGAACGATCGAAAGATTCCGTAAACACGGAGCAAGTAGCGGTCGCTTGTCGATCCTCGCGCGTGATGTTCGCGTAAATTGACGAAATTCCGCGTTGCAGATACCTGCCATCAGGCCGCAGATGCCACCAGAAGTTGCCAGGTGGCTGGAGAGCAACGAAATCTCATCGGCGCTACTTCGTCAGGCCCCGACAGTGACGACGAACTGCTGACAAAGAGAGGACACGCCGTCGACCGCGAACGGCGTCGTCTCCGCATCCGTCTATGCGTCCACGACTGTATAAGGGCCAGGAGTTTCATCGATTTTTAGAGATCGGTTCTCGAACGGCCCCGTAAGATAACTTGGAATCAATTTTTCATAGACGAGAGGACACGAGTGACCGTTACGCTTAAAACTTTTATCGATCGTAGCCTCGATCGTCTCCTAAAGATCGATTCAACGTTATCGCAGATGCGTCGGAAGCGTAAACGCATACACGACGGTGTCAAAGAAAGTACCTTCCGATCAATGGGAAACAAAATACAGAGTACAAAGACAGATAGACGTGAAACTATTTTGTTACACGACAGTGTGGTTTCCGATTGTGACGTTGCCTCTTTAGACGCGAAGAAGAATATCCTTGGACGATTCGATGTTGCAATAGATTTCTTTACAAAATATGTTACGAAAGGTTGCCGGGGTAATCATGCGTCGGAACGCCAGAATGATTTCAAAGAAGATTGCACCGAGACCGATAGAGGTGTACTTCAATGGAGCTTCCAAAGCTCGAAAGGTCGCCTCTATCGAACGTTCTTTGTTAAAAGTTACCGCGATACGCAAGGCGTTATTTACATTTTTTATTATGCGCGCTATTGGCGTCGGTAACGATTCGTAAAATATATTGGTCGAACCTTTTTGCAGTTTTCATCGCAGGATGAGAGAAGTACAACAATTTGATTTGCAAACGCATTAAGAGACCGGTATTCGTATCGTGGAAATGCACTGGACGTGCCTTTATGTAAATTTAATGGATCGTCGTCGGTCTCGCGAGTATCGAGCACAGCATACGTGACATTTTTTAGCATCACGACGATGTGGTTATTACCTGTCCAATCGTTGTCGTTTCGCGTCTTCTTTGATTATATTTTTAGCGATCGAATATCTATGTAACAACAGACTGATTCGAATAATATTTGCGACCGATTCTTTACATTATATATACATATAGTATTCGTTACCGACGTCATTCGTACCGGTGGATCCGCGATGTTCAATCCGCCGAAATTCGCATTAAATCGGCATTGTAGTATGATCATTAAGTAGCCGACAACGTAGCCAGTCTCGACATCTGTAGCATTGCGCAAGTACGTGCCTGGAGACGTTACTATACTTCTAGATAATAATAATGTCACTGTGTCAGATAATACTGTGTTGATAATCATGTCGTTGAACCACTGTCCAGAAGAAGGAATAAATATTATTTAGATGGGTAATGCGTTTTTATTCGACGATTTTTCACAATTTTCCAATTTATGGATTCTCCGTGATTTGGTATCCGCAATTTAATTAAAGAATGAGTCGACTTTTTATTTCATTACCAAAATGATCGTATAATGTATGCACCACAAAGCCTTGAATATTTCCTGTAAAGTTCACGAATGTGTAAGGTGATCATTGGTTTAAAATTGCGCGAACTTTCTGATTGTAGGTCACTTTAATGTTGTATCATAATAACGACCAAATTCACGTTACCCTCAAGTATAACGTGCGACGGAAAAATATTTTCGTCTTTTAAAACTGTTTTAATTAAATAAAACGCAACTAAAGAAGAAAATTGGGAATATCTCCGAACGTGCCGTATAATCTTTCTACTTGATATTATAGTTATCGGACGTTGTTCAAACAGGTTTATACCTTTCCCGAAAACCTCGGCAATATTCGAATGGGAAAGGATTTTACAAGGGGGGACTAGAAATCGTATATATCGAAAGAAATCACACGCTCGACTACTTACCGACAGAAGATTATTCATTCCCTGCTTAAATGTGTTCTGCAGAAAGTCACATGCGTTCGGAATGACCTAGTACTTTGACCGTGTCCAATATTTTAATCTCGACGTACATACACCGTTGGATGACTCCACTGAAAATTATTGTTAGCAGGGCGAGGAACCGGTTACCACCTCGTGTATTTACAATAGGAAGTGAACTTGGTATTTGGAAATTCACGGTATCCGCTCGCAGTGTTCTTCGGACTGTGTCAGCGCGATCATCGAGTGCCGCTTGCTCGTTCTACTTTCTCGCCTCGTCTTCCCGTGCCACAACAGAAATATGGTCTGCGCCTGTCTGCTGACGATCGTCCTTGTTCTATACCTGCTGTTCGATGTCAACTACTTTCTCAGAATCGGTTTCACCATTGGTCTGGGCAGACTTCTCCAAAAAAGGAAGAAGATTTTCGATACCACCACTATCTATGGTAAATGTATCTTATCGTAAATATTTTTTGTACACAATTTATTTTAGAATCGGTACCGTCGCGAGTCTACGATCGATCGATTAACTTCGAGAGAATATACGTTTTTCCATTTCGACGAGAATTATATTCGTATATAGAAAAGATACCTCGTTCGATAATTTTGGGTACAATGTTTTCTGATTTCGATTTTTCGATTCAACGTCGACACTGTTTAACATACGAATGAATCGCGCGAAAAGTTGTTCAGAAGGTTTGCGTCATGTGACTAACACCGCTGTATTCGGAATGACGTTATCGACGTCAACGAGAGTCAATGATAAAGGAACTGATTGAATTTCGAAGATTGCTGCGCAAAAACTTGAAAAACACGTTTCGTGTCTATTTCTTTTTAAATTTGCCTCCTATCTCAGCGATCGGAGCAAACGTTTTCAACGTCGTAAACACTTTGACCGTTTGGTTCTCCTCTGTGTGCTGCCTTCTATCAGAATCTTAATTCAAACCCAAGATTATAATTCGATTGTTTTTGTTTGTCGATGGAAAAAGAATAAAGACAGGTCATCGTAAACCGAAGCAAATCGTGAACAGATTCGAGCAGGAGACTCGATCTATGCGGAACCAAGCATCGTGTTGGTAAGACATTGAAAACTGAACGCGTAGCGCGTTCAGATCGCATCGTAGCGCGGTAACGATCGCTACGTTATTGTTACGGAAATATTAATTCACTTTAAACGGAACGCGTCATCATTCGCGAGGAAACAAACGTCACGTTTATTTTTCTATTATTCCAGATTCAATCGTTCACAAATTGACTCGTTCTCTCTTCTTCTTGTTATAATTCCTATACCCGATGATAACTCAAAACTGAAATCGCAACACCTCTTTTCAGGAGTATGCACCACGCAGGACTTGGATTTGATCTTGAGACATATGAACAACGCACGGTATCTTCGCGAGCTAGATTTCGCGCGCTTCCATTATTACGATAGATCCGGAATCTTTGCAGAAGTCAGTAAAAGAAGCGGAGGCGCGGTGCAAGGTGCATCGTGGATTCGATATCGACGAGCTATTCCCATTTTCATGCCGTACAAGATCACCACGAAGGTATTACTGCAAACATCGATAAACAACTAGTAACTCACCGCGTTGCTTCACATTTGAGCAATTATAAATATCGATTGCATCGATCGACGGTCAGAGCGTCATTGCTCGATGACTATGCGAAACAAGTTTTCACGACCTCGATGTTTAAAGGTTTGTTTTATTTCCGCAGATGATCTACTGGGAAGATAAGCATTTCTACTTGGAGCATCAATTCATCAGCTTGATGGACGGTTTCGTTCGCTCGGTTGGTCTGAGTAAGCAAACGGTTACGGGCCTCGATGTTCCCGTGTCCGAAATTATCGCCCAGCTCGAACCGAACGCTCAAAAACCCGAGATACCGAAGGATCTCGAGCTATGGTTGAGTTCCATGGAGGAATCTTCTCAGAAATATAGAAAGCGGGACTGAAAATGAACATTCGTTATAGGCGCATATTTATGTACGTTCCTTGTGCGTTGCACAACTTATTATTTATTTTCTCTCGATGTTTACGTCTTCGTTGAGTAATTCTCCGAATAAATTGATACACAAGTACGATTCGTCGGTCCTCTCGAATTTTTTACGCTTTACGCGTACCGACGTAGAATCGATCCGATTTCGTTTCTACCGATTGGAGAGATTTCCATCCTCTCGATCGCGCGTTAACCACGAACGCGTGAAAAATAGCCCGATACGAATTAATGCGCATCTTACGAATCGTTCGATGCGATTTACATAACGGCAGAAACGTCGAGGATCGCGTAATTGTGGAGCGAAAAAAAGAAAAAAATATCGTCGAAAAAGCACGTTCCATTCGCGGCAGCTGCAGCCGTGACACAACTCTTTCTCTCGTAATCCGTCACGCCGCGTTCCCCGCGACGTTGAATTTCCACGGTTCCCGTCAGATGGCGACTTTCGTTTCACGGTGACTGATGGAGAACGGATGTGCCAGAGTTCTGCACGCTCTAGCCGTGCAGTCGATCCGGGAACTCGAAACCTGTCGCGAACGCGGCCCGACCTTTGACTCCGCTCCTCATGAACCTTCGTGATCCGTTCAGTGTCGAAGAGCTCCCGACAGCTCCCGTCGATCGCACACCGGCCCATTCTCATCTTCGTCCCACCTGTAAGTGGCATCAGCACGTATTCGAACCGCATCTACTGGCTCTCCTAGCTTACTTCCGCCTCTTCGAACTTGTCGCGGATTTCTATCGACGCTTTGCTTCTTTCGCGTGTCTCGAAATCCGAAACGACGTTCGCGTTCTACTTGACGTTAAACGAAAAGAAAAGAAAAAAAATAGTGATAAAAAGACGTTGATCAATCGTTGGGTCTCTCCCGGCAAATATCACGGTGTTTCGTTTACAAGTGTCAGCGTCGTTTTCGCCGGCAGCATCGTTTTTCAGAATTCCGCGCGACGAGCATAAATTAAGAGAGACGCTGCCCAATGAATAATCAACCGCTCGACGATTACAGTCGGTATGGCTGGTTTAATGCCGATTAAAAAAGAAAATTCACGTTTAATCGACTCGACTCGATTCGTTCGTACGAAGAATAATCGATGTCATTCTACGAAGACGTATTCGTATTTACAAATGTCTTTGTATCCCAGCGGCATTCGCACGGTTAAAATTACGCAATTACGTCGGGAAAATTCCTACGCGTATACATTCGCTATTGTTCGCTGTCGCGGTATTCGTATTTTCCATCGGAAACGATGAAAATTTGTTACTTGATTATCTTTGCAAATTCGTTTCGGGTTCGGCTCGTTCTCCGTCGCGTTCGTTCGCAACGATCTGTCAATTTTGACGCGGCCATCGCGAGAAGTTAACGACGGAGGACGTTGCTCGTCGCCAGTCGGAGAGATCCGTCGTCGCGCAAAGCGCGTTCGTCGCAAAGGTGACAATTTTCGAATCTAGAAACGCGCAGAAGCTGCAACCTTGCGACCGACTCGCCGCGAGTGTCTTCGTCTCGTACCGTTCCGTGGCGGAAATTATCCGCGCCAAGGCTCCGAGCAATTTCATCGCGTGCAACCGCGGGAGACCTTGTTAACCCCGGCGAAACGCTTTTAAACCGACCACGGGTGGAATTAATTCGTTGCCAGCGAATCGTCGCGTCCCGATACTCGGGAATCGTTACGTCAGCGCGCGCAGCGATTCAACGAGGTGTTTTTTCGTTTTCGGTCTAAGAAGAAGCAAAAGCTTCTCTTCCTCGGGAATTACGAGTTGCGTCGAGAAGAGAGCAGCCGACGAATCGCGAAGGATCTGGGACGTTTCGTGCAACCGGGTCGCACAGTTTCGTACGTGGAACCGGTTACGTAAGGCAATCGAGACCTCGCATTACATAATAATGATTATGAACGAATCTCATAATCGAGCTAATACAAATTGTTCAATGACACCGGACCCGTCGCTGCCTCCCGCGATAATAAGAGAAACAATCTCCTCCGTACGAGACTCGAACCGACCCTCGACAACGACCGACCGTTCTTTCTTTCGGTTCTCGTTCGAAACTTTGTCGAGTTGCGCGCGATACCGCGTTTAAGGCACGAAATAGTTCCCTAGAAATGCAAACGATACCCGCGATGCGAATAAAGACGAGCGTTCCGGAGCGAGAAGTGGGAGCCGAAGACGAGATAAGAGCGTCTATTGCACGATTAGAATAGGTTTTTAGATCAAGGACCGTCTGTAATTCCCCCGGCACCCGTGGAGGATTAGAATCGTTAATTAAACGTCGCGCGTACGACGTGGCGCGGTGCGTCGCGGCCTGGCGGACCGCTCCGATAATGCGCGGGCGCGGACGCGATCGCGACATCGAGGAAATCGATCGTGCGAACCGACCGAAAGTCGTTTTCTCTTCCCATGTTCCTCTTCGCGGAACAATCGTCGATGGAATTTTTCCAGTCGCGCGTTAACCACGATCTTCCGCTTTCTTTCGCGCGTTCGTGAGAAATTTTCCTTCTCCGTAGCGGTTCGATCGAAAACTTTCCACCCGTTGGCCGCGAGAAACAATTACGTCTGTCACCGCGATTCGTCGCGGCCGATGTCGACGAGGAACTTTCGCGAGTTCCTCGAGGCACGTGGCGCTCCTGCTGGATCATCCGTTTCGGGCACCAACGACTTTTCGTTCCGCGACGGAGAAAAAGACAAGTTTCCACTCGCGTCTTCCCGCGAACCCAGACCTTTGAAAACCGATCGCGTATGCGACGCGAGGGATCAAGAGACGTCGACGGCGGCTGTGTTCGTGCCGCGGCCCTTTCTTCGATCCTTCGTTCCGTCACGTGGGAGGATCGGCGCACGAGACCGCATATCGTCTCGCGATTAACGAGCGTATTGTAACAAATTGAGAATCACCGCGCCGAGACCCTTTCCATCCTCCCGGCGATCCCCTCGCAAGGACCGCGCCGAGACCTCGACCTCGTCCTCGTCGTCGTCGTCGTTCCCGAAATTCCGCCCAACGAGAGATCCTCGAGTGGACAATGGCTCGCGACCCGTCGAACGGATCAACGCGCTTCGCTTCCGCGGAGAAACGTCAGCGAGCGACCGTGTCCGTTGACGAGTTTACGCGCCTCGCTGTTTTCTTTTTTTTTTTCATTTCAACCATCGTCCGAGAAGCGTCGAAAAGTAAACCATCCGGTCGTTGCTTTTGTACCGGTTCGACGAGGAAGGGATTTCGAGGATCGATCGTAGCTGTCCGCGACGCGCGTGGAAACGGTGTAGCGCGAATCGTCGGGTAACTCGGCAACTCGGCGTAGAAACGAAGCGCGATTCCGATGCAAGGAACGTGCCTTTAATCGAGAACGTGCAAATTAGTCGCGAGGAAGAAACGGCGCACCGGCGTGTCCCGAACGCGACAGTTTGCGCGCATCGTCGCTCCTTTCCTCGGTTACGTCACGTGGGAAGCTGGGCGCGTAGGACGCGTTAATGCGCGGCCGTCGATGGCACGTATCGTAAAACGAGGAGGGCCAACACGGGGAGAGAAAGAGGGAGAAAGAGAAAAAGAATCGTGCCGCGTTAACTCTTACGTTTAAGCACCGTCCACACCGTGCCCGTCGAGGCGACGAGCGGGGAGATCATAGATGATCGCAAATTGTCCGCAATTGGCAGGAAGTCGCGACCGTTCCTACGCCCCCTCGTACTCTCTTCGCCGTTCATTAGCCGCCGCGTTTGCGGGTTTCGTTTCGCTCGTACGAATTGATTTCAAGTACGATTAAACCGTGCTACGCAAATCCCCGACGATATCGAAATTTTTTGTTCGATCTCGAGACCCAATGGGTCGCGATTTTCGCGCGCGCGCGCGAGAGAGAAACAACGAGCGCGGAAAAGAACACGAGCGTGGAAATTACGCGAAACGATCGAGTATTTCGGGTTCGCGTGACTCGTGCCGTTCGTAGAAACGCAAACAGAAATTGGAAAAGAGGTCGACGCTACGGAAGAGATTATATTGGCATCATTGCGCATCTCGGTTACGGGTTTCTCGTTGCCGTGTTCAGTGTTGTGCAGCTTCGCGTTGAACTCGAATCGAAACAAACGCGCTCCGTTCGGTGACGTTACGAGCGAGCGTGTTCCGTGCATCCGAAACGCGAAGAAAGTCTCCTTCGGGCCGTGGCCTTGGATCTTGGGGGAACTTTGATCCGCGGGACTCGAATCGACCCAAGCACGGATTATCCAGACTTTGTCGGAAAACGAGAGAAGGTTGTTCGTTCGATATCGTCACGAGTGTTCCACGGTTCGGCTCGTTCGCGCATTCGTTCGTTCCACGTTTTCTTTGTACCGCGATTAGAATCGCGCGCACGGGAAACGTTTCCTCTTCTTGAAAAAAAGAAAAAAAAAAGAAGAAAACGTTACGCGGGAACGGCGGAGACTCGAAAGAGGAAAGTTTAAAACTCTCCGAACGACGTTGACCGAAAGCGTAGAAAACGCGGGGAGAACTCGAGTAAACTCGGTTAAATTTCGCGCGGCAATTTACGAGTTTAAATATCGTGAAACCGAATTCGACTCGTTGACGCAACAACGTCGCGGAGCGGAAGCCCCTTCCAGATCGCGGCGTCGGTTATTTCGGAGTTGGGAAATTTATTTATCGCGACGGCGACGATTTCCGAACGTTTCGAAACTACTCGCTCGCGCGTTCTCTCGCTCGCGTTTGTTTGACCAGCTCCGTTTGCAATAAGTGGCACGGGAGTCGCGATATCGGGTTGCGTTACGCGCGTAACCGTGGTTCGGTCGCGCGATAAGGCGAATCAATATTATTCAATCCCGATAACGACATTCGAATCGAGGTACGCGCGAGTGGAACGTTCGAAGCGATGGAATTCTTCGTCGTTCGCGTACGGACCGAAACGAGTCCCTGTGTCGAAGCAAAAAATTCGTCGCGACCGAAGAACGCGGCACGAATCGTTGTCAACTCGAGGAAATTTGTGTCGGCGACAACGACAGGAGACGCCGAAGCGCCGATGGTGAACGTTGCGCCTCCGACGGACGTAAATGAAAAATTTGTTCGTTTCGAACGAAGGTGGAAAGAGTCGGTGGACAACGGGTCGCGAGTTGTCTCTCTCGTTCGCGGTTTCGGCGATTCGTTCGTTCGTTCGAAGAAGCGCGAGGAACTCGGCGAACCGTCGAAGACGATCGTCGCGCTCGATTACGCGCGATAATCCGCGTCTCTGGTCGGTTTTTCTCGCGCGCCGAGGTCGCTCTTCGTCGTCCGTCCGTGCGAATAAATATTCGCTTTCGTATCTCGATCGAGGGCGTTCGAGCGAGAAACTCTCGCGTCGCGGAGCGATCAATGGAACAAACCGAGCGCGCTCGTTCGCATAAATTCGCTTCTTTCCACGGATTAGAGAGTTCGACGATCCGCGGCGTTGTTCCCGTGCTCCGTTCGAACGCGCGAAACCGTCGAGCCGGAACGTTAATAATTCAGTGAAATCGGTCGTTCTAATTACACGGTATCCCGGTGCGATCCGGGCGAATCTGTGCGACCGTGCGCCTCAGAGAAACGGAGAGAGAGCGAGCAGAGGAGCTCCCTTCGACGAGAACGGTTCGCGACGCGCCGAGAGTAAAATTGCACCGGGTGAATCTTTTATTCAGAGACCCGACGCGCGCCGCTCGATCCATTATTTACACTTACGCGAATCCGCGATGTTTAATGCATAACGCGAAAAAACGTGTCGAACGGACCGCCGGTATTTCCGCGAGATCTCCGGTTCCGATATCGTCGTGACCGTGTCTCGCGGGCTTTTGCAAGTCGACGAGATTCGTCGCGTCTCGACTTTCGCGAAAACACCGGGAACGAGATACGAGTCGGAACGGAAAGGAAACAGTGCTCGATCGTACGTACGGACGGACGGACGGACGGACGGACGGACGGACGAACGGAGGAACGGAATGGTTGCGCGTCGAGGAAAACACGGTGGTGGATTTCCGGCGGCCTTGAGGTCTCGCGCGTTTACGCGGCAGGCGTTCGTAGGAAAGTGACGTCTCCGCGCGAGCACACCTATCCGTAGGTGTCGAGCACCGGCCGATCGCGATCGGGATCGGGATCGCGTATAGGTGAGAGGCCTCGCTGTCGGCAGGGTGTCCCGTTAGGGGACCCAGAAGGCCCAGAAGGGGCCACCGGCCAATCGTATCAACCTGATTCCGAACACACCGGAACGGATCCTCGTCCGACGAGGATCGCTCGATCGGCCGATCGGTCAATCGGTACGATCCGCTCGCGGTATCCTCGCGAATACGTACCGCGACGACAATGGAAACCTCGAGACGTTGATCGCGAGTCGGTAATTACGAGAGTTGGTCGGTAAATCGTCGCGCGTCTTCCTCCTTTCCGCTCGACTCGATTTCCGTCACTTTTCGATTCGATCCTGGATTCGAGGGATCGCGATCGCGTAAACGTTCGATCGATCGTAACTCATCCGAGTACGCGCGGGGAAAGTTTTTACGTCTCGTACGACCAAACGTCGGATAGGAACGTCGATAACCCGATCCGTGCGCGCACCGATTAAGATTCGACCGTAGAAAGCGGGATTGGACGCTGACGCTTGTGCGCGAGTACTTTCGCGATAAATTTTCACTATTTTGCGTTGAAAGATCCGTCGCCCGATCGCACACCGACGGTAAAAGTTCCCAGTTGTTCCCTGCTTGCGCGAGAGAATCACCGTTTCTCGTGGGTTCCAGGAGACACTGCCAGTCCCTTTGCTCCGAGGATCTTGCAAAGGATCGAGCCATGGGCCGCACAGGATACACGTGCATCAGACACGTCTTCTGTTCCCTCAACGTCCTCATCTGGGTACGTAACATTTATCCTTCTCGCGTCGGTAGTCGCGATCACCGATCTCGACGGAGATCCCGAGAGTACCGGTACCGTGCACGAGGTCGTTTCGAATCGAGTTCGTTTCGCAGAAATCTTCGATAGAATCGACAGCAACCGAGACGACGAGCCGGCCCTTCGCGAAACCGTTTACCCGTGCCCTGGAACATCGAAACGAGCAACGGTGTACATCGGAAAGCGATAGAACGCTCTTTGCGCGCGAACGGTATTTCCTTATCTCCGATAACGTCGGGTACTTTGACCATTCGTTCCACATACGGTAATCGCGGAGTGTCGCGCGAGAGCGAAAACATTTTTCGGCGTCCAGCCGTAAAATTTCATCGAGAGTCGGTGGGGCGAGGTTCCCTCGTTGATTGCCAATCGTCGTTCGCGCGGTTCTTTTTCCGCGTCGGATTTTCCGCGATTCCATTCCGATTCCATCATCGAACGCGCGAGCGAGCGCCTCTTCCTCACCGGTTAAAAATAAATATTCTCGGTGATCGCGTTGACGCGAGCTCCGCGAATCGAAAACACGGCGCGCGAGCGAGGCGCGTAAAAAGCGGTCGCGGTCTCGCGAGACTCGTCCAGCCTCGGAACGTCGAAACGATCGATGAGTTAATTTCCACGGTTGCGGTCGAAGCCGAGGGAAACAACGAGCGACGAAGCGGGAACGGTAGAAACGGCCCACGCTTGCCGTCGAATCGGCGCGCATTGTCGTTCTCGGTGCATTCCAACGCGCTCGGTCTCTCCTCTCGAATTTATCGTTCCACTTGAAATCGTCCGTCCACCGTCGCGTGGAAGTCTTAAATAGGACGTTGAACCGTGCTCTATGAGCTACGAAGTTACGGTACCGCCGAAGACGCTCGTTCGAGGAGACTTTTCCTCGAGTAGGCGCGCGCGGTGGTCGTCCGGTTCTGGCGGCGTCCACGGTCGCCGCTCGTTACGATTTACGATCGACGACGTCCCGAGGACGTTCGGACGCAAACGTCGAACGAGTTTTGCGAAATTACGCCGTTTCGCGTAACACCTGTTACCGAGGAAATATATACGGTGCGCTCGTAAAGAATTTCAGCGCGCCCCAAGCGGGTATCGCTCGTGTCGGAAATGGTCGATAAAATTTCATCGACCGATCACCGCGCGGCCCCGGCTCGCAAAGAGACGCGGTCAGAATTTTTCCCGGAGACCTCGTTGCGCGCGTTTGCGCCCTTAATTGCGCGATCGTTCGCGCTGAAATTGCATCTGCGATATCCGCGCGGGTCGATCGGAGGGCAGAGAGGCGACTCGGCGGACGCGTCCCGTCTCCGCGTAGATCCTTAACGGTACCGTTTTCGCGAACGAGGTAAATCGAGCGACGTAATATCTCGATCCGGTCGGTTCGTTCCTCGCGAGCGATCGTTGCTCGCCGATATTGGGTCGGTCGAGCACCGCACCGCGGCACGGTAATTCTAGGCGATCTCTGGCCCGACGTTCAAATTACTTTGTTCGTAGTCGTCCGACCGGATTGGATAACGCGACTCGTCGTTACTGCACAGATGCTAATTTACGGGAGCACGACGTCGTTCGTCGTTGCAGGGTCAATAGTCTGTCGGCCGGGCTCCACCGTACCGAGCGTCGCGGTAGATTACGCCTTGTCTTATCCGCGAGTCGGCCGTCCCGACGCGGGCCCGCGAAGCGTTCCCGCTCGCGACCCGTTCACCGGTTCCGACCTAGACGTCGCCACCTGCGTTCGAACACCTTGCGGATATCGGTTCCGAAGTTTCTTCGCGTTCTTCCAACGTCGTTTCGACGATTTCCATTCGAAACGGAACGCGATCTCTTTCAACGGGACTCTTCGATTCTCGCCGCGGGGAATTTGGATCGCGATTCGAAACGCGTTCGCTCGACTCCGTTACCGTTGCCTCGAAAAACACGGTCGATACTGGACCGGTGCCGATTCTGTTCGAGAAAGAATCGTTTCGAATTTTTCTCGAAAGCTTGCAGATCGGCCTTCTTCGTCTCGGAGCGGTCTTCGTCGAGAGGGTTCGGTCCGCGGAATCGATCGAGGACGAAAAGAAAGAAACGGTAGTTCTCGCGAAGGAGCTTTTCCCTCGGTCGAACGATCGCTTCGATACGCGGAGAGTCTTGCGCGGAGAGTCCAACGGTGCTGGCGGCAAATTGCTAAACCGCAACGATCTCCGAGAAAGGTCAATATCCCTTCTAATCTCGCTGTCACCGATACCTCGGCGTACACTTCGCCCAGAAATTCTGTTTCAACCGAGGTAGGTGACGGTTAACTTTGCCTCTGAAACCGTAGCCGCGACCGCGAGAAAAGAATCGAGCGGGAAGACGTAAATCGAGCCGGCGCGTTTCGCGTCCAGTACTCGCGATTCGCGCTCTCCGCGGCTGAAAACCAACGTCGAACGTCTACCGTTGACGTTTCGATACGAAACGCCGTGCTTTCTCGTTCCCGACCCACTTTTCGCCCGCGATTCCGCACACGCCGAATCATCGAAATTCTCGCCGCGCGCGAAAACCATTGGCGTCGAGCTCGTACGCGTTCCGCGATTCGTCGCTCGTCCTCGGTTCGCGTAATTCCTGGCCGCGATTCGAAATCGAACGGTAAAAGTGGAAGATTGGAAATTTTCAGCCCGCGTCTCGAGGATAATTTCGCGACGGAGGTTCGAACGGAAGCGAGACGAGACTCCTATCCGAGCGGTGGAATCGCAACGTTTCGCAACCAACGAACACGAATCGACCGTTGGATCGAATCGTTTATCGTCCGAGTAAACCGTGCTCGTCTTCGCCGCCTACTCCGCTCTGAGCGTTTACGCGCGCGTTGACACAGGCCCGATCGCGTCGCAGACGTAACCGTGCACCGAATCCTCGACGAGAACCCGTTCGAGTATCGACCGTGGCGCGTAGCGCCGGTTTTCCTCTCCCGTGTTTATCGTTCGGGAAAAAAGCGTCGGTTCGGATACGGTAATAGATACGGTGACTCGGAGAAACGGAGGAGGAGGAAGGAGACGGGAGGGGACGGGAAAAGTAAGCGAGAAGCGGTATCGTAAGTATCTCGACAACCGTTGCGGCACCGTTTTGCGTTTTACCTTTTATCGTTTCGGTATTCCGCGGACCGACGTCTACCGGTATCGACGACGCTCTTGCGTTTCTTCGATTCGAGAAAGCGTTCTCCGATCGGATCGTTGGTCGTACGAAACAACGATCGTCTCGCTCGATTTCGTTGCTCCGATTCGAGTACGATTTTCATTCCAGCTGTGCGCTTGCGGGATTTTGGGCGTAGCTCTCTTTCTGCGATGGGCCTACTCCGGATACACGACCTTGGTGCCGCATTACAGTTTCGCGTCGGCCGACTCGTTGCTGCTGGCCGCCGGTTGCCTGACCTTCGTGATCGCCTTCTTCGGATGCTGCGGTGCCTGGTTTCAGTCCAGATGGATGCTGATCACGGTCGGTGGTGTTCCATTACTTTGGAAGTTTACCTTCGTTCGCGAACGTCGCCTCTCGTGCGCGATACGTTTCATCGAACGCGCGTTTCTCCGTCCGCAGTACTTCGGCTTGGTGATACTGATGTTCCTCGCGGAATTCATGCTGGGCACTCTGGCCTTCGTCTTCAGGGAACAGCTGGCTAGGAGTCTGAGAGGCGAGCTGCTCTTCGGCATCGAGAAGCACTACAATCTGACCAGGGAACCTGGAACGCTGCCCGCTATATGGGACCACATACAAAAGGAGGTAAACGTTGCGGAACGCGTTCTCTTCGCGACGCGGTCGATCGTTCGTAGGGAGACTCTTCGCCTACTCGTTTCGAGTCTCGAGGGTTCGCCGTTCGAGGAACAAACGCTCCGAATCGGTCGTTCCTCGCGGCGAAGCGACTCGTCGGACGTGTTTCCTTGGCGCGTTCCTCGCGCGTACGCGAAAGCGTTACGAAACGCGAAACGAAGGTTAACCGCTCTCGGCGGGTTTCTCCGCGCGAGGCCGCTTCGCGGAAGTAATAATTCCGCGAGCAGCGAATCGCGTCGGTTCGGGGTTAAATCGGGCGCGATTCGCGAACGCGCGAGTTACTCGAGGTAAACAAACCGCGTTCCGTCTTCGGTGCTCGTCGTTACCCCGTGTCGTTCCACCGACCGGATAAACATCGTACGCCGAACGAACGAACGACCGAGAGTGCTCGTTGCGCAACGATCGACCGTGATTTCGTCGGGTCGTTTTCGAGGATCCATCGTTCGCATTCTCGATTTCAGTTCCATTGCTGCGGCGTGCGGGACTACACGGACTGGTTCCAAATCGACGCGTGGCCAACGGAGGACCGTGTCCCGGACTCCTGCTGCGTGAAGAGGGAACGATACTGCGGTCGCCTCGACCCGGAAGGTCGGAACAAGGAGCTCTGGTACAAGGAAGGTTGCGCGTCCGCGATACAAATGTGGCTGGTGACCAGGCTCCACGTTGTCGGGACCGTGGGCCTGGTGGTCGCCTTTCTTCAGCTGTTCGGGCAGGTGGCGAGCATGATCCTGTTCTGCACGGTCAGGCACAAGAGGTCCTCCCACACGTACAAGAGCTACGACACCGCGAACACCTAGAATTTCCGATGGATCTTAGACGAAACGAGTGTCTAGGATCCATGGGAAAACGGTACTCGCAACGATCACGATCTCCTTCGCCGCGTACGAAGGAGATTTCGATCGTTCCGACGGGGTTTCGGTCGGCCGGGCTCGGAACAACTCGGGAAGATCGGTCAAGAAGCGATCCTTCCCTCGGAGACTCGGAGCCCCGATTCGTCGCCCCGATCGGAAAATTCCTGCTAGATCGCCGGAACGAGCAAGCGGAGCGAAACGATCGACGAGCACGGCTCGAGCGACGCGCGAACCTCGAATTTAGAGCCATCGGGCCCAATTGGTCGCGATCGTACGGGCTATCATCGACGAGAACTCGTCCGAGAGTCGCGAACGTCGAGCTCGCCCAGCATTCGGACCACGAAACGGAAGTGACTGCCGTCACGGAACCAATTTCGACCGTTTCGTATTTATTCGCATCGGATGCGAACGTTTTATCTTAGCCTGCATGCGAGTTTCTTTATTTACCACGTACCGTTATCACCCGCACACTGCGTATACCAAAATTGCTTTTCGCGCAACCAGGCTAACTCGGCGATGCGTCCCCGCGTGCAACACGTCCATTAATTCCCGCTTCCGTTCCGCGGCATTAATCGTACCTGGTTGCGCAAACGCGAGCACAAGTATTTTTACTCGTTATCGATCCAAGATCGAGTCGACGCGCCCGCGGGAACAGGGAACCGTAATCGTCTACGTATTTCGTTCGTTTAGCTTTAACGATCCCCGGGTACGCGTCCGCTCCCACCTTTCTATCGTATATTTATTTTATCGTACGCACTGTCGTCTAGTTGATAATCTAGCAGCACGTGACGTCTAATAATCGTTCGAGAGAACGCGACCGTGACCGCGACTCGCCTTACCACCGAAAATCAACGCGAAACGATCAAACCTTACCTTTCCAAGGAACCGCGAATCTCGTTACGTGTATCGTTCGAACAATAAATAATATATTTATGCGAAAATCCACGCGACTTTGATCCCTCGGGGCTATCGTTCCTCTCGCTGAACGTTCTTGCTCGCGAGAACTACGTCCGAATTCGAAGCTTCCTCGTTGATTTCGCTGAGAAATCCTCTCCGGCGGGGGTATCGTTCGGCGAGGGTTTCGTTCGACGAACTCTTTTCATAGAAAACAAACAGTTTATTCGTGAATCGGGCAACAGAAAGAACGCGGAACGGGCTATTTCTTAATTTAGTGGATCGGTGTGCGTCACTCGAGCCCGATCAGACGCGCTCCTACGTGATTCAGCGCTTCCGTTATTCCACGGGACGTCTTCTTGGCTGCGTTGCGAGGCAACTGAGGGCAGAACGATGTCTCGTTTCGTTATCGCGCGTTCAGATTCGAACGAAATTCGGGACCGTACGGTAAAAGTCTACGGGAAGGAGTGGGAGGACGCTGGAGACGCAACGCAACGGTAATCGATGGAAATTTATGGAAGAGGTTTTCGGTGAGAAGGTGGTGCTCCATGGAAGAGATTTTTGGAGAGAAGGTGGTGCTCTTTGGAAGAGATTATCGGTGAGAAGGTGGCGCTACTCACGTCGACCACTGCGTTCAGAAAGTTGCTGAAACCTTCGAAACCGCTGACCAGAGCACGACCAATTCCTATGAACTTGTCCCCGGAGTTCCCGTACTTCTCCCGCTCCGCGATACCGTCGAGCAACGGCGTAGGTTTCAACCAGCTCTCCAGAATTCCCGCGGCTGGTTTGGAAACTGGCCTCTCCAGAAGACTCTGGGCCCCCTCTGTCTCCAGTCGCGTCGTTTCTCGCGAGGCGGGCCCCGCGTTGATCCCCGGTGAGTAATCGATCGGTTCCAGAGACCGTTGTCCTTGGTTCGCGAACGATGTCTTCGCTGCGATCGCCGTGGCCACATTGTTCCGCGATTCGCTGGCCAACGTCTGATCGATAAACAGAAAACACACACCGTCTCGTTCCTCTGGTTCGCTCCGCAAAGGGAACATACCGAACCCGTGGACGCGTAGCGCTCGCAACTTTGTTCGAACGACTTTCGTTCGTTTCGACCAACGAACGCGAAACACGTCGTTCGATTCGAACTGCGACTTCGATCGTTGGTTCTCCCGGACGCGTGACGCGTCAAAAGTTGCATTTTCTACGTTGTTCGAAAGATCGATTCCGGTAAGAACTTTTGCCCAGCTTGGAGCGTTTTCTTCTTCTTCGTCGTATTCGAACGACAGAGGGAAGCGTTGTTTACGCACGAGGGAAAAACGGTCGAGTTTACCTTTGAAAATTTCCGCTCCGAAATTTCGAACGTCGCGTTACCATTTGTCGTCGAGAACCCCGAGATAACTCGGGCTTGGCGATCGACCGCGGAAAGTAGGACGGTGGCTCCATCTACGGTAAAATGCCCAAGTTTGTGGAGAAACGTTCGTTTTTCTTCGATGAATCGGCGAGGTATCTTACCCGTGTTCGCATTGCCGATACACGGACCCAGTGGTCCATCTGTTGGCCGAAACTGAAACTATTTCTCGAGAAGCTTGGGCGTTTCGTCCCCGATGGCGTCACCTGTACCGCGAGGTCGAGAGCGGCTCGGTCGACTCGCCGGTGATCCGACGATCGTATCGAGTCGCAAAGTTCGAACGATGCGTTTCGAAAACTCGTTTCGTTCGCGCGACAATGGGATAGTTTCCCGTCGTGCAGCGCGAATCCGTGTTCGTTGGTGCGCCGGCGCGCACCGTAGCGGCCCGACATTGGATTCCTAACCCCTGGCGACGAGACGACGTCGTCCTTGTCGCGTTCACTTTGGCGCCCTACGCGTTCGGTAAACAACGCTTCCTTTCCATCGAGTACGAAGGTATCGAGGTTGGTACGTTCCGTATCGATAATTGCGTCCCGTAACCGGTGAATGGCCGTGTTCGCGCGTAGATAGCGTATACGCGAACTTTTTTACCCTCGAGTTAATTGGACGAGTTTCGCGCCCGACATCCGACCTCGGGGACTTTTACGCGAGACCGTTGTTCGCGTCGCGCTCGCTCGTTAATCGTTATTGGCACACGCGGCAAGGAAAAAAGGGCGGCCTTGCCCCGCGCAATTGCGAAACGGCTTCACGACGCGATCGAACGCGCCCGCGCGCGCGTACGATTCCGAGAGGGGTTGTCCTAATGAGAAAGAGGCTGGAATTACCTCCGTCCGATCGACTACGATGTTTCTGAGCAGCGTGACGAAATTCACCAATCTTCCAGCGCCGATTCTTATCGCGTCCGCGGCGCGGCCTAATAACTCCTACGAAAAACCGAAACGGAATTTTGACTGGAACCGTCCAGGTGCTCGGAGCCGATGTCGTAATTTCGATCTCTCGCGAACCGCTTCTTCGGTTCATTGGAAGACGGTTCGTTCGTTTTCTTCGCGTAAGAGCGTAACTCGGAGCAATTTTCGAGCGAGACGAACTTTCATCCGTGACTCGAGAGAATTTGAGAAATCACTCACTCGTCCTTGGTCGAATCTCGTCGTCGAGGCAACGTCCTTGGAAGTTTCGTCGCCGGTGCTCAACGTGAATCTCGTGGGTTGCTCCGCGGGCAGAGCGACCGACGAATCGAAACTGAACGCGACGATGAGAACACCTATCCTCAGGATACCCTTCGTTCCGAGTACACCCATCGTTTACTATCCTGCGAAGAAGATTCGAGCCCGAGCAATATCGGTAGCGTTCGTACGCTTTCTCCTGGAAGTAAAACGACGAGTCACGGTTACTCACTTGTCGTTGTTTCTGCGGTTTTTAGCGAGGGACCGATGCCACCGTCTAGGGGACGAAAGATCCTCGAATACGACCAATGGAAATTAAACGACGACGATGCTCGTTGTCGCGCAGTTACTCGCCGACTAACGGATTTCTTTGCGCCCTGTTACAAACACGGCGTGCACGCTCTTACGACACGTTACTTTCTCTTTCGATTTGCCTCGGTGTGTCGGTAATACCAGCCCGGCGGGCTCGCGCTTCGATCGGTACGTGCTTCCGAGGAAGCTCGTTTGCGATCGACACCTTCCGAGAAACTAATTGGGCTTCGAATCGCGGCAGGGGTACTCCTTTATACGCTACCAAAATATCTAACGATTGTAACTTCTTTCTCGAAAGTAACGCAAAGTGTTTGGTTCTTCGGAAAGTCTTTTCGTATTTTTTTCTTTTTTTTTTATGATGCAAATGAAACACGATTTTTTTAGAGTGTACAAATATTCTATTAAAATATAGATTCTCCATTTTGGAAAACGAAATTACTTTACGAACAACCCACTATTTTCACCGATCAATTTACCGAAATTACGAATTTCCGAAATAATCGTCCCAGAGGAAAGTTCGGTATCTTTTTCTTCGCAAAGAAGTCGCAACTTTAAAAAATGGCCGTTCGATCGACCACGAGCAGTGACCCTTAAAAAGAAAATTTTTTTTCGCTCTTTGAGAGTAAACTTTGCGCCCAAGGAAGTCTGGACTCGATTTGAACGCACATTAGCGTACTCCAAGATCGGATTAATCGTTGCAAACGAATATTCTGGACCACCGAATACACACAACGAAATTCTGGATAAAATTTGGCCTGGCCGATGCCACGACCGCGAAGATTTTCGTTTTCGTCGCAGCCAAGTTGGACGTAAAGGTGAAGAGAAGGTTGCACGTAGCTCGAACGTGTTTCGGGGTTTGCTCGATGTTTTCTACCGATACTGTCCACGTTTACGCATCAATCGATAGGTCAGCCAGGAGTCGATGTTCAAAAACTCGACCTTGGACTTTCGTCGAGCGATCGTGCCTGTCGTTTGCACCTTCGCACCGTGCGAAATTGCGGAACAAATATATAGATACGCCTATCACCGATTTGCATAATTCGCGCGCCATGTTTAATACGTACCACGATGCAACGAGGCGTGCGACGTTCAAGACGCGGGTGAATCGCTCGACGATCGAAGCAGGTGTTGACATTGAATTCGATGGATTTTCGATAGAGTTCGATAGATTCGCTGGATTCGTTTCTAAAAGTTTTACCGTTCGGTCCTTTAGACGCGTACCTAAGCAACCAAGTATCTTTTTAACGATCAGAATCCAAGAGCAAGGGTAAGAGAAAGTAAGTTAGAAGATTTATTGGAAAATGTTCTGCAAAATTGTACACAAAGTAGTTGGTCCTCTAGACGCGTACGTAAGCAACCAAGTATCTTTTTGACGATCAGAATCCAAGAGCAACAGTAAGAGAAAGTAAGTTAGAGGATTTATTAGGAAATGTTCTGCAAAATTGTACACAAAATAATTGGTCCTTTAGACGCATGCGTACGTAACCAAGTATCTTTTTAATGGTCAGAATCCAAGAGCAAGGGTAAGAGAAAGTCAAGTTAGAGGATTTATTGGAAAATGTTCTGCAAAATTGTACACAAAGTAGTTGGTCCTTTAGACGCATGCGTACGTAACCAAGTATCATTTTAATGGTCAAAATCCAAGAGCAAGGGTAAGAGAAAGTAAGTTAGAAGATTTATTGGAAAATGTTCTGCAAAATTGTACACAAAATGTATGGTCCTTTAGACGCGTACCTACGCAACCGAGTACCTCTTTAACGGACAGTATCCAAGGGCAAGGGTAAAAGAAAGTCAAGTTAGAGGATTTATTAGAAAAGTTCTGCAAAATTGTACACAAAATAGTTTCGTTCACCACGACTTACAATACCACCTTCCACTCCCATAAATGTACGCGTAAAATACATATTCGAATCGGAGATCTCCGTGCACGCGCGACGCGCCGTTCAACCGAAATTGTTGTTCAGGAATTGGTTGACAGCGTCGAGCGTCGATCCCGGTATCTGAAAAAGAAACAATCGAGTGAATCGCGATTCGAGCACCGAGGGTTTCGAAAACAAACCATATCGTATCGAGGACGCGTTTCGAGATCGATCGATAATTTCTCTTACGTTGAACACGTCGTCGAAGAATCCGTTGCTGTTGGTGGTCTGTACTACCACGGTTTTTGGTTTCGCAGGCACGTAAGTAACAATTTCGTCGGTCTGACGACGCGAAACCTTTTGAGCGTTCGAGTCGGTAGAATCTTGGCCTTCCAGCGAGCTCTCGTAGACGATTTGTTTCCTGTGTCCTCGCAATCTCTTCCTGGCGACCCATTTAGGATAGACGACTTTTACGCGTTGAGGACGATCGTCTGGGGGAGAAAAATATCGAAACGGGAGGCTAGCTATCAGGAAACTCGTCGATCGTCGGAGACTCACCAACCACTCGCACGATTTCTTTGACTCGCGTGGTCAGCTGGGGTACAGGTGGTACCGACTCGATCGTTCCGACGTTTTCCGGTGTCTTCGCCTGTGCCACCGCCTGAGCGATCAACGGACCCGGAGTAGAAGGTATCACGGCAACGGTCCCGAAAATACTCGCGGACGCGAGAGGTACCGGTGGTTCTGCTTCGCGGACCTAATGGAATCGTACGTCGTCGGTCAACGTGCTATCAAGCTGTTACGTACCTTCGTCAACGTGGAAAATACTCGTGGAGAATTTCTTCGAGAACCGCTCGACGAATCGACTCGATTTTCGTTTCATCGGAAAGGGACTGCTCTATGAACGATTTCGAAAAAGTAGTCGCAGTACCAGCAAATGTTGCCAATGACGATTTACTAATTTTTTATTCATTACGCCCAATTTATTTCCAAATTTTACAATCGTGACTACAACGTTCTTAACTTTCGAAATTTTTTCGTAAAACTATCGTAGAACGATGCTAACCCGACCAAGCGAGAGCTTCCTTTGCTTCTCGATTCGCGTCTTAGGCGCTGGTACGTATCACGGAGAGCCGAAAGTGTATCACCTGACGAGAATCCTCTCGGTTCGAAGGTTTCGATCGGCTTCGAATGCCCGCGACTGAACAAAAGTTACTCAACCGAGTCACAATCGTGGCCCTTTAGTCTAAATCTGCGCTCTAACGCGCAAAGAGATCTTTCCCCCATCCGGTGAATCTTTCTGGCTCTCTCTGACGCGTTCTCGCATCTCGTTCTCGCTTGGTCGTGCTACACTTCCTTAAACGATCCTCGGGCGGTTAACGTCGCGAATTCGACGATTGCTTACCCCTTTATGGGCCGGGGAATTTTCCTCCTTCGGTGGCTGCTCGACCGAGTCGCTCTGCACCTAAAAAGAAATTTCACCATGAAAATCAGCTCGCGTGGATTTCGACGCAGATTTCTCAACATGGAAAACATCGTCTCGACCTGCTTCAGTTTCTGTGCCTTCTTCTCCGAACGCGCGATTATTTGAATGTTCGTGCGACCTCCGTTCGATTTGTCGTCGATTTTGAGTCCTCCGTTGAGTCCTCCGTTGGCTCCTGCGTTGGATCCTGCGTTGGGTCCTCCGTTAGGTCCTCCGTTGGGTCCTGCGTTAGGTCCCCCGTTGGGTGCTCCGTAGGGTCCATTGAACGCGTTTCCGGTCATCACACCGACACCTCGAGAGCCAGTGGTCGCTCCAGCGAAGAGACCACCTCTGGCGGGTCCGCTCGACCTTCCGCTTCCGTCCAGCAACCCTCCCAAGCCAGCCGCAGCTTCCGGTCTTCCGTTTCCGAGACCAGCTCTCGCGTACAGACCTCCTCCTGTTAAACGTTTCGTTAACAAATTTTTCTGCTCGACTCGATCAACATTTCGTGCACGAGGAACTTTTTCTACAAATCGGCAGACATTTCGATCGATCGTTCAACGGGTATCTTTAGTTCTCCGTTGTAACATTGAAAAGATTGTCCTTTGATACTTTTTCCGTGGAAATTATCGAACGCGTTGATCTTTATTTTCGCACGCGCGTACAGGATGTTCCGTAACGCGTGGCGCGTGCTTCGGCGGTGGTGGGACGCGATTGTAAACGCGATCGACGATAATACAGTCGGAGCTGTATGTATACTCGAGGCGAGAGATCAACCAGTCGATCTTTCTCGAGTCACGAACGACACGATTTATCGGAAAAAGTTCCATTAAACGTTGCACGTTGCGTGTGGTCTATGTACCTCGATGGTTCTCGAACGAACTATTTTCCAATTGACGCATAGGTCGTGAAGGACCTATAGCCTCGCCCACTGCCTCGAGAAAATTCACGGAAAATCGATCGAACGAGAAGCAACCGACAGAATAGAAATGTAAAGAAACGGGAACGGAAGCAACTGTTCGTGGAAAATGCGAAAGCGGCGCATCGTTCCAGGGATGGAGGAGCAACGTAAGAAAATGTTACCAACCAGCGTTTCCGTTATCACCTCCGAGGAGTCCACCCAGGCCAGCTCTTGCGTTAGCGCCCCAAGGTGTACCCGCGCTCGCGTGAAGTCCACCTCCTGTTCGCGATCCAGTGAGAAGACCACCCAGTCCCGCTTCGGCGTGATAGCCACCCAAATTGAATCTGATCCCGCCATTGGTGAATTGGAGCAGCGGAGGCTGTGCAACCGATCGAAACGCATTAACCCTCGAAGAACAATTTAAACCGCACCGACGTAACCGTGAAGAAATTTCGAAAATATCGTGCACGAGCCTTTAGGAAATTTCACGTTTCGTTCCTAGTTCGATACGGAAACGCGCGGTTCGACGTTCACTTTCGGAAGCGACGATGGCCATTTTGAAAAATAACGCGTTCTAAACGGGCGACCATTTCCTTCGTGCGCGTCGACGAAATTTTAATTACCGTTTATACCGCGTATATATGTATATATGTATATATATGTTCGGAGCTCCGCGGCGAAGCGCTTCCGCAATCCTTTCTCCGGTCACAGTTGCGTTTGTAGGTTACCCAATGGTCTTCCTTCTTCGCTGCTTTTCCTTTCGTGTCTTTCCCCGTGAACCGATCCGTTTGCTCGGATTGTTCGTCGTTGACCGATGTTGCAGCACCGCGAATATTCCACGGGTATCGTTCGATCGTTGCGTTCTTTTTTTCGTAGAAATTAGAAAGTCCACGATGGAAGTGGAAAAAATTCGCGAACGCGTTTCGCGAAGAGTTACATCGGCGTTGGTTTCCTGCGTCGATTTTAATCGTTTGCTCGGTTCAAAAATATTTTAAACGTAGCCATCGCGCGAATCGACCTTTGACCGTTGGAATTGTTCCCGTGTCGTGGAAATTGCTGCGTAGCAACTGGCAGTAACGGGCTGATCGCGAACAAAGAAACGGAAAGTAGAATTTTTTGGAAACTCACCGAGACCGTTGCATCCTGGTTGACGTTGCCGTTGCTCTGGGGCATCCCGTGAACAATCGCGCAGAGAACGAACACGATGAGTACCTTGTCGCGCAGCATCTTTCTTTCGACTGAGCGGAGCTTCGAGCCGCCCCACGACTTACCACCGATTTCTAAAAGACCTCGAAGCCATCTCGAACTCACCTGTCGGGAAGGGATAACGCCTCACGCGGTTCCAAGAGAAACAACCTGTCGGGCGGACGGTAACGCTCGCCGACTGAAAATTCTACGCTCGGATCGCACGACAATTACGTACCAGATGCACCGCGATTGCGAGGGTCAAGGACGATTTGCATCGCCGACGCGATTGCTAATAGTATTTAGACGAGTTTCCTCGTTTCGTTGCGACAGACGGCCAACTACCGTCCCGAGGCAGTAGTAGCTTTCACGGCGAGCTTCTGGGAACGTTCCGGTACGATCGATCCGACATCGAGGAAGAGTCAAAGCGGACGCGTTCGTCGAATCATCGATCGCGAGACGCGTTTGCAAAATTTCCGAGTCGCGGTTTTACGGCAACGATAAAAATCTTCAAGACGCCTTAAAAGTTTACCGTTTCGGAGAACCGTGGATTCCTCGAAGAGGTCTACCTTTTTTTTTTTCTTTTTTTTTTTAAGGCGATAGGATCCGTATATGAATACACGAGTCTCCGTTGCGGCGATGACGAGGCAAGATCCAGATCGTAGGACAAAAGACGCAGTTACGGCTCAGGGCTGCGTCCACGTAATCGGTGAGAGAGAAAGAGACGCAAAGAGACGTATCTAGGATCGCGTAGCGCACGATTCTTTTCGTAATAAACTTGTTTACGCCAAGTTGGAGAAACTCCTCGCGGGCAAGAAACACTGTTGCACCGGGCCGACACTTTTTTGCGCGGACTTACCGATGACTCAAGACCGGTCAAACGATGACAAAAAGAAAACGGCGCGCGCAAATACACGAGATCGAAGTTACCGTAAACGAAAACACGTTTCTTATTTTCGCCCAAGAAATTGCGTAGAATTCGTCTTGCTCGCGGCCACGAGCAGATGGTAACAACGTTTCTACGACGCGTAGACGATTTTACCGAAATGTACCGTTAACTCGAGAGTTTTGCATTCCAGAATCGCAATTTATTCGAAACGATGCCGAGTCCGCGCGAAGGTTCATCGCACCCGTTAGGGTATCCACGATAGATCGAGAACGATTCGGCAAGATTTTCGCCTCCGGTCGATCCACGGAAGCGAAGGTAAATTCGAGAACCGGTGTTCTTTGTTGGTTATTTCGAAACCTCGGTCGTCGAGGAAACCATTAACGTGAATCACTCAATCTTGCGCACGCTGTATTTTCTATGCGTAAGGTACGACGTTATGATAAAGTGCGGAATAATTTAATACCAGACGGCGATCTAATTATCATTCAACGTGGAATTATACGAATCCGCGACGTTCGAACGGCGCTCGTTTCGCGTTCGACGAAACGCACGAAAAGGACGTAACGTGGTTCCAACTGATATTTTCTTTAATTTATGCACAAACATCGCATATTTTGTACAAAGAAAAAAACAAAGTGTATTTTCTTATCAAACGTATCGAACATTGGTGTGTACCGTCGCGAACGAACGCGCGCGACGATCACCCGTTTCGCGATTACAGAATTTTTGTGACGCGATTCTCGAAATCGTGAATCGAGCGAGTTTTTTTACAAAGGCCCGACGAGTCGGTTCTACGTTAATTTTATTCGTCATCGGTGCTCGCACTGCGTCATCGAATCGTTACTCGACAACTTACGTTGTCCGATCCAGTGATTTATATACAGCATAAATTTGCGTACAAGACGCGTTATCAATATTGTTATTGTTACGCAACAAGATTCGAATTCTGTTTGCAGCATCTCTTCACGCGTCTCACGACAGGAACGCAATCCCGTTGGTTTTCGGAGCGATTTTGTTCCGCGGCGGAGGATCCTTCTCGTACGCGAACTGGATCCTTCCGGGTTGTTGTTGGAGCAGTTTATTCCGTATCAACGAGTCGTCGTAATTGTATTGGTTCGGTTTTCCCTCTTTCGGAGCGATCTTGTTCCGTATCGGGTCTTCGTCCACGTTTTCGTGTACCTCGTAAGTGTGTTGATCGGTGCCCATCGCGTTGCCGTGGTCTCCGTGGTCTCCGTGGTCTCCGTGGTCTCCTGAAATATCGATTTCCCTTTGTTATTTCCGTCGAGCTGCATCGACACACTGTTCGGTAGGCTTATTGTTGCGCGAAATTCCAAGAGTTCGCGTGGCACGGAATAGAAAATGGCGAGACGCGACTGGTTGCGCAATTTATGGTATTCTTCGCTGTCTTGCGAAGCTTTTCGATTCTTCGTCGGAGCGAGTGTCGTGGAAAAATGTTCAAAATTCTCTCTTTCGAGTAGCTATCGATCGTACCCTGTCTTCTATCGTTTGTAAAAGTGCGTAACGCGCAGGCCTACGAACTTGATCCGTACAATTATCGCGAGCGAACAAATCGAGGTATTCACGAACGGGTAAAGCGTTTACCGTGGCTTCCGTGTCCACCGTGATCACCGTGCCAACCGTGACCAGCGTAACCGGCCAGGAGATTCGACAAGGCGTTCAATCCGAACGGGTCTTTGTCGTGAAAGACGAAGGTCTTCATCTGTTGCTGTTTCAAACGTTCCTGTCGAATTTGCTCCCTCTCCGATCTCTTTCGTTCCCTGTCGGCTAGCATCTTCTTTATCCTTTCGTCTCGCATGCGTTGAAGTCGCGCAATTCTCTGGTCCCGTTGGCCAGACGTCGCCTGGAGATTCGATACGGGATTCTACGAAGCGAAACATTCGATCGATTGAAAGGTTGGCTGCGGAACAGGGGGCACGTGGTCAATGCGCGTCATTTTCATCGGTTACGTAACGGGAACGCTTTCTCTAGTACACTTTGTGACGTAGAGAATGGTCGTGTTCGCGATCTAATAAGTACGAACATCGATCGGAGCATCGACCAACGGAGTACTCACGTTGAAGATACGGTCTAGCGTGCGGCCGACTTGCCTCGGGTCGTCTTGTCGCTTTATTCTCGTCAGGTTCACCTGCAACGAAAGGTACGGTTCGAGTATTCGGTGGAAAGGTACGAGAAGGGCGCGAGGATTGCGAATTTTAGGACGCGAGTCGAAGCGTTCGACGACTACGCGCGCGACGTTACAGAATCGCTCGCGAACGGTTTACGCGCCCACGTCTCCCCGTTGGCTTTCACTTTTCTACTTTTAAAGAGCGTCGTACGATTTTCAGCGTGCTCTCTATCGTTGGAAAAGGTCATCGCGCCTTTTGAATTCGAGCCGCTGGTTCTTCGCGGCCCGCGGCGCTCGCGAGTTGTCTCGCGTTTCGTTCAAAGGTTCGACGCGACGATCTCGAGTGTCACCGTTTCGCAACGAAACACTCACTCGCGAAATTGAATTCCTTCTACAGTTCCAAAAGAGCAATTCCAAATTGCGACACGCCGCGAACAAGTAGAAAATTGTTGCGCACGTTTCACGGTTACGATTGTTTCGCGGTTCGTCGACGAACGCACGATACTCGGATCCGCGTAAAAGGCGATCGACGATCGAACGTTGGTCTAGAAACAATTGTCTGGTTTGGAATAGAATCGCGCGGATAGTCGATAACCGCAAACAGCTTACCCCCTGTGACGCAACGAGACAAACGACACCGAAGAGGAAAGTTCTTCCGATCATTGTTGCGAATTGGCAGCGAGCGGTCCACGGAACGTTGTCTCGAGCGATATTCGCGATCGACGGACTGTACGACGAGCCGAGGAGTCGTCGATCTATAAGGGTGACTGCAAGATCCCACGCCGAGAATCGACCAATCACGAACCGGGAAGCCGCGAATCGGGTCGCGGTACTTTTGACCACCGGTCCTTTCTATTTCGCGTACTTTTCGTACGCAGGATCCGGCCCCACCTTTGTCGTCTCTTCCCTCCGTTAACGGAGACCGTGGTGTCACCTCTCGCACCTATGTACCGGCGTGGGTGTCGTCGCATCGCCGCGAACGCATTCGCCAAAGAATGCGTTTACGCAATCGCACAATGCGTTGGAAACGTCTGTTCCCGGTGCGGTATATCTGCCAAACACCGATAATCGTAGCGGATGGACTTTGTTTCCGAACAATGTTATCGAACTTTCGCGCGGAATTAACGCGCCACTGCTACGATCTTCGAGTCTATAATTGTCGAACTTATCTTTCAACGCCGTTGAAGGAGAAACGTTCGAGTTGGTAAGAAAGCTCCGTGCTTCGATGTTGACACGATCGCGAACGATCGCGACGCGTCGTTCCGCGTGCTTCGTTGCAGTGGTGTGTATATATCGCGCAGGTACTTCTCCATCGTTCCGTAGACTTCGGAGAACACGAGTATCGCGAACGGATATCTGAAAAATACGAGAGAGCGGATGAAATTGAGCGCGACCGATAACGCGCGACGCGCGAACGATACTCACCCAGAAAATCGGCGATAAAAAGAGAAAACGAACACCGAGGAGCATTGTTCCCCGTAAAAGGACACTCGGTCGTTTGGCTCCTCGGGACGTACCACGAGGATCCGTGTTAAGAGCCAGTGCCCACGGATCCCACGCCATGAGTCGACCAATCGAATTCTCGACGCGCATCGAGACACGTTGCTTTCTACTTACCGCGATCCGGCTTCTCGAATTCTCCTCCGCTTTCGTCCGTCCTCTTTCGCTCTCTTTTCTCACCGGCAGATGTTACGATCGCGTGGGCCGATTCGGGCCAAGTTGCGCAATCATCGGACGATTATCTTCGAGGATCGCGCAACTCGACCGCGCGCGAACCTTTGCTTTTTCGTATATTTTGTAACGACTCGTTCTATTTAAGCGGGGCTCGAACGCCCGAGCCTGCCAAACGAAAGCTACCTCGTTCGCGGCGATCGGTTCTCGCGGTTTTCGGTACTCCTCGACGTTGGTTTCGTTTCTTGTCTTTTAATTCGAACGATAAAAAAGTGGTTACACATATCATCGACCGACGTCGCGAACAACGATCGGTAGATTGTACAAGAGTTGCTCAGTCTTTGACTACGCGCTACGATCGAGACGCCTCGGAGTCGTCGCGGGATCCTTCAGTACGCGTTCGGATTGTCCTGGAGGTAACTGCCCACCTGATTCCCAAGATTCTTCCGGAATTCCTGCACGGTTACTTCCGATTCCTGAAAAACGATCGAGAGTTCGTCGGGTCTTTCTCTTTTCAACGTAGAAGGACGTACGCGCGCGCATGGAGCATAAAGAATTTCTCTTTCAACGGTTCGAAAAGTAACGAGAATCGGGAGGTTCGTCTCACGTTTAAAGCGTCCTTCCACTCGATGTTGAACAACCTGACCAGTCCCAGGACGTTTCGCCTGATCAGACTCTGCAACCCGGTTCTGGTCAGGCCGACGCTCGGGGCAGTGGTCGTGGTCGTTGTCGTGGTCGTGGTGGTCGTGGTCGTTTCCGTCTCGTTGCCGGCAGTGGTGTTCCCCGTGGTGGTCGTGACGTTTACGGCCACCAGAGAACCGCTCGTCATCGAGCTCTGAGTGGCCGAATCCGGCACGATGCTTTCGTTGATCATGTCGCCGATCTGTCGAATGGCCGATTTCGTGTCGTTGATGGTCTGAAACGAATCGAAGGTTCGTCGATCGTTAAAAAAGAACGCTCGAGTCTACGAGATTTGGACGGCTTACTTCGAAGGTGATCCTAGCTAGGGTCCAGAAGAAGCCCGGTTTCTTCTTCCGGATCTCTCTGGCGACCCTCTTGGTCTCCTCGGACATGATATCGTCCTCGATCGCGTTCGCGCCGAGATCCTTTTCGCTCGAGTCTTCCGACAACAGTTTGTCGAGAATGTTCATGTTCCTCGCGATGCTCTTCTCCTTCGAGTCGGTCTCCGCGTTTTCCGCTCGTTCGATGTTCGCTCGATCGTTCGAGTCCGTTCGTCTTCGATCGTTGACCACGAAATCGCGGTAACCGGGATATCTTTCTTCGTACGGAGTTAGGATCGGTATCCTTTCGGGATAGGTCGACGGACGATTTTGAAAGTAGGTCTCCGGGTGCACGGGAAAGGGTCTCGATTCGTAGGGCGTCGCGTACGACGGAAGTCTTTGAACGGGTGAGCCGTACCGATCGAGAAACACCTCGGCGGCTTCTGGACGAAGATCCTCGGGATCGTAGACGGAATAGCTCGTCCGGTAACCTTGCCAAGGATCGCCGCGTAGGGGACCAACGAAGCACGCTAAGAACAAGCCGACCACGAGCGAATCGATCGACGATCTCTTCATCTGCAATCAAAGCCGAAAACCTCGTGAACGACCGCACAGAAGCAAATCGAGTCTCTCGAGTCTGAATTTTTGCCTATCGTCTTCGAGGAATATTATTTTCGAACGGACCAGTCGCGGTAATTACCTCGTATACGGGTATCGGGTTTCGACCCTCCTTGAGTCCTTGATCTCCTTTCTTTTATCGCTATTACCGTCGGACGCTAAGTATCGAGCATCGATCGCGAACAACTTGGCGGAGTCGGTTATTAATCGGCGCGGATTTTATCGGCGATCGCGAGCGCGCAAAAACACCTACGACACGGACGATCGAACGCGGTCCACGGGTACATGGTCGTGTTCCTTTTACGATCGCAACGCGTTACCGTTCGTCTCCGAAGCTGGTCACGGTGTCTCGTTTTCATCGAAAAATCGAAGAAACCTTGCGAAAGAGGTATCGGTACTCGCTTTGCGGAAAATTGGTCGACGAACGCACGGAATCGATTCGACGATCGTTTAAAGAGCGATCAACGGACTACCGAACGCCCGGGGGTGGGGTAAAGAAAGGAGGAGTCGGAAAAGCGAGAAAATCGCAATCCCCGGAGGGCGTGTACCCTCGTTTCCATCGCATTCGCGCCATTCCTATCACGTAGGTTGCGCGAGCAGTCGCCAGGAAAATGGGAAAAAAATCCAACTAACGAGGTCGTTTGTATTCCCTGCGCGATCTCGTTCGAATTAAACGATACTTATCGATTGGCCAACTTACATCAACGAGAACGCGCGCGCTGCACCCACGGAATCGTGCTCCGTGACTCACGCGCGTATCGCGGAAGAACGCGCGAAATCCCGAGACGAACCACGATCGAACTGGCTCTTCCGCGCGGGAAACTTTACAAATAGCGATTTGTCCGTGTAACTTCGCGGCGCTTTCACTCTTTGCACTCTCGGACACTGTTGAAAATACCAATTAACGCGATCCACGGACGCGGAGCTTCTCCTCCGTCGCCATCCAACGCGGAAGAAACGCGTTTTCCGATAGAACAACCGCTGCAAACTTTCGGCCCGATCGAAACCGACTGCTCGATACCGATTTTCGACTTTTCGACGTAGTCCCCGGCGCATCGTCTCCTGCTCCATTTCGATACGCGTGGCGCGACCTCGACGCGACGCGTGCAGGGAATCCTCTAGAGCCGATATCGTCGGAATTTCGAAACGATGGACCGTCGATTTTCGGGTGTTGCGCAACGGGCGTCGGTGTCCGTTGCATAAAAATTACCTCGACGCGGCATCCGAACGCTCGACTGTTCGTTTCATCGATCGACTCAGTTCCCGTGCCGTCGTACGAATGGACTTTCTAACCCCGGAGGTGAGTCTCGCGAAAAATAAATTTTACGAACCTTTCGTAAACGAGTTCGGTGTCCCGAACAGAAACGGCGAAGTTTTCGTTGCTCGATTTCCCGGAGAAGACGTCGAACTTTCGATACATTTTTCACGGCCTCGTAGACGCGGCGTGTCCACGTAACTGTTTCGTTCACGAGGCCGTAAACTCCTCCGATCGCGAAGTCGGTGTTCCGTGACTCTTGGTTCCCTCGGTGGCCGAACTTTTCAACGGATTTATCGGTTGGAGTGTTTTCCGCGCGCGTCTACGAAACGATTCGGTGGCTCCGAAACGAATTACGCAACTCGCGGTCATCGCGTAACACGGCCAACCGAAGTGAAATCAGAGCGGCGCTCGCGCTGGACAGACTACTTTGGAAATTGATACCCAAGGTAATACGCTATCGGTATCGTTGCGATACCGCTTATGAAACGGGGACCGATGCATCGTCCCTGTCGCGGCATTACGTCGATACGGACCACCGGCGCGCGCGAGGACTTTCGAACGCAACCCGAGCTGCGAAAACGAACGATTTCCTTCCGGGTAAATTGCACGCGCGATCGAAAGATCCACTCCTCGCGCGAACTCGACCCGCGAAACGAACGATCGACGCGCATCGCACTCGCGGAGGGGTCGATAGGTCGCGGATGCCTCTCGCGAGTTTCAACGAGTCGTTGCCTCTCCCTCTTTCCTCTTTGTCGCGAGCGCGATTAAACTGGTCAGGCCGGCGAACTTTCTACGGAAGCGTGGCGAATTAGCGCCGCGAGAACGTCTATCGATTACGCGATCGAGGCGCGAGAGCCATTTCGTTCGATCGCACGATTCGTCGAGGGATCTCCTCGATCGACAGAATTTTTCTCTTCTCGATGCGCGTCGAGCGTCTCCGTTGGCCACGCCGACGAAGAAACGAACGCGAAACGTCCAGATGGATTTTCGGGGCTGTTTCACGGGTCGTCGACGCTCGTTGGACGACACACGTTTGCACTGTGTTACAATTTCACCGGGATTGCAAAACTCGGAGCACGAAAGCTTTGACCGATCGAGGGACCGGTCGACGCGCGTGCTGCACGGAGGTACGGCCGATACTTGACCGTTCTCGCGTCAAAAGCAAAACCACGTGGACCGAGCAGCGCCCGCCATCTTTCACTTTCACTCCCGGGCGTCGCGTCGCGTCGCGTCGCCTCCGCCACGTGTTCCCTCGAACGTAAATCGACGACCAGCTCGCCTATTACTTCATTTCGATCGCGATGCGCTTCCTCGCCTCCGCGAGAATTAATTCGCCCGTAATTCTTCGCGTTTCCTCGTTAAACGTTGTACTCGATCGACGAGTTTCCGGGTAGGCTCGCTCGCTTTCCGGTTATTTCTACCGTATGCCGTGGCGATAAGCTTTTCGCCGAGCGTACGAAAGAAATAGTTGTAAATCTTGTAAACCGTTACGGAAATAATAACGAAACTTTCATAGTACGGAGAAGAATTCGATCGAGCTCGTTGTGGAAGAACGATAAAACGATCGTAGACGCGAGAAAACGCGAACAAAGTCCGGAAGAACTACCTCCGGAAGAGGTTCTCTGGCAATCTCGATTTATTTACACGGAGTGCATCTTCCCTTTGTTCGTTTTTCGACGAAACGCAACGATCGAAAACGTTCTTTCTTTCACGGGGACATTACTCGTTCGTTGTTGCTCGTCCTTGGGTGCATCGAAACGAAATTTCTCTCTATTGCGAAGAGAACAAATATTTGCCGTAGTCGTGGCAATAGAAACGACCCACTCTCTCGAGGAAATACCTTTCGAGGTACGGAGCACGGATAAACCGTGAACGAAGAAGAGTCGAAAAGATAAAGAACCGGGGCGTTCGAACGTACGATTCGTTCGAAATTCTACGAAGGCTCGTTTGAAATCTTTCCCGTACGTAGAAATGTTATGCAACGCGGGCGTCCACCTGTCGTGGCCCAGTGATTCTCATCGCGCGAGAAATCGACGTAAATCGAGGATAAACGGAGTCGATTCGTTGTCTTTGTTTCTCGCGCGACGCTTTCGACCGGCAATATCGATTCACGATGGACACGGTCTTTCGGGCGAGTTCTTACGACACACCTAATTACGTTCCAAGATTCCAAAATCGTCGCGCTTACCACTCGATCGAGTCACCGAACCGCGTTATCGTTCGTAGCGTCCCTAGAAAGCAATCACGGACTCTCCGTCGACCTCGAGGGGAACGACGACTCACGAATTTCTTTCTCTCTCGAGATCGATGCGATACGAGTCGATTTTCGACACCGGTTCGAACGAACCGACGCGTACGCACGAGCGGTATCGTTTTCGATAAGGGACCATTCCATCGTCTACTCACTTTTCTTTATTCTCCGCAAACGCTCGTTGCTCAGCCCCGATGGTCTTCCTTCGCGGGATCTCGCGCGATTCTTCGTTATCCTGTCTCGTGGAATCCGACCTGGTAAACCTGCCGACAACAGCCAAGGTGATTTTTGCGGGAATATTACGAAAATGCAAGAAATAAATCGCCACGTGGTCCCGAAGTCGTTCCGAAATTGCCGCGCGAGCAGTACTCGAAGAAATCCGATTCGATCGAGACTCGCTTTATCTCGAGTTATCGCTCGGAGTTCGATACGAGGGCCACGAAACGCTACGGGCGAACTGAACGCGGGAGTTTATCGTTCAACGGCACGAACGCACGAAAGAAAAAGTAACGCAATGTGTAATTTCGAGTGTCGTTCGCGTGCTAGTAAGATCGGCAATTTTTCACCCGGTGTTCGTGTCACCGAATTCGTTCTCCGTTCGTACGTTCTATCGCGCGACCGATCGTCGGTTTTCGTTAAGATACGAATGCAAATTTCGGCTCGTAGATAAAATTTCGGCCACGCGTTGTATAATAACGCGTGGTCGGGTCCGATCGTTGCGCAACACTCTCGTAACGGATTACGAAACGATTGACCGCAAATCCTACGACCTCGATAGAAATTTCGGAATTCGGTCAGTGTTTCTCCGGCGCGAAGCATCGTCTTGGAAATCGAACACTCGTTGGAACAATCCGTTCGATTTCCATTCGCGAATCGCCCTAACGCGTTCCCCGTTTTCGTTACGAACGGAAAGAAATAAACACGAAACGAAGTTCTCGTCGATTCGTCGTTATTGGAACGTTGGTTACCTTGGTCGAGCAACGCGAAAAGAAAAATACAACGAGGAACGATTTCTTCGAGACGAGCGGGTGCTCGTCGTCCTCGCCGGCTCGTCCACAGTTGCCCGGAAACTGAAACTCGCAACGTTATTTACGAACGAAGAAAAATGAAAAATCGTGTAAACCTCTCGGTCGTGTTCGATGTATCGATTTCCGTCTCTACCTTGCGAACGAAGCTTCGAAATTCGCCCGATCCGCGCACTACGTTCTCACACTTCGAGCAACAGTCTCCGCAGCGAGCAGGTCACGCGTGGCGAGCAAACGCCTAAGAACAAGTGCATCTTGCCGGACGGCAGAACCGACACTAACGAGATGAGTCTCTCCGCCTCTCGATGCCTCGAATCGGCCTCGAAGGTCGTTCGTATTTTTACGAAAGATCCTGCGTCTCGTGGCTACCGTACAAATTTACGAAATTCGACCGGCATCCCCTCGACCCCACCGCCCGTTTTTACACCACCGTGGTTCTGAATCATCGAGCGGAGGAAAAATTCCCGCGTCGCGTCGTTTTCGGATACGGCGTCTCGACCTTTTCGCACGGAAAATTGAGCAACCGAACGCCGCTTACGTAAAACCGAGCTACCGTCTAAGCGACGAAAGCTGGTAAAACCGAATTCGACCGGTACTCGCGAAAAAAAAGTTACCGAAACGATCGATGTTTGTTCGCAAACATCGAACTCGCTACCGCGACTGCGAAGAATATTTAAAAAAAAATTTTTTCGCTCTTCAACGAAGGACACGGAGATGCTTCAACGGTCGTACACGGTGCCCGGTTTATCGCGATTCGGCACGAAAGGGGCATTGAATCGTAACGAACGACTACCGTGTATTTTCATTATTCTTTCGAATCGCAAAAAGCGAATAACCGTGTCGTTTTATCGTTTCCATCGGTTCGCGTTAATAGACGATACTAGGTCTTGGAAAGAGATCTTTCCGTTCTATTCGAAGTCGCGCGCTCGGTTCTGGCGCGACTTTCGACAACGCCTGGCGAACAGCAAACCTCCGAACGCTCGCGTACAGCGCGAGACGAGTTCACGGGCGGTACCGATCGATTGTATTCAAGTTTTTAACCAACGACTGTACGAACTTTACCGAGTTAAATAGAAAGTCATTGCGCGATAGCCACGCACACCCGACGTAAGTTTAACGCGTTTGTGAAACGACACGGCCGGTGTTCGCGCGATTTCCAATCTTTTTGCTCCGCGAAGGAGCCGTGTCGCCATAGCTGATTACGCGCGAGAGCATCTACGACAACAACGCCGAGCACTGCGCACCACGGCCAGAAGAAACGCGTGGCCATCAGCGATCAAGAAAGTAGAACGTATCTGGCATGGATAATTGTTCGTTATTCGTCCCGCTTATCGATGCCGTAGGATATCTCGAACTGGGTCGCGCTTTTCATCTCGTCTCGCGCGATAAGCCGGAGCCGGTGAACATCCTGGCGATCTATCCGATCGCGTAATCGGTGTCGCGTGCATTCCCAACGAGAACGATGCAAAGTTCGTCCAATTTTTATGCCTATATTCCGACCAAGGACACCGCGCGCAACGTCCACCTTGTTCGTCTTCGCGTCGTTGTTTTTTACAACGCTTTCGATCGTTAATCGCGAACCCTTCGGTGTCGCAACGCTCGTGGCGCGCAAACTTTGAACCGCGCGCACGCGAATGTAAATCGCGCCCGCTTTCTAAATTATTCGGGAAAAAGTTCTCGCACCTTCGATCGATCTCAACGGCCGAGCGAACGGATGCGTTCGAAGACTACATTTCGTCTCGGTATCGACTCGCTCGTGGATACCTGGAACGGTCCTGCGCAACCGTTGCTATATTTATGAGAATAATTGCCTAGTTTTGACGTTCCATCGACGGTGATAAAACACGTCGAGGGAATCGTGTCGTAAGAGGTCTCCTTCGCCGGGGCATTGCATTCGCATTCCTCCCCGTTTCCCATTTAACCGAGTGTTTGAATAATGCTTTCACCGGACACGGAAGTCTGGAGAGACGATTAATACCGGTTTCCTTGATATGCATTTTTATTGTTACGCGATAACGAGCGTTACGCGACGAGCAGATCGATACTCGAACCTCGAGCGTTACGTACCATCGAGCCGACCAAATTTGACGCTCGTTAACGATCATCGACCGAATTGAACTCGCATCGCGACTGAAATATCGAACAGGATCCGTGCCGTTTCAACGCGGAGGTTCTCGGGACAAAGGATAATTTCGTGCGTAACGTTTCACATACAACGTAACGTTAAAAACATACAATCACTTTATTGGCCGATCAAAGTTTTTTTTCTCTACAATGAACGTTTCTTTCGTAAAAAATATCCGATAACGTTGATCGCGGACAAGACGGAATATAATTGGACAGACGTCGCAGAATTCGAAGATAATTACACGGCAGGTTCCGGTAATTAGAAAAATACATCGAGAAACCCGGATCGGCGAGTCAGTCCGACATCGTAGAAAATGTCTCGAACGCAATTTGATTCGTTATTGCGCGCAACGATCTCCTATTGCGCAATTGACTTCCTCCGGTGCGAATGGCGCGCGTAATCAATGCGCAAAATGCAAACGCGTGGAATTTTTCAAATGAAAACCGCAATCGCGTTCCGTCCGTGGGAGATTTACGCAGTCCTTCGATCCGCGTAGAAAGTATCTCGCGAAGAACAAGCGCAACCTTCCACCGAAAGACAAATTACAGCCGGGTTTCAACGAGGAAGCAAGAAACGCAAAAACATCGAAACGTTCGATACAATTGGTAAGTTTTAAATCGCGGAGCGTGCTCCCCGGTTGTTCCCGCAGCCATTTGAAACGCTTATCGGACAGTTTCGTAGAAAGTATCGTGCCAAAGTACTACATCGCGGTACGTATCTGGATCTTGGAGACCGGCACGCGACCACCGAACTATCGCTTTCGCGAACGTGTAATTTTATGGCAACGCGCGAGGCAAATCTAGCGAAAATTCGGTCGTTGCGCGCGATTCCCGGTAATCTTCGGAAGTCGACGCAATCGTCGTTCGTCCAACGAAACCGATCGTCCTACGATTTTGCAACGCTTTCGCGCGTCCACCTTGACCGCTTAAACTATCGTCCGTTGCGCGATTCGCTACAATTGTTCCCATTAATATTCGAGCATCGCAAGAATTCGTCGTTTCGCATTTTAACGCGCGAAAATCATCCCGATTCCGATCGGGACGTTTTCAGCGCTTTCGAGGAGTAATCCGTCGCGCGTTAAAGTCGTCGCGGCAAGATCCGAAACTTTTTCCACGCGTCGAGTTTGGCACTGTTGGTCAGTCGTTGGCACTCTTACCGCGCGTTGAAATCACCGAGGGCGACATTTACGTAGCAACGTCGCGGTTTACGAGTTCGTTGCCCGAAAACTAGTCGCGACAACGATACAAACTTGTCTCTCGTATAATCTATAATTTATTCCTCTTAAAATATTCTCGTTGATACCGCAGTCTTTGAAATTCATCGGCTCGCGAACCGTACGAACGTTTCCTGCGTGCTCCGCGATACTTCCCGTGTATTCGAAGACGTTCCGTGCGAAGCAACGAGCGTAAAAGTACCGCGATATCCAAATTATCGACGAGAGCGAGTTAACGAGATTCTCTTAATTGGAATTCGTTCGTTGGAACATCGTATCCTTGGACGAGTCGCTTAATAAATACCGCTAGCTCTACCTAAGGTGTTAGTATTTTCACTCTAAATCGTAACGCTATCTTTGTGTTGCAGACTATGTTCGCGGGTCGTTCAAGTCTTCCACTCGTTTCCAGGTCGACCAAAAGTTCCCGTTAAAATCCCTGAAGTAAACGTTGAGCTATTTCTCAGCAACGGAGTCCTCTTCTAGCGTGGATTGTCCGACGGCAAGCCCTTGATGGCGAAAGCTCCGCGGAAGAAGGGCTTGAAGAGTTCTAGGAACGTCTGTGTTCGGCGGGCTGAGTTCTGAAAAGCGTAAAAAAGATCGGTTCTCGATGAATAAAATGGGTCCGCGCGGATCGACGCGCGACATCGTTCAAGCTCTTCGATCTTCGTCTTTCGAAAAGGGTAAAGTTCGAACGTTCGCGAGCGCGGACATTGATCGCTCGCTCGCGATATGCTCGAGAGCTTGCGGCGAGTTTGCAATTATATTCTGCGAGTTTCGAAGGAAAAGATCGCATCCCGCGATCCCGATCGAAAAGTCTCAAAGCGGCACGGTCGGTTTCACTTCGATTCGCGAACTCGCCCCGTTTCGGAGCTTTCAACTTACAAGTATCACGCTATTGAGGATTTTGCTGATATTGGTAATTAAGGTGAAACCGCCACCGAACACGGACGGTGGTACTTCCAAGGACACCCTCGTCCTATCGAACTCGGGGATATCCTCCGTGGTGGTCGCGATCGTTCCCTGAACATACACAAAAACAGCCAATGATAGTTCGCCTTTCACAATGTGTTCTTTTTTTCTGCTCGGTTCGAGCGGTCGTAAGGACTCGTTTCTACGCGCGTAATTATTTATAGCGCAACGTTACCGGCGCACACTCTTGCGCATAGGAACTACGCTTCGACGCGATTAGAGACCGACATGGCGCGAAAGCTAAATTCGACAAATCGATTCGCGATAAACGCACTGGTCGTTGTCCTTGTGATCGTAGAACGTCGCGAAGAGTACGAAAGCGGTGACGTCGCTTTCGAGCTCTCGATTCTTTTCTTCGACTTAAAATCGTTTCTAAACGTATCCGGAGGGGAACGGGATAGGACGGAGGATGTCGACGGCGCTCGCAAAAGATTCGGGTACACGGCTCGTACATGTAAAAACGTGATCGTGAGTTTATTTGACATTAACATCATCATCATTATCATCATCGTCGTCGTCGTCGTTGTTGTCTATACTTAGGGAGTTTCGTTAGTGTATTTACATCGTTGACGCAGCGTCGAAGTTCGCGAGAACTCGTTCTCGCGCAAGGACTACTGCTAAACCTATTTACAGGTTGGGCATCGGTGAATCGTTTCACAGGGACTTCTCGATTGTTTTCGCCCGGAAAGGCAAGGGGGAACTCTTGCGTATCACGCTAAACTTAGATTATTGTCGGGGAGGGCTTGTCACAGAGAGGGGGAGAGTCCTGCCAATTTATCGGCCCAGCTAAAAAAAGAAATCCATATCGTACAGTTCCGTCGTTGAGAAAAAGATTACATCGCGGTTTGTTTTTTTTTTTCGTATCATTTTTTTTTCTCGTTTCTCGTCGTCGTGCGCGAATAGTAGTGTGCTTTTTGTGCGCGTCAAGGATCCTCTGTCAAGCGTTGCTGCTCGGTGGCCCTTTTGGACGTGTCCAAAGTCCAAGGTCCAACTCTTGCGCACCCCGTCCGTTTTTTAAGCCGTATAATACTCCGCTTGCGGTTGCTCGTATTCGTACTGTTTCCGTACACACAACACACGTTTAATTGCCAGTTTTAGTTACGATACAGGAACGAAAGAACTCCGCGCTCGGAAGAGGCTCTCCTCGGAGAATCTTCCGAGCGCAGTTCGCACGGATATAGTATTGTGTTACACGATTAGTTGGCGTCGGTTCAGCGTTTACCTTTCCCAGAAACGAAAGTTACCGCAGTATTCGTGCGATAGATAAGCAGAGTTACGGGGATAAACAAAAGCTGATAAAAGGAAGCATCGATCGTTCGCGAGATCAACGAAGGTCGTGCCGCGGCTCTCGTCTCGCGGAGAAACAAAACTTGCGTTAACGCGCGCGAGGCTTGCGAAACTGTTTACCGCGCTTCGCTCCGATGTTAAGATTCGTCCCAAGAAACGAAAATGGAAAGCAACGTTACACGAAAGCGTTTACGATACGTTGCACCCGGACCCTCCACCGAAATACATTTTCACTCGGTGCCCTTTGCCAACAGAGAGGAGTACAAGCGAAAGGAAAGAACATAGGTAGAAAGAGAAGCCATACGTTGCATTCGTGGCACAAAGAGCAAGCAGCAGTCGCGAGATCGCGAGAGATACGAGAAGGAAGAGGAAATACAGTTATTTCGATCGTACCCCTCCGCCCAAATTGGCGTAAGCTCCGACGTTGACTCCGGCGTTGGCGTCGTTTCCCTTCGAGGGGCCGCTGTTTTGACTCAACGCGGTCAGGGTGCCGATCTTCGAGCTCAGGAGGCTATTTAAGATCTCGGCAGGGCTCGGTCCTCCGCGGCCGCCCCCTGAAACTCCTAAACGTTACGAACGCGCGATTAAACGCTCGCGAAAATAAATATCGAAGAGGTACGCGTCGCTCGTTTCTCGATGTTCGTCGCCTTACCTAGGCTCGCGCCTGCGGACACATCGGGTTTCGCGATCGGAGCAGCGGACAGACCGCTGGCGATCGAGCTCAGGGGCGCCAATTTTGACACCAAAGCTCCCGTCAAACCGTTTTTAGCGCCCGCGAGGAACGTAGTGGCGCTGTTGATGACCGGTCCGACGCTTCCGCTGGCCGCCTGTACCTTCGCGGCGACCAATTCGCTGATGAACTTCCCAGTAGCCGACTGCTTCGCGTCGATACCGTACGCGGCGTTCTTCGCCTTGTTCGACTCGTCCAGCACCGTCAGAGCCCTCGTCTTCGAATCCAAGAAGGAGTCCAGCTTCTGAAACGGAAATTCGATCGTCACGGTGACGCGATCCTACGCGTGCAATGACGAAAGACTTCGTCGAAAGATTTCGGTGTCTTACGCCGAAAACGAAGTTGATGATCCCGTTGGAGACGCCCAGCTTCACGATACCGATCTTCCTCTTGTCCCTGTCGGTCCTGTCCCCGTCCGCCGCTTGCTCGTCGTCGGCTTCCACGACGTACACCTGATTTCAATCGCGGTGACTAATTTTCGTGCAGAGAAGGGAAAGCCACGCCGGCGTGCCGGCTCGGCCGAGAAACGTTATCGACTCCGCGGAAGATTCGATTCGAAAAGAGAGGGAAGAGAATAGCTACCGGCCACGTGCGCGGCGCGGCATAGAATTTTCGTTACGCGCGTGCATCCGGCTCCGTGCGGGTCCGCGCGTTCGTAAACTTAGTCGACCGCTTTCACTCCTCGTTCCTTCGACGAACGTACGCGACCGTTCCCGTTCCCGTTCCCGTTCCCGTTGGTCCTCGTCCCTCGAACCAACGAACGAACCGTCTTCCAGAAGCCGAGAGCTCTTTCGGCCGTCTAAGCTCGTCGTCCTTGCCCGGGAGACGTAAAACTTCCAAACGTACGCTTTCACTTTCGCCGATTCTACGCTCGACCCGTTTGCGAGTTACATCGTCGCCTTTTATCGCCGATTGCGCGGTTCTTATCGCGAAGAAAGGAGTTGCGATCGTTTCGCACAGTCCGATTCGGTGTCGTCGACACCGTAAGATCCTCAAGACCGAGATTCGCCGACCGAGTTTACAAAGGCAACGCGATTTTGGACTTAAGACGGGATCTTACCTCGTTCAGTGGACTGAGATCGTCCGATTCCGCTTCCCTCTTGACGACAGGACTGGAAGCGACGAACGCGACCACCGACAGCCCGAGAAACACGCTGATTATCCTCATTCTGTTTCCACCTGGTTCGCTGCCTGGGATTCGGGTTTCGTGCGCTCTAGGGAAACAGGGCGTATCGTAAATGAGCGAAACTGCGCTGTTCCGCGTTCGAATAAGGCGACACTCGAACGCGGGAACCGAAATGTCGAGTGAAAGGACCCCGCGGAGCGAACGGGACCGACGAAAAACGCTTCGAAACAGCCGGGCACACCGTGTATCCGTCTATCTCTCCGTGTCGCGACTTCGAGCTACGAGGCGCGAACAACGATCCCGGAATGTACCTCCCTATCGAACAATCCGAGAAAAAGATGCTTTGGAATCGATCGCGGCGACGTACGACGAGCCTTGAGTCGAAATAAACGAACAGCGATAGTCGCGATAGACGCGACTCGATCGATCGAAGGAAAGGCGTACAGCGAAGATGAAGCGAAGATGCGAAACGCAAGTTACCCGTATTTGCGAAAACACTCGCGGTGGAAGAATGTCGGACGAACCGTGAAACGGTCGTGGAAACGTCACGTGGCGTGATACCGGCGGAAAATAATAAAGAACGCGAAGTATCTGCGATGAACTTACGAGCGTGTGCGGCGGCGGCGGTGGCGAGTGCGCGAAGAGATGTGTGCCTGTCGGAGCGCGAGCCTCGTTTGAGGACCACGGTGAAGGAGATGCCGATGTCTTTAGCCGGCCGAAGGGGAACGAAGGCGAGCATGTGTGCCCCTTCGAGAATCGAGAATCGAGCTTCGAGAATCGCGGGCCTCGCTCGCCGCAGGTGGGGCACGCGCTTCGATTTCCTCCGCGAATCCCACGCAGCCTCGTTCTCTCGGCTCTTGAAATCGTGGTATCTGTCGCGCGCGCTCACGTTCGCGTTCGCGCGTACACGAGGGGATACACTCGGTTGCGCAACCCGATACACAGGGGAAGATGGTTCTCGGTCGGTCGTGGTAGGAAACGAGCTGCGCGCGCTGCCACTCGGGGAAGCGAAGAGTTTCAAAACGTATCCGATGACAAAATCTCTCGACGTCGGAACTCGTTCGCCGACCGCGGTGGGGATCGAAATCTGTCGCAATTCTTCGGCCGCGAAAAACTTGAAATAGAACGAACGCGTTGCTCATCGCTGTCGAAAGAAAATTCCTAGAACAATGGACGCGCCCGAGAAGTCGAAACCCTCGTACTTTGAAAGATCGCGCGCACTGGGCCCCGTTCGGGCCCGGTAATCGGAAACGATCGATCGATCTCGCGAGTTCGTAAAAATCGAGCCTCGATCCTGTTCCGCGTTTTCGTCGACGATTTCCTCGAGCTCGAGCTCCCTCGGCCGTATTTACATAATTTCAAAACTAATAAGGAAAGCGAGAACGGCCGTGCGTCGTTATATAATTACGCATTTGTACGCGGGACGACGCGAGACCCGGCTACGAAAATGGCGAACCTTCCGTATCGTTCGTACGATCGACGGGAGCGTTCCTATCCATTGTCGTTCGTTTTGTCGCAATTTCGTTCTCAAAGACCCGGGGCAAGGTGCACCGAATCGCCGACTTTCTCGCCGGTATTATCTCATACGACGCCGAAGCATCGTAACGATGATTGCGCAACGTCCAGTTTCGCCAAATTGGACCATTCCTCGTCCAAGCTGTAAACATCGGGGTGACGTATCGTCGCGATCTAATCGCGGTAATTAAAACGGTGGACGAGACTCGTAACGAGCCGCGACATCGTTCCGGAAATCGTCGCGACGTTGTTCTCGTCGGCCTTCCCTCGTTTCGAGCGGTCGTTTCGTTCGGCCAATTGGCCGGTTCTAGCCGAGATCGTGTTTCGGTAATTTTTACGACCCGGTTGTTTACCAGAGAAACGGAATCCGTTCGGCCAGCGGTCGGTTCGATCGTGGAAGTTAATCGAGACGAACCGTACTTTCACCTTGACCGTAATCTTCGAGGCGTTGTCGGATTTTCGCGTTACGATTCGGCGAGGATAGCTCGACGATCGTCCTCGTGGTCGTCGAAAACGATTAGAAACTCGCGGCGCGGTGGTCGTTAATCGGAGGGGTCGCTCGCTCCGAATACAGAAGCCAGAAGACCTTAATCGCTCGAACGCGCTCCGGATCGACGTTATCGCGAAATTCGAAAGCGCGCGCGTATCGTAATGCGAGGCGCGAACTCGCCGATAGAAAGGATCAAGGACGCGTGGCGCGGCGAGTCGGTTCTCGAGTGCACTCGGTGCGCTCGTTCCCGCTAGATCGGCGCTATCGATCTCTACGCGGGCGCGCGTTGCTTTATCGGGCGTCGTTTCTCGCGCGAGGAACGTTGCGCGATCGTTTCTCCGCGATTTACGCGCTTCGCGAGATCAGGAGATCCTTACTTCCGAAGGAATCGTTGCGAAAATCTCGTCCGTCGACGATGGAAACATTTTCATCCCAAGGTGACGCCGAGCAACGACCTTTTACGCTAAGGGGGCCGCGTCTGGTTTCGGTGAACGTTTTGCGCAAGATATCGTACGGGTTCCAGTCCGCGATCTCGAAGCGCGTTGTTATCGATGCTAATCGCGCACCGAGGAAGAGCTCGATTCCCTGGAAACGCGTTACGAAAGTGTTTCTCCGCGGAGGAACGGTGGCCGTTCTCGCGAGCGTAGAATCCGATCGGAATAAATTTCGCGGCTGCTGCGGGGCAGGACGATGTTCCGCGTTAACATCGATTCCAGGGAAAACGTTTGCGCGTACTCGAGCGGAGCTTAACCTAGGCCTAGAAAAAAAAAACGTACCTCCGGCGATTATTGGTATCTCGACGGCGCGAAGACCGCTTAGAAAGGTGGCGGCACGGTGTTTCGTCACCGGTAAACGAGAAAGACGGGACGACCCGCGCTACCGATGTCGAAGCGCAATATTCCGTCGAACGTGGACCCGATGCAATCTTCGGGACAACGAGAAAAGTGCGGTCGTCGAAACGAGCGCGTAAGTAGTACGGTTATTATGCGGTCGGACCGACGTTCGTCGTCCGCTCGTCGTCCGCTCGTCGTGTGGTGCCACACCGCGCCCGGATGCGTAAACGAATCGGGTATTTTAACCGCGAATAGACGCCGGTCAACTTTCCATCTCATCGAGCGAGAGAAACACAGAAGGAGGGGAGAGAGAGGAGTATTCGTTTATTACGTGTTCCCGGACGAGCTCCCCGAGAGCGTTCGATCGAAAATACAATGTCCGCGAAGCCGATGAAAAACTTATTATTAGCCCCCTTTCGAAAATTGCGAGATTGGGTATACAAACGCGGAGAGGAGAAAGTCGAGAAACGAACAAAGAAGGCGGGAGAAATTCTCCAGCGTTCGTTCGAATCGCGGAGCGTAGCCGAAATATTTTCCCAGGTGCATCGGGGCCCGATATTTCTGGCAATGCGTCGAACGAGAAATAAAAGGAACCGTATTCACCGGAGAAGCCGGAAGACGCGGGCTTATGTAAAACGCCGAAGGGTATCGTTTGGCCAACGCGAAAGTCGATAGCCTTCCTGAAAGGAACAGGATGCCCCTTCTCGCGGGTATTCGCGAATAAAACGAACGTTTTTGCGGGCCCTCGGACAAAAGTCGAGTCCAGGGGGAAACGAGATGCACACCTGGTCCCGAAGGTAACAAAGTTACGCAACGCGACGGGCTCGAAAAGAAAGTGGATGCTCCGGCTCCTCCCGTTTCGCTCGAGTCGTTCGTGCGCGATTAATTCGTAACTGCGCGGCAAACCAGCTCGCGCGATAATACATTTCTCTCGACGGATTTAATCGACGCGAGGAGACGCAACGACGCGTAATGCGTTACGTTGGACGATCCCTCGTTAAAAGGAACGTCTCCTCCTGAATTGAAATTGCCGCGGGTTCGCGGGATCGCGGAATTCGCGACGAACGACGAGCGACGAGCGAAGACCGCAGATGGCCTTTGAGAGTTCTCGCGGAACGAGAAAGTCGCAACCGACTTTCTATCGACGTTTAGAATATTCCATCGCACCCCTCGGAAGAAACGGGGGAACCGATTCGAGACCGTGCGACGTTTTATTATACTTACCTAGTCCGGTATCGATCCTCCCGAGAGGTGTCGTTCTCCGTTCCAAAGATCCCACCCGAGAGTTCACCACTGTGTCGAAACGTGCTCGGGCACGTGAATATCGCGCACTCGCGCGATTTTTTCTCTTCGAGTTGCACGATGCTCGATCGGTCGGCGCACCAGGATCCGGGTTAACAGGTTCCGGCGATAAGTAACAAAGTTTACGTTCACTGTCTCTCACGGTTGCAAAACGTTCGGCAAAAACTGTCGCGACGAAGTAAACGTTAGAGATACGTCGAAGTCACTCCGGGATCGCGCAAAGATCGATTTTGAAAGGCGAAGCGATCGATCGGGCACAAAAATACGCGGAAACGATCGAAGGAACGATCCACAGCCGCCACTTCCGTCGCCCGAAGAGAGCCGTCTTCTCCGGGCGTGCTTCCTCTTATAAAGTTAGCAGGGGCTCTCAACTTTCTCTAGCGACAGCCGCCCCGGCCGGTGCGTACCGATATTTCGTCACGTTGCTCGGAGGATCTCCCGCGAAAAATCGGGGGCGTAATCCCCGTCGATCCCGCTTACGCGGAGACGAGCGAGCGTCCCGGTTCTAGCCGCGAGTCGATACCACGAAACACGATACCGCGTCGCCTCGATGGCGGAATAGAACCGTGGAGACGGCCGCCACCGAACAGCGAAGGAAAGTCCTCACGGGGAAATTGGTCGAACGAAACGCACGCTACTCCGATCGGTGGCGTCGAAGGTGGGCGAAATTTATGGCGTAATTCCAGCGCCGCGTGACTCGGGCCGCGATTGCTTTTTTTTTTCACCGCTCGTTTCCTCGAGGCGTGTGGATCGACGTGGCCAGCAATCAGGAAACCGCTTTTACGCTGGAAGCTCCGTTACACGGACCGAAAGGGACGTGGATGTTCGAAACGCGGAGAGCAACGCTTGCGTAAGATTACGAAGGAAACGACAACGGAACGGTTAGAATTATTAGTAGCGACGTGTCGCATCTTCGAATACGGAGAGTCTCCGGAGACACGTACGCGGAAACGGAGAAAACGGATCTTGCGCGAGGATTTACGGGCCCGTGTACTCTTTCGACGTTCGCGAAAGATTTTTATTTTCGAAACGATTAATCGCGCGGCGTTACACTTTGCACTCTGTCGGTAGATCGTGGCGTTCTAACCCACTTTCCCGCAATTCGGTCGGAACCAGTTTTTGATTCATCGTTCCAGTTTCGCTATTCACTTTCTCGGGCCGCTTTAAACGGATCTTGACTTTGATGTTTCGTGGGGGGTCACGTGGCCTTTACCACAGCCCCTCCCACGAATCGATCGTCGCGTCGTCTATCGGGTTCGAAAAGATCTCGTCACTTTCGCTTTCCCGAGTTTGCACGGTCGCGACACAGACCGCGATGCGCCCCATTCTAGAAAAGCGAGCTTCTTCCTCGCCGATCGGGCCCGAATACCTTTACGTAACGCCGTTCGCTGTTCGCCTCCACGCGGTGCACGTATCCTTTTCTACCTGTAGTCGTGTGTAACCGTTACACGCGCGCGAGTCTCTCTCGAGTATCGGTAGCGACGGATACGATTTCCTCGCGAGCGAGATCCAAGTCTTTCGAAAACATTTCAAAACGAGGATTCGTCGCAACGAAACAAAGTTCGCGAAATTCTTGAATTCGTTCGAACGTCCGGCTCGTCGAAAACTAGAGTTCGCGATCACCAGGAATAACTGTTCGTACCTCGAAAGAAGTTCGAAAAGAACTTGGAGCTCGAACCGTCTCGTAGCCATTGCTACGCGTACGCGTATCGGCCCGAGCCTCGAATAAATACCTACGTCGTCTTTACTTTCTCCGGTTAGGTCGGCCACGGAACTTCCGACACTCTCGCCATTTTTCCGAATCGCCACGTGTTTATAAACAGCCGTGTCGCCCCACGTGCGCGCGAATTACGCCTCGTCCCTGGTGCTTTATTTTTACAAGTCGAGCCACGGTTACGACATCGGCGCGAGCTTTTTCTCGAAGGAGAAAGTCGACGTATTTTTAAGACTCCGCTACGAAAAGATTCCATCGATGTATAAGAATCGTGTCCCTGGATCGTGTTCGATCCGGTGAAACGAAAGACAAACGCGAACGAACGAACGGTGCTCGATTTTTCATAATTATAGTAACGGAACGCTGGCAAGAAATTCGCGAGAAAACTGCATCGATCGGTGAGTCGAATGAATGGCGCCAATCGGTAGTATTTAAGTTGTCGCGACGATAATAGATGCGCATATACAACCAGACTCGATTTTCTCTCAGTTAGTACAAAGTAGGAAACGTTGTTGCGAACGCGCCGGTATTTCTCGAGCGGGTACCGCTCGATTCAAAGTTGCCTAAAATATTTGTACACGCAAGAGACGTATAAATTTATACTTTTACGTTCGTAAACAATACAAGTGGAAAGTATCTCAAACGTTAATCGGAGATTCCTTTTCTTTTTTTCGATCGTTTCCTCGAGTTACGCGATTCGTTACTCGGGAATAAGGACGACATTCGGACTACGATCCAAACTTTCGCCAATATCTGGAAAATTACATTTGCGTAATTTCTTTGAAATGTCACAATTCCAGGAACACGCGACATTTCAAAAGCCGTAGGGGAACGAGTAAAATAAGTGAGATCGATTTCGATCGAGTTTGCGTAACCTCGTCTTTATTAAAATATATATCGGTTTACGTATAAACGTAATAACGCGAGAGAAAGATGTACGTAATTATCGAATAAACTTTTCGCTGCCCTGAACCGTTAAGTTTGATAGACATTTTACATTTCGCATCGTAGATAACGTAGATGCTTCGTCTCTCGCTTCATCGTATATCGTGTACGTGTGTGCGCGCGATGTGTAATTACAATCCAGTATCGGAAACGTTTAACGTAACACGCTTCGAAATTTTGCAATAGTGCGTCGCAATCGGATAAATTATAATATTTTATATCATCGGAACGAACGGGTGCAGTGTTACGCGTTAAGTATAGGTGCAATCTATCCCGACCGAACTTACGACTTACTTATTCCCCTAAACGTGCGCAGAGTGCGTATATTGTACATATACACCGATAATTAAAAAGTTATTCGCGTTTTAAACCGGGAAGATGTTGCGCAAGAGCGCGTTTCCCGCTCGTACCGATGAGGGCCTCAGCGTCCGCGAAAACGAGTCAATCTCGCGCGTCGAGATTGCGCGCGTAATTGCACGCTACACATTTCCTCGTCTTCGAGCGCCGCGTACGATGCAACAAAATCCACCTGTCGACGCCTAGCGTTTCGCAAGCTATTATTTTCTACCTCTCGCAACTATATTACCGTGATATTAACCGTTCGGCCGATTATGCGCGAACAGCGCGGAATACCGAATAGCTAAGAACGTTCGACGCTTTAAATTTGAAGCGAATTGTGCAGGATATCGTGCGAGATCCGCGGTAATTTCAAGGATTTGTTCATCAACGACGAATAAAGGTATCCAATTAAAATCACGGGGAGTTCTCACGTTGATGTTTATTGATGCTCTCGATAAACGCAAACCCGGCGATACGCGGCTGGTTCGCGTCGTACACTTTGCAACGATCCCGCGATGAAGAATATTCGCGTCACGTCGGAGACGTAAATTACGAGAAACGTATGCGCTCGCTCGAAATACCAGGTTCGAAGATCGTAGTCGATCTTAGGCGTCGTCTGCTTAGGCGTGTCGATCGGCGACGCTTTTACCGAAGTGTGTCAACGCGACGACAAGTGCGTGCCATTTAACGGCAAGTATGTGCGCTCCTATTATGATGATCCGTAACGATTGTTTCCTCGTTAGGGTGCGCTTGGAAGTTAAAAAAGAAGATAGAAAAAAAAAGGTACGGGCGAACGAGGCTATTGTAAATGCCAGCCGAACAAAAAATGCGTTCTTCGAGTCGAAAATCCCTGACCTAAAACGCTCGTCGATACGAGCAGCGTCCGTGCGCGTTCCGGCGACAATTTTATTCATCCGTTGCGCGAACGCTCGCGCGATTCGTTCGTGCAATTCTTACACGGCTACGAAGCAGGGAATCGGTTCGAGCTTCTTCCACGAAATCGGAACGAGCGTTTGGCAAGGAAGTAAAACGATCGGTAAAGCGAGCGTGTTCGTGGTTCTACGCGCGTTTAAACGATTCCACGGGAAAAGTTTGGCGCGTCTCGGTCGTCGATGTTTTCTCATCGAACGTCGATGCCCGATGGAAAGCGATCCGTGGGTGGCGTGGAACTCGCGTAACGCGCGAACTTGTGAAATTTCCGGATGAAAGGGTACACAGTCCGAGACCTTAAACTTTCCAGTCGCTGCTCCGGCTTACGGCTCGTTGGTAAACGGAGAATCGCCGCCAACGCGAAACGACAAAAAAGCGATTAGCCGGAACGTGAAACGGTAACGGTCAACTGGATGGCCATTATCCAAAATTCGAGATATCGAAGATACCCGCGCTCGAATTCGATGTAAATTATATACCCCGTTCGTTTTCAACTTTCAATTTCCGCGCTTAATCGCCGTTCAAGAGGCCGTTCCCTGCGATTAAAAATAGAAGAACGCCGAGATTGTTAATTACCCGCTGGTAATTTGCGGCTACGAGCGCCCGTAATTAGTAGACGCGGCGATGTTTCGCGCGTACGCTGCTTAATCGCTGCTCAAGGATCGAGAAAACGTCGCTCGTAATCGCGATTGTTAATTAACCTTTCGCAAAGGTCAAATGCTAGCGCGTTCTTGTCCAAGTTGAATCGTTGTTATTGCATGCGTATGCAAAATCGAGTCGAAAAGGGTTCAATCGCTCGACCGTTCGCGCTCACTTCGAGTCGTTTACGATTAACCTGGATCGTGAGTAAACAAATAACGAATAACACTTATCAACGAAAATGGGTGTCAATAGCGATCGTTACGCACGCGGGACGCAACAGATTTTGCATTTCGATGGAAAGTTTAACCACGTTAAATCGATAACGTCGACCTTTTCGTCGTCGTCGTTGAGAAATACATTCGCTTCGATGTATGGCAAGTTTAACGGTCACCGATATTGGTCCATTCTTTGCGAATAAATCGATACCGGTATCGCGTTACGCCATTCATTCGCGCGACGAGAGTAAGATATTATTCTACGCTCGAGTAGAGATGATTTCAGGGGGGGGTATACAGTGACGAAAAGCAACTCGCGAACGATACCGTATTTGCACGCGTATTGATCAACGACCTCGTGATCGAAGCCACGAATCTTTCCCGTCTATCGAGCAATTTATGCGCGATTGCAAACGGAAATGCACATTTGCGCGTTCGTCTCTTGGTCAAACAGTCTGGGTGGAATCAGCTTCGTAACGACGAGTGTCCGCAACGGCTTCTTCATGGTCTGCGTCGCTGGTAATAAGGCTGGAAAAGAAATTAATCGATCAACGATCGGGAAAGGCAACGACGATTATTAACGAAGCGAGAAAAAGAATGGTCGGCGCGCGATCGATCGTTGTCAAAGGTTCTCGGTAAAAAGAATCTCGCGGACTACTTTTCTACGACGATGTCGTTTATCGAGTTCAACGTTATCGCGCGCGCTGGCATATAGTAGGTACCGATCGATTATTCGACGATCGTTCTTTCGATCTGACTTATCTAGGGAATTGTTCGAATACCACGGCCGCGAACACTGTTGTATATTTCATCGGGATCACGATATCCAGTTATCGATCGACGAATGAAAAAAAGAAAGCAATTCGATGGAAAAATTTATCGAGTTTTATCCGCTCTGGCGAGTACGTTATAGATTCGATCGACCTTCGAGTTAATTCAGGGCCACGGATCGTCGATCTAATTGTAGTAAATTATTCAACGATCTACTGACACGTTATCGCGGTACAAAAATGTTTGTTTTTTTTTTTTTTAATTGCATACTTGAAAAGGATGTTTGCACGAGTCTTGTTCTCCAATGGTTCGTCGCTAGTACTTGCCCTAGATCGATCTCCGTAGAAAGAAACCGTAGAAATTCGCTAGGCGAGATCGAGTCCAATGTCATCGGAGGAAGCGAAATTTTGTCGAGGCGGCGCTCATTGCGCGTCGCTTCTTGGAAAGCTAGTGCGTTTTCGGACTCGAAAGCGTCGAGGCAAGGACGATCCACGTTGCAAAGGATGTTTCCTCTCGCGATGAGTTTACGACTAGGACGACCGGTTGTTGCGAAAGAACGCGGTGGGACATACCGTGCCACGCGCAAAAAGGTCTCGACGATGAATATTTATCTAGGTAACGGCTAAGCGGACGCGCCACCAGATACGATCGAGTAAAAAATCGGCTGCATCTTTTGCAACCGATTCCGCTCCTCGCAGCTTTCTTCGTTTCGTCACGGAAATTTGCATCGTATTCTCTTGGAAAGGTGCGTAAAAATCGGGACGAAACCGGACAAGTTGCACGATCGAAACGGGACAGGCGAGAAGCAATAGCGCGCAAGTTTCGCAAATACGGTCCAAGGGTCGAGCAGCGTCCTAGGAGGCGACAAAAAACCACCGCTTTCTTTTCAGAATGGAAAGTGAATGGCCTTCGTGACCGGCGTCCAATCTCCGAGCCGCGTTATTACGCGGAAAAAAGAAAGGAAAAGCGAAGAAAAAGGTCCGACCAGTTATCCGGTCCGACTTAGAACGCTGCATTGCTGGTTCGCCGCGTTGGTCGCTGTTCGTTCGATTTTACCAACGATTTGCATCCGAGACACCCGATTCGCTCCCGGAGCGTTTCGAGATCGAAGATCGTCGCGAATCTCGCAAGATCCCAGCGACCGGTCGTGTTACGAAAGAGTCCGTTTAACTCTTCGATCCCAACGACGTTACTCTCGCCACCTATCGAAGTCACCGAAGCGACAGTCGCGACCGTGTTACGTTCACTACTTTATTACACGTCGATCGAGCTTATTGCACTTTCCGTGATCCGCGAGCTCTTTCAGCGTTTCGATCGCCGAGAGACCTACATCCGACGAGTCGTTCGTCGAACGATTGAGAAACATTCGACGCCACGTGTCTCCCTCGTTTCGTGCGTTTCGTGTCCCCGCGAGCGTCGAGAGATCGAAATCCAGGGTCTTCTTCCGTGGTACGCGTGGTCGCGACGTCTTCCGTGACGCCAGAAACGTAATCGGGGAAACCGAGCCGATCGATATTAAATCGTGCATCGACCTCGCTACCGGTGGCAATTCGCCGCCACCACCCGTGACTTTCACGGTTCGATAACGATACTGTCAAGTGTAGGAGTGTCGCGCGTAGGTGGTGTCGCGAACCAACGGAAGAACGCGATCTTCCGCGATTATTCATAGGTCGAACGGTGAAACGTGCTTTCACCTTCCAGTAGTGGAAACGATTCCGATCGATCGACGAGGATTCGGTGCTGGACGAGCTCGCGGACGATTCGATTTCAAATAGAACGCGACTGAAACGTATCTCGTTGCAAACTCGAATCGAGCTTACGCGCGACGAGCGGCTACGAAGAACGCCTCTCGAAGTTATCGATGCGATTTAGTTTCCCGATAGTACGATATTCCGGCAAAACGTCCGAGCTACTCTCGTAGCGTCGAATCAATTGATCGATTAATTCGCGCGGAAGTTTTCCCGGTTAGGATCGCTTCCCGATACCAGCGTAATCGACGAGTCGCGCCATTATCGGTGACCAGGCGTTCACCGTTAAACTGGGTCGGACGCAATCGTTGCTTCGAGGAGCTTTTCCGCGTGTGCAAGGGTTACGGGACTCGTGAGATAACCGACGATAATACGAGTCGCGTTACGAAATCGTTTCCATCCGCGGGAAAAAAGTCAACGCACCTTACGATCGTTGGCCTCTTGTTCCTTTGATTCGTAACGGTCGACGACTATTTACGATGTCCGCGCCGACGATAAATACGAATCGAACGCTTTCGAGTCGAGGATCGGGCGCGATCGCGGGTGAAATCGAGTCGCGTGGATATCGATTCTGTGTCGAAAATTTGAGCAACGCTTCGTCGCTTCATCGATCCTCGATCGTCGCTCAGTTCGGTGTACTATCTCCAATTCGGAAAACCATCGTGGCGTGGAATCGAAACGAAAATTCAAATACTCCTTTCTCGTAAGATGTAAACGTACGCGTACGAAACGTCGAAATGAAAATGCTCGGTTCGAAACGAATTACACGATTCGAAGGATTTCATCGAGGCGCTGGTATCTGGTAGCAGAGAAGCTTCGAGTGCAAAGTGTCAAAATATAATACTACCGATGTTCCACGGGAACGAGCGACCCGAGACGAGTTTTCGGGACGAAGGATCGTTGCGTCACGCGCGAAATCGCAATCCGTCTCGTGCCCGAGCGGAACATCCGGTTATGTTTCATCTTTTCCCCTCCTCGAATCACGTAATCCGCGATCTCGTAACGCGTCACGCACGTCCGTGGAGCCCTGAACACGCATCGTTTCGTGGAACGTTTCTGGGACGGATTCCCCGATCCCTTCCGCGGTAGAAAGTGCGGGATCGATCGTTCCTGGAGGCCGGTAAGTGGGCGATTTTTGAAAGTCGGTCCCTCGTATCGTTCGACAACGTTTAACGAAACGAGCGTTTCGATCGCTCGCAAATTTCCGAAACGCGTCGATCGGTTCGAACCCGATCCAAGGTCGAGGCACGTTTGCGATATCTTCTCGATTCGAGCTGCCTCGAGGATATCTTCCGTATCCGTCGCGCTTCGAGTTTCACCGATGGATCGATAGCTGCCCTCGAAGACGGAATCGATCGAGAATCGTTCGAGAGACGCGAAAGTGCAACGGAACGGGGTGTCCGGAGGTTCGAGGTTCCGCGATCGATAACAGGTCTACGGGTGAAAAAGCGAGGCGCGTTCGATCGAACGGAACGGTTCGGCTTCGAATCGGGTCGAATCGAAAGTAACTCTGCTCGGTGACGTGTCCTGCATCCTTGGATGATCGCGCGTGCGCAATGTATAATTAGCCGCGTGTCCGCGTAATTTCGATCGTTGCGCAATCACTCTACGATCGGGACACTTTAACGGAGGACAACGATGCGCCCGTGACGGTGTCGAGAGGACACTCGAATCCTCTCTTCGACTCGATCCGTTCGCAGACGAATCGACCGAACGTGTAAACAGCAATCAAAACACTCGCAGGGCAGCAAAGAACTGGTCTTTATTGTTCACAAGTTACGTTTGTACAGAGAATGGTATCGCGTCCTCGTAGGATCGAAGCGAACGAAGCAAAGGTTACCGTTAAATCGCGAAGAGGTTCGCGGGTTAAAGAGGAACGGGTTTGGCTCGTTGTCGCGGGGCCCGAGTGGTCCCGGCGACGGGCCGGTGGTCCCGCGGGACCGCGTAACGCGCCGGTGTACCGTAAGAGGAACGCGGCCCCCCGTAAGATCGCGGTGGCCCGTAAGAAGGTTCGGGTTCTTGGGAACTGTTCGAGGAGGAGGTCAGTACACCCGAAACGGCGCTTATCAACGAGGCGACCAACTTTAGTACCGCGTTAACGATGTCTTTGATCGAAGAACCGACCATGGCGAGCGGGTTTGCGTTCGCCGGTGTTCCGCCTTGCTGGAAATTCGATAAGTAGAATGAGATCGAGGACGTCCGGGACGGTGGGTGGTCGAAATGGTTCCCGAATCGAGCGCGGAGAGGTGGAAGGTAAAGGGCGATCGTATACTCACGGGATGATAAGACGTACCGCCACCGCCGCCGCCGGCTCCGGATTCGCCACCGTAGCTGGTAGGGGCAGCGTAAGAGTCCTTGGTCCCGCTGGAACCCGCGCTGGTACCGGCTACCGATCCGGCGACCACCGCTTTCACGAGGCTCGTGATGTCCGATTTACCTTTGCCGTACGAGGAAGTCTGGAAACGGTCCGAAAACGGAGATATCATCAGCGAAGCGTTCTTCGACTCGCGGAGGGCTTCGCGCGGTCACCGGTCTATCGCGCGTTACGCGCTCCACGCGTTACCGGGATCTCCGCGCTAAAACCCTCGCGCGCGGATCGTTCGAAATCGCGAAACGCGTATCTACGCCGAAATTCTCGCACGGAGAACGGACTTTGACCGACCCGAGAGGCTGGCGCACGATGGTGTATATACGACACTGGTTTGGTGGTGGAACGGTAAATTTATTGGCGAGAACAACTATTCGTTGACAGAAAGGCCGATGCGTACTTTGCTAAGACTAGAGACGACTCCGGCGACCAGGTTGGAGAGTGGCGACATCTTCCCGGGTTCCGCCGGCTAAAAATAAAAACGAACGATGACGAGCGCGTTCTCGGTTACTTTCGAAGGAATCGACGGAAACGACGAGAAATCACCTCGAGCAGGGGGCCGAGGACGCTCTTGAACAGGCTGCCGGCAGAGGATCCACCTTCGCCCGGGGGCTAAAATTCACGCGTTACGCCCGATCGGGATCAAAGGATTGAAGAAAACGCGGGATTTTAAGTAGAATAATCGTATTTACGTGGCTGATCTGTCGGCTCAACGGGACGATCAGGGGGCCGACGAGGGGCCCGATCAACGGAGCGATCAATTGCAGAAGAGGCGTCAACACCGCCGCCGAGTCCCTGCGTCCGTTTTCGCCCTGAAACAGACCTCCTTGCTCGACTCTTACACGATCTTTACTCCCCCCCGCGCGCTACGTCTCTCATCGAAACTCGACAACTCACTCCGCTGAGCTGCAACAAGATCGGCACCAGTATTCCAGGTATATCGTAGCCCGGTTGCTCTCCGTCCCCCTAAAAGCGCAAACGATTCCGCTTTACGAACCAATCGGTTCCCTATCGACGCGTCAAATACCGTTCAAGATTTACCTGCGACAATTCCTCGAGAAGCGGTAGAGCCGTCTCGATCACGTCGGCGACATCGGCGTCCGATTCGGGCTAAAAGGATTCGTTCGCAGTTCGGAATTACGAGGGTTGAAACACGCGCGCGCGGGTATTCAACAATCTTACGTCGCTGAGATCGTCCAAAATGGGGGCCGCCAACTGGAGCAAAGCGATCACGGCTTGAATGAAATTCGGGGTCTCGTCCTCGTCGGACTGTTCCGAGTCGCTGCTCTCGTCGGACGTCGCCTTCTCGAATTCGAGGTTCCCGGTCTCTTCGTTGCTCTCGATCTCGTCGTCTTCCTCGTCGTCCTGTAAATCCCAGTTCCCCCGGATAAGTCGATCGCGGAACGTCGCGCGATAATAAAACGATCGAGCCGAAACGAGAACGTACCTCGAGTTGTTGCGCCAATGAGGTCCGATTACGATTTCCGTGTCGCGACGCGGACTGAAATAAACGAATCGACTTGAATAAATCGTTCCATCGACGAACGTTACGCGCGATTCCCCGCAGCACGGTTCGCCGATCGACGAAAACGAAACGTTCGCGTCGATCTCTCTCTTTCGTTCGCTCGCTCGCTCGATCGAGGGGGCGTACCGTTCGATCGAGCGAACGTAAAAATCGCGACGTGTCGCCGCTCGCCGGGACAATCGCGGCGATCTGCACGAAGAACGAACGGTTCGCAAAGGCGAACCGTAAAAATGGTACTCGCGTTTCTCCCGTAATTCATCGCGCTTCGATAAGCGGCGCAGAAATCGTGTCGTTCGCGCGTAGACTCGCGTAACCGTTTCCGTCACGATCCGGAAAAAGCAAAGAACAACCAGCCTTTTCGTTTCGTGGAACGAAAGATCGCGCAATGGACCGTTCACGAATCCGTAGCCTCGAAGAAGGGTCGATCGAAACGACCACCCGGGAAATGTAAAACGTCGCGTAGAAGCGGCGCGACGATTTTCGAAGAAAGATTCTCGATTTCTCCGGACTCGCGACGATCGATGGAATCGAGTTTTCGCTCTTTGCTCGCTCCTTGCGAAGCGTTCCGGTGCGGAGTCGTCTTCGACGCCTAGGTCGGTCGGTCCGTTTGGGGGAAAAAAAAAGAACTTTTAGGGCCGTTTCGGAGCGCGGCGTTTCGTTTCGCTGAGAAGCGAAGCTCGACTCGCGCAACGCCGCTCGATTCACTTTCTCGTCGAAAATCGTGTCCGGTCGTGGTCGTTCCTCGAATCTCGGTTCGAACGACCCTTCCTCCTACGCGCGTTTCGACTCGGCGAGTCCCGTTTACGCAAGACGCGCTTTCGATTTTATTAGGCCGGCGTGGGCAACGAACGGATCGAAACCTCCGAAAAGCAACGCTCGGCGTTCGTTCGTCCGTCGCGAATCTCGGCCGAGCGAACCCAATCGAAAGAACGCCGAACGGAATATCCGCGCTCCGTTCGACGACGAACGCAGCTCGCTCTTAGTTCCGTTAATTTCTTTTAATCGTGGCTGTTTACCGCGCGCCTTTCACCGTCCTAATTAACTCACACTTTTCTCTCTCTCTCTCTCTCTCTCTCTCTCCCTCTCTCTACTTTGACACGCGCGTTCCTTTCTCCGCTTTAAATCGGTGCAATTTTTCTCGGTACCGATCGCACACGGTTTACTTTTACCCGATCGCGATCCTCTCCGTGTACGAGCGCACTTACCGGCCGCTCGGTGGTAGCCTCGGTCTTCTGGGGCTGTAACGGGGGCGGTGTCAGGTCCACGGGCAAGGTGCCGTTCCTCCTCAGCGCCAAGAACGCTCTCACGAGTCGGCCCAACGTCGAAGGTCGTTTCGCCGGTTTCTCGGTTTTCTCGGGCTTGGCTCGTTGTTGGCTCGCGGCGTCCTTCTTTTTCTCTTGCTTCTTCTTCGGCTCCTTTCGACCGTCGTTCGCCGCTTCGGTCGCCCGAGTGCCGTCGTCGAACACGACGTTGATCCGTCCCGATTCGTTCGTGACGGTGCGATTGGTCTCGAAGTAAGGTGGAAATCGATCCTGTGGGTCTCTGTTCGGTAACGCGTAGTACTTGTCCGCTTCCGTCTTGAGGGTCGTCGGTTCGCCGGAGTCCTCTCGCGTGATCGTGATCACCGCCTCGAAGGGCAGCCTGAAGAGCGGTTTCAACGGGCTCGAGGAGCCGTTTCGAGCCGGTAGCTGCACGCTCTTCACCGGCAACGGGATCTCCTCGTTGAACGGTAACGGACCGAGAGTGGCGAACGCGATCTCCTGGGGGACAACTCCCAAGTTGTCGGAGACGTTCCTCTCGACACCGTCGAAGAAGTACCTCGTCACGAACGGATCGTTGGGGAACTCGAGGCTGTCGGTGGTGGTTACGGGTAGATAGGTCTTCGGTGGGGGCGAGACCGTGTTCGAGGTTCGAAAGAGGTCGTCGATATCGATGACGGGCCCGATACCGGGAAACTGGGGGACGAATCTCCCGTCGCCTCTCAGCTTCGAGGAGTCGGTCGCGCCGAAGGTTCCCTTGAAGTTGGCGTTTTGGATCCTCGGTCTCGGGGCTGTCACGCTGGCCGTTATCGCCAGGGGACTGTGCACCGTGGTGTCCGAAATCCCGAGCGTCGCGAACGTCGAGTACGCTCGACGATCTCCGAACGCGTTCGTCGTCGGACTCGGAAAGTTCGGGAACGCGATCACCTTCTCCTTCGACGAGGAGGTGTTCCCGATTCTGTACGGAGCTTTATCGTTTCCGGGTAGCCCGCGGTTCTCCGGAGGCCGAACGGTACCGAAATTCCGAACCCGTTCAAAGTTTCTCGAGTTCTCGGGGATCCCGACGTTCTCCGCGTACCTCGAGTTCTCAAAGTTCTTCGGCGTCGCGAAAGTTCGTAGGTTCCCGGTTCGCTTGGCGGTTTCCAAGGCCCCGATCGTCGGGTTCGCGAAACTCTCGGGGCTCTTCGGCGTCTCCTTCACCTTGGCCAGCGTGATGTTTATCTTGGAGGCCATCAGGCCCATCACGTACTTCGCCCAAGCCACCAGATCGTCCTTCGTCGCGATCTTCAACGGCAGCTGGATCTCGAGGATCTTCGGGGAGTCGGAGAATCCGGTTTTCCCGTCGTTCGGGGTGTTTTGCGGGGAACGTTTCACCGTAGGAGCGGGCATCGAAACGACGAGATTCGTCGCCAGGAGCGCGAGGACCGGGTAGGACCCCGGTACCCTTCTCGAGCGTAGAAAGAACATTCCGATGGATTTCGATTAGTCCGGGGCGTCTCTTCGATCGAGCAAGTGGGTGTCACTCGGTGCTCGAGGAACCTTGCCACGGGGACGTCATTTTCGCGGTGACGGGCGTCCGTCACCGGGTTAAAGTTCGTCTCGCGCGTTCCCCATATTCGAAAACGTGAGCTCGCCGAGAAAATGGTACACCGATCGTAGACCGCGACGGAGAAACTGAAAGGATGCGTCGAACAATGGTCGTTTTATAGCGGTTGGACGATCGATCGCCTCTTTCCTTCCTGATCGCGAAGCGTGTACTTTTTCCGTGCATCGTCCACCTCGATCGGGACACTGGTAATTCCTAATGACGGTGCACCGCGCCGCGACGACTGCGTTCACTTCCGTCGTTGCGATCGCCACCGAGGGTTGCAATTACTCGTGGGAGGTCCGCGTACGGGGTTCGCGCACCCGACGACAACCTTTCGCAACCGGACGCGGACCGACCTGAAATCGATTCTCTTCGATTCGCGCGCGTTCCACTTGGAAAATCACGATCGCGCAGAGATTTCGACCGCGTCCCGAAATATTTCGGGATCTTCGATATTTCGAGGTCTACCCGCGGGTAACCGTCGACGTGCTTCGAACTTTACGAAACGCTCGGAATCGAAAGACGAAAAACCGAGAGAGAAACGAACGATCCCGAACGACGGACCGATTCTTCGGTCGGTCGCAGCCGTGATCGCGATCTTGACATTCCGGGCGGTCAACAATGAGCTCGGCAGCCGGTGAACGATCTCTCGCTTCGAGCGTTAGCCGTTTCCATCGAGGAACAAAGCAAGGACAAGTTTAAGGTGCTCCCACGCCGATGAAAGTTATCGAGTCGATTGCGCGCGTTCTAGAAACGCGTTAACGGGTTTACTCGAGTTACATCGAGCGCACCTCGGTACCGTTTCGGAACGGGGTTCGTTTCGTCGCGATTTCGGAGTCCGAAGGAGACCGCGACCGTTGAATCGGGTAATTCGATCGGACCGTTCAACAATGGAGCAACACCGGACAACGCGCCTTTGTTCTCCGACCTGGCAGGGATTATCTTTCGGTGCGAGGCCTCGAAACTCCCAAGTACGCTCCCAGTACGCGTTTACCCCGTCTCCTCTGTCCTTTGTTGTAGCTCGATCTCGGTACACGATCGCGGTACTCGATTTCGGATTCGAGGCTCGCTGTTTGCGTTACGGTTATCGCCGCGGACGCTACGTTTCGCTTTTATCGCGGCCTGCTCTTTCTTTCGTAAGAGTCGACGATCGACTCGCGTCCGCGCGCATCGCACCTCGGAGAGTTGCACCTCTCGTACGGACGCAAGAATCGAGAAAAAAAAATGAAGAGAAAAACGGTCGATCGTCGGAAAAACGATTGCGCGAGCCGCTCGTAAAATCCGATACGCATCTACAGGATTGGTAGACGAGCGAGGAAGCGAGTCCGAGGTTCGGTTACGGTATCTCGTGGATCATCCTCGGTCGAACAGGTTTCGCAACCTATCGCGGACTCGAGCCACCTGGCAACGTGCACCGTTAGATCGGTTTACCGACTCTATCGTGCCATAACGATCGCGCTAGATGCCGGCCGACCGGCCACCTTTTACGGTACAGATCCTTTCAAGGTCGCGTTACCCGATCGAATTTCAATCGCAGTTCAACGCACGCCGATCTCCGTTCGGAAGACGAAACCCGGGCCCTCCGTGAGCATCGATTCGCCCGGAATTTCCCATCGCGAGGAATTTTCGCGCGGGCGACAACGCGAACCACGATTGGAAAGTTCACCGGCTTAGGCGACGTAGCTCCTTTCGACTCTCCTCGGCTCCGTTTCCGCGACATTTGCGCAATTCGACCCGCTGGTCAATGCCACGATTCTCGCCGAGCGAGGAGAACGGTGAGATACCTACGAAACATCGTCCAAACGGGCCAAATCTTATCCGCAAGGACGACGAGTCGTCTCGACGAATCTTCGTCCGAGATCCCCGATTTATGGCCACAATTTCGGAAGGATTGCGACACCGGTTCTCGCGCTGACGATTCCTTGAAATTCTAAACGCGCCGCCGTTGATGCTCGACCCAGTTTTCGGCTCCACGCCGATAAACGATCGCTCGCTTATTTAATTCGCGTAGTTTGCCGCGCGCTCAACGATTTCCCTCGTCTAGCGAGAAAATCGCGAAAACATCGCCGAGAGGAAGGTTCGATCGAATTCCTGTCCTCTCGCGATCGTTCGAATTTCGCGGGTTTCTCGAGGCGAGACTTTTCGCGTTTTTCTCTCTCGATCGCGCTTCGTTTCCCGAGAGAACGATCCTCGGTGAACGACCCGAAGACCCGACTCGCGAGAAGGAGGGAACGAACGACTTACCCGAACCCCATCGATTTCGTAAACAACGACCAACGACGTCCACGTTTCCTTCCTATTTCGTATCGCGCGCGAGCAAACCGCTTCGTAACGATGTGTAACGACAACGACAATTAACCGGCTTTCGCGATCGGAAAAGCATCCCGTTGTTGCCCGATAAACGTATACTTTTGAGCAACGTGGAGACGCTTCACCGGGTAGACCACAGACCGGAGAGAAACGTCCGAAACCCGCGACGCCGAGGGACTTTCTATTGCTCGAACGGGCAGTCTGCATCGGGACGCTCGGCTTCGAACCTCGTCTCGCGTCGTTGTTCAGGGATCGCGCCGAGAATATTTGGAAATGCGAATTCGAATCGCAAATTGCGAATTTTCCGGAAAAAAAAATGACCAGCTACGTAGAAAGTATACGCGGCCGCGTACCACCTTGCGGGAATTTCCTGGTTCGTGGGATGCGTTTCTCCGGTTTTAACGATCGGAATCGAACGAAATCGGCGCGTTTGGAAAGCGGACGAACCCGTTTTTGAAACGTTCAATTCGAAATCGGAAGGTGCGTCGTTCTCTCTGTCTCTCTCTCGATACGAAGCAACGCTGATCGCGGAAAGTCGAAATATTTCTTAGGATCGGTCGCACCACTTCTTCGTTGAATAGTTCAGGGAAGAAAGTTTAAACGAAAAAGGAGAACGCGACGAATCCGAACACAATGGACACGGTTGCGCAACGTTTCGCCCGGGACTCTCGCGTTCCGAGGTTTTTCTCGTTTAAACGCGTTCACTTTCGATGGAACAAGCGATCCTCATTGATTACCATCGAACAGTACAATGTGTAATAACGGTTCTATAACACCGGTTCGCTTTCAACGTGAAAGGGAAACACCGCGGCACCGTGCGAGAGAGAATGAAATTATCGGCCGGATACGCTTATCCAATTACAGAACTTATTCGTATTTAGAGCGATCGACGGAGTTCGTTGTGATATTTCCTAGCGCAATCTGTACAGGTTGATTCTAGATGCGTAATTGCACGATTGCGAGCGGTTGCAACAGTTTTTCGTACGCGTCCCGCGGAGATAGGACGAAATCTCCGTTGAAACCGGAACGAAGAACTGGTTTACGCGGAATCGATTCGAGCTTATCACCGAGCGGAGCAGTGCCCTACGATCGACGATCGACGTTCGACGTTCGACTCTCTTTCGCTATCGAATCGACGTCGAGACGGTTAGCCGGGTCATCGACTCGCGCGTGTCGTTTACTCCGGCGACATTTCGCGTATCGCAAAAAGTAACCAGCTCGGGGGGGAAAAAAAAATACACCTGAAACCGTCTTGCGTAACGCTTGTAATTAATTTCAAAACACCTTGCGAAATCGATCGCGGTCGATCGCCGCGTCAACGGTGATCGCGTCACTCGGCGCGTAAACGTCGAGATCGACGTTACCGCGGAAATCGGCGCGAAACTCGACCCGGTTGATCGTTGATTGAGAAACGCCGACCGTTATCAGCGAAAAGGACACAATGGTGTCTCCGTCTGGCGTTCGTACACGGAAGCAACCGATAATCCGGGTCCCGAGCGATCGGTTCACCGGTAGGTCGGTAAAATCGCGATCGATCGTCGCGGATCGAGACGAGTGCCGCGCAACGAACTACTCGACCCTTGAACGCGATTCAAAATTTCCATTCGTCGGCGGTGTCCTCTCGTCCGATGTAAACGCGGCTCGTTTTTTCGATCGAGACGGATACGCGTTTCCCGAAACGAGCGTAATGACAATTCTTTGTCCCTGAACGAAAAAAAAAGCGCTCGGATTCCAGGAATCGCGTACCATCGACGATGCTGTTTTATCTGGCGCGATTTTCGAGCGAAAAAACTTCTTCGAGGTCGAGAATACGCTTTTTACAAGGAGAGTACTCGTGGCTCGATCTCGAGAGACGAAACGTCACGTGCTTATCTATCGTTTGGGAAACAAAATGGAAAACATAGGAACCGATTTTACGAACGCAAACGTCCAGTGGTAATTAGCCGACTCGCGTTCTCGATCGCGTTCGAGAACGCGCGCATAACGTCACGAAAACGGTTCCGAGTTCAGCAGTCTCGAATCGCATACAAATCGCGTAACCATGCACAAGGTTAGCAACATTCGCGTTACGGCCGGTTCACCGCCGGTTTCAGCATATCGACGCACGTACGATTCTTAATGTTTAGCCTAACTGGCGTTGCGAAAGCAATAATTGCGGTTATACGCGGCGGAAAAGGTTGACAGAAATACTCTCGTTTCTGCGTGTTTTTCATTTTTTCCCTTTTTTTTCATTCGATTTCTGACTGAGATAAGTATCCATGAATTAACGGAGGCTATTAGTGCCGGACGAATTACTTCTTTTCTCGATCGCTTCTCACGATCGGTAACGAGAATCCAGACGCGCTTTATCCGCGATTTCTCTCGAGAAGCTTATCTTTCGAATTTTATCGCCCCGATAAAACCGGAATACGTGGAAACGTTTACACGGAGCGTCACTTACGAAGTGTCGCGAATTATTTTCGGGAAAATATTTGAAACACAGTACCGGGAGCCTCTTCAATTCTTTCCGTACGATATCCATCAGTTTCCAGCGTTTCTAGCGTTTATGCGAGAGGTTTCCTCGCGTTTTCCATAAATTATACGCCGCGATGAAAAATAGCCGATACTCTCACGGTCGTTACTCTTTTAATTCTCGCGATAAGTATCCACGATTTCCAATCGCGATTTATTCGTTCGCGTAACGAATCATCGGCGATACATATATTTTTCATATTTTAAAAACGAGTTCGCGTCGATCGTACGGAATTAAATCGGAGGAATAACCTATTCTCGGTGTCGATCGATACCACGAGACACCGGTTCGCGGCTGCTCGTACAAATTGGCTCGCGTTATTCGCGTTTCAACGCGCGTCCCGATCGTGAAATAATCGCCGCACCGACGCCGCCACAGGTGCCGGGGTTTGCATTATTAAAACGGATGAGGTAATCGGGTTATCCGCGTTAACCAGGAAGCTGGTCGATCAGCGGCCGAGTGATCGACAGAATCGTAAGTTTCGCGCGCAAGAACGCTTCGCGGAAATCTCGTTCCGAAGTGGTCCGCGTAATCGCGACTTTGTCGACTTTCTTTCTCGCACGACGCGCGAATAAGTCGCGTCTTTGTTTTCGCTTTTGCCATGCTTTTACGTAAATTCCGATACGATCGAACAGGGCTGGAAAATTTCCATTTTCTCTCGTTCCGTCGTGCGATCGAGCCATTTTTCATCTTCGAATGGGCTTCGAAGACCCATTCAACAGAGTCGCGAAACGTTCGCGCGTTTCGATGCTTAAATTTTCAAGAGAGGTACCGATTACGTCTAGCTCTCGAGCAAGACTACGTCCGCCTCTCGACGATAGGCAAAACTTTTTCGTTCGAAAGTCGGAGGTAGCCCCCTTGAGGAGTACCGGACTTGGACGTAACGGCGAGGAGAAGTGGCGATTCGTTTTCCGCAACGACCTGCTCGGGATCGATGTCGAAACTGTAACGCGAAACGCGCGCAATTTAACGCTGTAAATATTAGTTTTACATAACGGTTACGTTCTACCGTTCCTAGATCGCTGTAACGACAGAGATCGCGTCCCGTGTTCACCGAGCTGCTATCGAGCAACGGGTGTAAAACTTTTCGCGAATCGATCGTCGAGTACTCGAACGTATCGTTAAACGCGAACTGAGTTAAACGCGATTTCCATCGTGCAACGAACGACCCTGTATTTTTTCAACGAATACTTTGTTTCTTTTAAACGAGCGTTTGGTTACGGTTGTCACGACGACGTCTCGCGGGTCGCTAGCGAAGGTTCTCCGGTTTGCAATTACCCGTTGAACTTTGGACCGTCTAACCGCCTCTGAGTTCGAGAAGCATCGACTTCCAGTCGGAACTTTCGACTTCCCGCTTCCCACATCCAACATCCAGCTTCCACTTTCACAATTTCCGAAGCAGCTCGCGATTCGCGAAACGACGGAACGAGAGAAAGGCGAATCGAAGAACTCCGGGACGTATCGAAGGAAGCGAGATTTTACGCGCACAATGACGTCCCCTGAACAATTTCACCGAGTCATCCGCAACGAATCTCGCATTAACGTACAATCGCGAATTTAGCAACGACGCATTGGGCCTAGCATCGGCGTCGAAAGCGGCTCCGTTGCGGAGAAATACGAGCAAAAAACTGACTCAACCCAGTTTTGCAACCGCCACGCGGAGAAGCCTTGGCCCGTTCGCGGCCATCCGGAATAGAAACGAAACAACCGCTCTTACGTTTCGTCGTTGTTTCGACGCGTTCGCGCAACTCCTCTCCCTTATCCGATGGAACGTCCTCGATTCGTCGAGAAAACGCCCGACTCGCGCGTTAAATCGCAGATGCGCCCCGAAATCCCGGCGAGACTCTCCGAGGATAAATTCCAGCGAAAGGCGAAACGCGTTTCGCGAAAATTTGCATTCCGTTTGTTTCCACGACTCGTTAACGGAGAAGATGACTCGTTCTCGCGACATTCCGCGAAAATAATAGACGCGCGCGCAATATTGATTCAGGGTAATTCCGACGGAGACGAGCGGAGACGAACGGAGACAGACGAGTGTCGCTCGAACTGTCGTCCAACGGTGACGAAGTTTCCAAGTCTCGGCGACTTTTCCGTCCACGGAAAGAAGAAAAGAAGTCCGTCCCGTTTCACGGGGAATTTGCACGTGGTGGCCACCGTTTCGTTTATTTTCGCCAACGAGGCGCGCCGGTTTCCTCGGATAAGCCGGTAGCGGAACCATCGTTGGACGCGAACCGTTTTATTCCAGGCCGAGTCCTGGCGAACGTTACGTGGCCAACCGGTAATTGTGTCCACCCGATAATACGCGTTTGGAAAATAAATAATCGCGCTCGCAGTGGCGCACTGGCGCGCGTTCCTTTGCTCTCCACCGGCTTACATAAATCGACCGATCGATCGCCCCGAGCCGCGAACGTTATTGGAAACGAAGAAATCGATGGATCCTTGAGTCGTCCGAGTTACGGTCTTTATCGCGTACGCGCATCGGAAAAAGGACGCGTTTCAAGGAAGACCTTTTTTTTTTCTCTCTCGATAACACCTTGGTTCTATTCTCCGGGGATAGAAAAAACTACTCGGGACGAGATAAGCTTCGCGCGAGAAAGATTATCCCGGAATCGAATCGCGGATGAAAGTAGAAGGTGCGTCTTGCGTAACGTCGAAAGTTCCTCGGAGGATATTTTTGATAAAAAAAATCGAACAGGCTCGACGAGGACTATTTTATCGGCCGTGGAGATTGAATTTCCCGTAAAATCGCGCAACTACGCGGCTGAAACAACCTCGAGAACGAGCGCGGAGCGCGAACGCTCCGTAAAGTTTCCCGACGAAACGAGATTCCCGATTATCGATTGTTCAGAGCCGATTTCTCGATCGGTGGGTTATCTCGTTTCCGTCGTGGACGAGCTCGACGAGTAATCGGCGGAAACGTCGCAGCGAGACGAGCTCCAACGACGTGTATAATTCTCGGGGACGCAAGAGGTTCGCGGTGTTTACAATGACTGCGAATTACGCTGAAACTACACGTACACGTGCGCAACGATCGTCCACGGTTCTTCGTTGTTCGCTAAAAAGTAATCGCGTTCGTCTTCGAGATCGCAAACATCGACTGCGTCGCAGGAGGACGCTCTCGCGCGGATTGTTTGAACAGAGTCTATTACATTTGCATACGATCGTCGGACGAATCGTGGTCCGTCCATGGGAACCGAGTTACGCGCGGAACAACTTCCTCCTCGTTGTTAGATCCGAGGTCGAAGGACGCGAGATATCGAAGATCGCGTTTACGAAAGAACGCTCCGACGACGATCCTCGCTTTTAATGGGTTTTCGACTTTGTTCGTGGAAGACTTATCTAAACTGTTCCGGAAAGTACCGTTCGGTCGTATAGAATTCATTATCGAAACGTTGGGAAATCGTCGCTTTATCGTCGATCTCGTAAGAGAATTCGAAAAATCGAGACGCTATCGGCGTCGAAGTCAACGACACGAGAAGCTCCTCTGGACGTCGATTGCCAAATTTTCATCGAGCTCGATCGAACGGAACGATTTCTACGCCGTGGCGAGCGTTACGTTCTCGAAGAGACGGGAATCGGTGGTGGACGAAATTACGCTCGAGAGATTTGCAAAAGCGTGGATCGTTTCATCGACGAACGTCTTTCTTCGTCGCGCGAACAATCGGACAACGATTCGAAACGAAAGTCCCGATGCAGATCGACGAGATCCGTTTCGGATCTTAATGGGATTTTCACCGGTCGGTGACGACGACAAGGTCGGTGAAGCAGCAAACGAAACTGGAAACGTTTCTCGGTGAAAGCACGTTCACCGGGTTATTCGAGATGAATCCGATTTACGCGGTGACTCGGCGCGGGCTCGTTTACGAATAATTGGAGGAAAGTTTCTTTTGGGAATGTCCAATTAGGCGACAGGAACCTATTGTTGCGGCGAGCGATCCTAGCCCGCGATAATCGCGATGGTTCGCGTAGATTTCGATGTCCGACGGGGGAGGGACTCGATCCACTCGGCGAACAAAATTTCTCGCGCAAAGACGCGGACGAGTTCCGGCGTATTCCCAAAGATCGAGATCGAGGGTTTCGTAGACCCGTTGGATCGCGACGTAACGTTCCCGCTGATGTCTGGCAAACGAACGCTCGACTTTCGTAAACCGTGCCACGATTTTATACAGATGCGCGACCTCTCGGAACAAAGAACGAGCAGTTTCGTAATCGCGGAAAACGAAGAATTTCGTTCGATGTAACGCGCTCGCGTCCGTTCGAAACACGAGGGTTTCTTACACGTTCGACGAACGACATTTCCTGAAAAGAGACGCGAACGCAAAACCCTCGGCCCTCCTCGGCGAAAAATCGTAGAGGTTTCCCTCCGATAATTGCGAAACACATTTTTCTGCCGGGCAAAAACTTAATCGAAAATGTGACTCGGCGGCGTAATCGAACGCTCAACGATCCGCTCCGAGTTATCGAACGATCGTTAAAGAGCGCACTCATTCTCCCCGGGCGTTCACGCGCGTGCAAAAAAAAAACCATAAGAGACAAAATTCTAGGCGCGGCTTTCACGACTCGCGGAGGAACGAATTCCGCGGATGTCCGCGGAAACCGATCGGGTTCGATCGCGATCGCACGAACGTAATCTCCTCGAGTCGCTTCCGTTCCTGTTCATCTTCACGGCCGAGTACTCGAGGATCTCTTTCGTCGGCCGTGGCGACGCTCGTTCGGCGATCCCTCTCTTCGGCGTCGCGTCGCGGCGAGCAGAGAAAGAGGACGGAGGCTTAAGTGTAGCGTGGAGGTGGCGCCAGGCCCCTCCTTCTAATAAAAGCCGCTCACTAAGCTCCGTTACACAGACAGTCACAGAAAAGTCGACGAGAGCAGGAGCCGCCGAGAGTTCCTTTTGGGTCCTCTTTAGAAGCGGCCGGTTCAAAAGTTACCAAGTGACGGATTTAATAAACGGTGTGTGGTGAGTTCCCGGACGGACGTACGGACGAACGGGGAACCGTTCCCGCGATAACCCGCGTTCCAGCGGCGAGGTGCTGGAATTACGGAGCACGTGACACGGACCGAACGACCCAGGGAACCATCGAGCTTCCGGGATTCTCGCGGGATCCGCTCCCGGCCGAGATATCCTCGCGATCGAATTTTCGAGACGCGTTCGTTCGCACAGCTGTACAAGTGACACCCCGTTTCGCTCCCGGAGCCAACTCGCGATTCCAAGTTCTCGAGAAACGCGGAGATTCCTCCTCGAGTTCGATCGCGCAGTGGTGTCGCGTCGCCCGAGTGAAAATCTTTCGCCAAGTGGTTCTCGAACGAGAACGACCAGCTCGAGGAGAAACTCGAAACTCGCGAGCCACCTCGTGCTCCGGTGTCCGGAGAAAAATACGTTTTCCGTTCTCGGCCGTGACGCTCGTCTTTTTTTCTCTTTTCTTCGACTTTTCTCGCTGGATCGACGCGCACCGGAACGTCGTCGATTTCTTTCTCTCGCGTTCGGGAGGAAAGTTTGGCAGCTGCCGCGCTCGTTACCTTTCTCCGTCGATAAACGACGCCCGCCGCGAAACTAGTCGCCAACTTTTTGCAACGATCGCCTCACGGTTTCAATGGTAGAAATTTCACGACAGTTTTTAGCTAAGGCGAAAGCACGCCTTTTTGTTCTCGTTTTCTTCCTTCCGTTTCACCGCGACGATAATACGAGCCCGTTTGCGCGCGGCAACGGGGAACACGATCGACGTAACTAGCTAATCTTCGACCTCCGACGCGCAACGTTGCACCATCGTTCGATCGAAGATACGCGGACTGAATCTATATTGGCTCCGTTGTATTCTGGCTGCTCGCCACCGCGATTATAGGCCCGATCGGGCGTCCGAACGAGCAACGGTCCCCTTTCGATTTCCATCTCGGTCCGCGAGGCGTGCGCGGAGAACGAACGCGTTCCGCGTTCGAGAAACCCACGTATTTCGTCCGAGTACGTCGCAACCGCTTCCGTTGAAACGAGAAACGGGTACCGCCTTGGGCAAAGTCGTTCGCGGATCGCGTCGGAGCATCTTTCCGCGAGAATCTCCGCGCGGTGGATGCCAACGGCATTCTCGACTTTCATTCGGTCGAAAGCGATAGTTTCGAACGTATCCGTGCTCGAGAAAGGAGAGCCATCGCTCCCCTCTCCGCGACGATCGCGCTCGGACTCCCTTCGCCTTCTCGTCTTTGTCTCCGGAATCTTCTCGTACGATTTCCGGGTCCGGCGCGGCGTACCGCATCGAGACACCGAACATTCGACGAACCTTCCACTCACGCAACGATCTTTCTTGCAGATACGCTACCCGAACGAACATGAAGTCCGCATTGGTCGTGATCGCAACTGCGTTGTGCGTGGCTCTGGTCAACTCGAATCCGCTCCCCGAAGGAGAACGGCTTCGGTCCGAGGTAAGCTTCTCGCGAAAAAGCAAGTTAAGTTCGCGCGGATCGAGCTCTCCTCCAGAAGAAGAACGAAACGGAGAGTTGCGCGAACCGTAACGATACGAAATCTTTCGCAACGTAGACGCCGAGGATTAAAAAAGAAAAGCTCGCGCAAACTGGTTCGATCGTTGGAGGCGTACGTGCTTTTCAACGGCGCGGATTCGCGTTGCGGTACGAGGAAAGGCAATTACGTTCACCTCGGCGCACGTGTTTTTCTTTACGTCGAATTCGACCGCGCTCTCTTTCCATAACGGACGAATTTCACCGAACGAGCACCTCGTCGTCGTCGGGAGCTCCGAAATCGGAGAAAGTTTCGATTTCCGTTTGCAAAATTCGCCGTTCTCCGGCGACAAGCACCACCGCGGTTAATTGGCGCGTAAATCGACGATGGAAGAAACGTCGGGCGTCGATCGTTGCGAAAGTTCTCGCCGCGGCTGTCGACGTCCGGTAAAACGGTGCGCCGATCCGTTGGACCGGATCGATCGATTCGGTGATCGGAGACGACGTTGTTTCGCTTTCGACGGAAGGCCTCTTTCGCACGTAACGAGCGTTACGACCTCGTTCAACGATCGTTACGGACCGCGATCGACGGATCGAAGACGCTTCGAGTCGTCGATGAGAGGGTTTTCTCCCAGCTTCGGCGTAATCGTCGGTGCGAATGATCGAATCACCGTCGAGGCGCGAACGGGCGGGCGTTCGCGCGCGAAAGTCTCGCAATTCCCGTGGCGAGATTTTGAACGGGAAACGTTGGGCGAACCGGGCCGGACGGAGCCGAGTATCGTTTTACGAGCGACGAAACTCACGGTCCGTCGAAAAGCCAGGACGTCCAACCGGCTGGCTCTCTTCTTCGGCCCGACACTTTCACTGGCCGCGAACACTCGCGAAGTTACGGCGGACACTTTCTTCGCTCGATCGATGCCCAATGGAAAGCGCGTGCGTAAGCGTACACGCGTTCGCGTGCACGCGCGTACGCGCGTTTCAACCTCTCTCTGATCTTTGATTCTCGAGGCGCTCGACAGTGGTTCCCAATCCCTCTGTATCGTTCCACGTTTACCGTCTTTCTCCGCGGAGACGAGGAACGCTCTCTTCCGGACGACGCGACCAACGTTTGCACCCACTCGGAGACATCGACGCCCGATCGAGCGCGCCTTTCCTCCGATTTCTTCCCAGACGGGATACTATATAAGCGGCCGAACGTTTGCGCGGGGCTTCTCGAAAGTCCGCGGAAGGACTTTCCAAATCGGTTGCCTTTTAAGAGCAACGCGAAATTGCGGCCAATATCGTTGCGGACGCAAATGCAACGCGCGGAAACGAATATCGCAAGAGTCGGTCGAACGCGAGCGGGATTCGAGGGAAAGCGAACCGCGGCGACCAGGTTGAGCAACTTTTCGGTACGATGACCGTCCGAGTGTCCGCGATCGATTTATCCCGCGCTTTTTCCGCGCCGTTGCAAAACACGACGATCGGTAGCGCGACGGAGCGGAACTTGGACCGAGCCCGAGAACCTTTCGACGCGCTGCTCCTCGAACGATTTGAATCGGATCCTTTCCGCTCGAGGTTGCCCCCATCGACGAGCTTCCTCCTCGCCGAGAACGATCGAAACGACGATCTCGTTTATTTCCTCCTGTCGATAAATCGATCCCTCCGGTGTCTCGAAACTGGGTCCGCGGGCCAGACGAAATACACATTCCAGGGACACGGGGCAACTTTTTTCAGGCACTCGATCGGCTGATGATGATCGAAGCCGACAACGAGGCCGCCCTGCGCAGCAAAAGGACGATCGGTATCCTGCGGGAACTCTTCCCCGAAGCTTCTCAGGTGAGCCGCCGCCGAAATCGGCAGCGAAATCCTGCAGACGACCAGGACCATTCCGAACAAACCGCGCGAGTTTCGGTCGTTCGAGATCCGGCGTCGGTTTCGTTCGACCGACGCGGGAGATCGAACGTGAGGGTCCACGCGCGTATAAATATCGATCGGGAGAGTCGGTCGCGGCTCGCGCGACTCGGATGGAATCGCGATTTATGCGCGCGCGATCGGCATTCCTATAAAGAAAGTTCGATTCGCAGTTCGCGCGGATAGTTTCCTGGTTCGCGAGCGCGTACGCTCGTTGGATCGCTTTCGCGGGTCGAGACGCGCGGGATCTCGAATCGAGAAGGATTCTCCCGAAACCGGGACGAGATAAATTTCCTCCTCTCGAGAGCTCCGTACCCCGACGGAGCTCGGAATCGTCGAAACGACGCACACGGTCCCTCGGCACACCCGATTCAACGACGAACGAACAAACGAACGAACGAACGAACCACGCTGCCCGGCGAAACGGTCTAAGAACAGCCCAGGGCGAAGGGCCGTCCACTCGGAGCCAGCTAAGAGCCCTTGTTTTCTAGATGATCGAACAAAAGGTGAACGCGATAGTCGCGGAAATCATCCGTGCCCTCGGCCCGGTCGTGCTGCGCAATTTCCTCGGCAACAACCAGCAGACCGCCGGCGGCGGTTCCGGTGGCGGTTTCGGAGCCGGATCGACCGCGACCGCCAAGTCGCCCTTCGAGGACGACGAGGACGATGACGCGGAACACGGGAAGAACGGGTTCGGCTCGACCAGCTCGAACGGCTCGAAGGTCTCGGTCGCGTTGCCGACCTTTCCGCCCGACGAGGACGAAGACGCCTCGACCGTTCCGCCCTCGGGTACCAACCAGCCGACCACTATCGAAACCAACGACATCGGGACCACCGTCGCTTGATGGCGTCGATGGCCAGCCGGGCGAAACGTCCAAGGTCGACGAACCGAAGCGTAAACAAACGAATCGTACCCGTCGAGGACGAATCACCGCGCAATCGGGACTGCTGCGGGACCCAAACGCCGAAGCACTTTTCTTCTCTTGTCCGCTAACTGGTACTCCCTCTCTTTCCGTGTGCGCTTCTCCGTTAAACTCGTCTTCTTCCGTCCGTTCGCGTTCTCGTTCTTCGAACCGCATCGTCCATCGAACGTCTCTCGCGTTCTCTGCTTCTCTCTCTTTCTCTCACTATCTCTCTCTTTTTCTCTGTTCCTCTCGCTCTCGCTCTCATTCCGTTCGCGGTGCTCTCCCAGCTTTCGTCGTTCATCGGAACCGTAAAACCTTCCGAAGAGGTGGACCGTATTTTCACCGTTCCATCGACCGCTTCATCCTTTCCAGACTCTTTCGAGCGGGCTGCTCGAAAGTTTCTCCGCTTGTGTGTGCGACGACGCGCCGATCGGCGCGTACGTCGCGTGGTCGTTGCGTTCGATGCGTCGTCGACTGGAATCGTTCTCGATAACGCGACCAACGAACCACGACTCGGATCGCCGTTGCGACCAAACGTTGGCAATACTTTGGGTACAAAGGTCACGACTGCGTCCAAGTGTCTGCACCCCTCTGCGAGAACCGCTGCTTTCACGACCCGAAAAATCGCATCGGCACCCCGTACTCGAATTCGACGATTCTCGACGAAACGAGCGGGAATCGTCGACCTCGTCCCCGATGCTCGCGCGTTTCGACGTCGCATCGACCGATCGACGCGTTTCCCGATCACGAGACATCGCGAGAACACGCCTCGATCCCCGTCAAGCGAGACAAACGCTCGGACCGTTCCGATCCGGGGGCGTCGATCGATCGCCGGGGAAAAGCCAGGAAGATTTTTCGGAAGCTGGACGCAGCTCGGAAGATTCGACGATCGATCGACGCCGACTCGTCTCGGAACCGTTTCGAGGAGATCGACCGTGAAACTTCTGCTTGCAGGACGCGAACCCGGAGGCGGAGGACAGGGCGAACGAGGTGGCGGCCGAATCGCAGAACAACGAGGTGAAAGTGCAGTTCGCGGACGAGCAAGGTAGCGAGGACTCGGGGAGGTTGACGCCGCTCGACGAGGTGGAGGCCGAGGACGACGAGAACAGGAACAAGAGGTTCCTGAACTTTGGGTTCGGCGGTTCCGGGGGCAGCGGCGGTAGCGGCGCGGGCTCCGGGAACTTCCTCTTCGACATTATCAGGGTGAGTTTTCCGCGGTCTCGGGAACGCTTCCCTCTTCGTCGATACTGGAGGAACGTCGGCTGAAAAATGGAGGTTACCGTTTGCGCTCGGTCGCGAACGACGAATCGCGGAAACGATTCGAGCGGAAAACGCCGGGTACGATCCTTGCGAGGTTTTTTGCGTTCCGTTGCTCCCCGGTTGCGAAAAGAGAAAAAGAAACGAACGCGATAACGCAAGAATCTCGGTAATAGCGCGACACGGCCGGTAGATTGTTCAATATTCGAGTAAGAGGCGAGTTTCGCGCGACCGCAAGGGCGTCTGCTTCGAGACACCGGTGAAAGTCTACGACCGAATTGCCGAGCTCCGTCGATTGCTCACTGTTCCAAGGTTCCTGACCTAGGCACGACCCGGCCTCGCGGAGAATAGTCGCGATCGCCTTCGATCCTGGAGCTTTTCGATTTCGATTTCGAGCTCCGCGTTCGGAACGGGTGAACCGCGAGAGTCGCGCGCTTCGGTTAATCGCGAACGACCAAAGTTTCTCCGACTCCGTTTCAAGGATAATAACGCGGTGCGCGAATCGTCCGTGGTTTCTCCTATTTATTCGAGGAACGAGTCCGCTTTTCCGCGGGTACGCGATCGCGATAGTTCGCGCGAGAAAAGTCACGGTATCCATTGTCCGCGTACGCGAACGGTAACCGCGCGATCGCGAGAAACTGGTCGACTCACGGCTACCTTTTACGGAGTCGGAAAACTGCCGTTCGAAACGATACGCGCGAGCGCGAGCGCGAACGATTCGATCGCAACGAGCGCGAGCAAAGGTCAACGAGCGGGTACTCTTCTCGCGAAAGACTCGACGCGTCGAACGACCGCTCGAAATCGTTTCCTCGGCGAACGATCGGTGGAATCTTCCACTCTGGAAAGTTTCGATCGTCGACGCCGGCGAACCTCGAGCAGCGGATCCTCCACTTTTCATCCAGGAACGAAACCAGTAGCAACCTGTATCGCGCGAGGCGACCACGGTCGAAAGAATTCCGCAGCCGAGGAGATTGGCGCAAGATCGAAGGTAGCGGTTAGCGGACCGGACGTAACCGGAGGAGTACGAATGCTCGAAGAACGATTACAGCGGGTTCCCAGGGTTCCTGTTCGGCGGGAGATAAACGCGGGACTTGAACGATCGGTAGAAAAGACGGGCTCGCCCCGTGGATCGGATCAGTAAACGAAAGTTCTCGTCTCTGTTCTCGTTTAGCAAGCGGCCGACGGGGCGGCAAGAGCGGCGGGCACGGTGTACCGCGTGGTCGCAGGTACGCAGAGCCTTGGGCTCGGCCTAAGCGCCTCCCGGGACTTGGGCCCGGCTCCCCAAGATGCCGCCCCTGCTGCCGCTCCAGGTGGTTCCTCGGCCACGGCGGGATCCTCGACCAGCGCACCGGCCGCGCCAGGAGCCGGCAACCTACCACCGGTACGCCAATCCTTCCGAGCAGAGCCGAACTGGACACTGCCGAACTGCACTTATCTCCCGGTCGACGGAATCGACCCGGCTCCGGATACGCGATACTCGGTCGGTCCACCCCGGACACCGAACATCGCCTCCCGATCGAGCCGAGTCGTCTTCCGTTTGCCCTCGCTTCTTTCACTCTCTCTCTCTCTCTCTCTCTCTCTCTCTCTCTCTCTCTCTCTCTCTCTCTCTCTTTCTCTATTTCTCTCTTTCTTTGTTTCTTTTTGCTCTTTTTCTCTACGTTTCTTCATTTCCGCTTCGTTCTCGTTGTTCCGGGGACCTTGCGCCGATACTTTCAACAGCGAATACTTCTTTCGAGGGGTTTGGGATCCGTGGTCGCGAGGGTCGGTCGGATACGAGGAACGTTCGAACTCTTCGGCCGAGCGGGACGAGACCGGGCGTTCGCGAATCAACGAGTTCCTCGAAATCGCGCAAGGGGGGTGGGGGAGGGTTCGGGCGCGCGCTACTCGCGAATTCGCGACGATCGATCGCGTTCTCGTTCGGAAGTCCCTCGGAAAGAAGTAGTTCGCGCGTCCGTGAGCTGCGAATCGCGTCTTTAACGGCTCGTAGCACGCGGCCGTCCGTCTAGCGCGCATAATAGCTGCACTCGGCTGTGTTTGATTTGCACGTCTTGCTCCTCGCACGTGGCTAACGACCGCCAACCGCTCGTTTCGCACGTACCTCCGTTTACTTTCCGCCTTCCGTTTACCCAACCACTCCGCGACCGCGCGACTAACTTCTTCCTGTCCGTTCTCTGGTTCGCGTTTGTGTTCGCGCGCGTACCTCGCTCCCTGTCTTTCTTCTCTCCTCGTCGGGCACGCGCGTACCTCTCCGTGGCCTCGATCGCGCGCCCGGATCTCCGCTTCGAGGGGAACACCGGAGATTCCGGCGCGCGTCAAGGTTCGCGGTTCGCTCGCGACTCAACGCGCAAGAGCAGCCTCTATCCTCCCGAAGACGATCCGTAACGAGACTCGCCTCCTTCCGATCGTTCCATCCGGCCCAAGATCCCGACGCGACCCGACGCTACGACCACGTACCGAACATCTCTTCGGCGAAGCACCCGGCTGATTGGACGACCCGGAATCTCTCGGCCAGCCATTGATCGATTGCCGATTCTCTCGTTGTTGCGATCGAGTACTCGTCCATTGCACCGTATTCTTAGCGACGTAGCCGTAGTTTGATCGTTTCCCGTTGGAAAACGCACCGAGGACGCAGCTCTGGCAGACGACTCGGCTCGGCTTCGCTCCACCCGAAGAAGACCGCGTTACGGGATACGCCGAATATTCGCACGGCCGAATCGTCTGCCACCGAGCGACGAACTTTGTAGTAGCACGTTGCGTGACGTACGTTTCCGTTGCCGGACTAGCGAACGACCGGTAAGTATCGTCGAGCGTGCGTCACGATGCCAGTAATCTTCACCAGTAATTCGATCGTCTCATTGGGCCCTGGTAAATATGTTTTTAGTTTCGATGCACACCGTAGGGTGTCCGTACCGCGACGAAGACAACGCGCGAAACTTGTCCAAACGTCGATCACTGTCTTCTCTCTCGCGACGATTTTCCGAGCGTACGGACACCCTACGTCCCCTCGAAAGTATCTCACGAGCCGAAGGAACGCACGTAAGGATCGTAGCAGCAAGATCGATGGATCGTAGCCGCAAGTAGGATTCAGGATGTAACGAGCACCGTAGTGTCGGGAGCGCTGGAGCTGGACGCGGAGCTGCTACACGCTGCAACTATCTCCCCGTTGATACGATAGAGAAAAAAAAAAAAAAGATAAAGAACGTTCGCGCAACGATCAATGACAAAGACCGATCTGGGCGACGTGTCTTTCATCCACCTTCTCTCGTGCTCGCTCCGAGAACGCGACGCGGTCGCGTTACCCGACGTCCGACTTGACCGGAGGTTTTGATTGTTTGCAGCTGGTGGCCGGGAGCGGAAGTCAGGCCAGCGCTTCGGGAGGCGTCGGTGGAAAAGCGGACGATACCCAGGAGGCGGTTCCTGGACCGGTGACCAGGCTCTTCGTGATCGCCAACAGAGGAATATCGAATCTCTTACAGGACCTCATCCTTGTGAGTATCCGTATCGTTTTCAGCGCGAGAGACGCGATCGAGTCGTGGGAGCCATCTTCGAAAAGATTCGAAACGATCGGTGGCACTCGAATACCGTGGGGGCCACCGCTTCGCATGGGAGATTCGCTCGCGAGCTCCGCCAACGATCGTTACGCGGACGATACGCTTTGCGCAACGAGCGTGAAAGATCGCGGGCGGAAAGTTCTCGTTTCGCGGACACGGACGAAGCTCGCCTCCTCCGGGAGTGGAAATCGATCGTGTCCACCCGAGCGGAAACGACGCGAACGATAAAACCGACGATCGACGATCCTCGCGACCGGAGACGATTACGACTCGCGTCGTACGATCGAACGCGTCGAGCTACGATCGTGTATTTCTCGCAGGATTTTCCGTACGAACGACGTAACGCGAACTACTTCGGGAGGAAAGAGAGCGCAAACTTTTTTTTTCGAATCGCACTTTTCTAGGGCGGAACTCGAAATAGAATCTTTCGTTTTGCGCAATCGATCTCTTCGAAAGTGAAACTACATCGATACTATCGAGAACGCGCGCAACGAGCTCGCGGAAAAAAAACCCACGAACGATGTTTTTTTCCCCTCGTCGGGGCAGACGCAATGCGTTCTCGTAACGTTCTTTATCGGCGCGTTGGATCTTGAAACCGTGATCGATCGAAATCGCGGCGCCGATTCTGGGATCGAAATCGAGCGTACGAACGGCTCGATTCCCGAGAAGAAGCTGACGCGTTTCGATCGAGGTATCGGCCACCGATCTTTTCGAACTCGGAGCGTCTCTCGCGACGGAAAGAACACCGAAAAGATCGTCGAGGATCCCACGAGTCGTTCGACGATTGAAATTCTCGTGTAGATTTCGCCGAAAGTCGCGCGAGCTCGGCGCGTTGTCGTTCCAGATATTAAAACCGGCCGATTACGCAAGCGCCCCCGTCGGGATCGATGGAAAGCAAAAATGTAAGCGACTTTCTCTATGAAATAGCTCGTCCATTTGCCGGCTGACTTATGCAAGCAGCTGCTACCCGCCACCTGGCACGCGATATTGCCAGGGGCACGATGGCTGACCGGCTCTCCTCGATTCGACCGGAATTCGCGACGATCCTTTGACCCGTAAACGTGGACCGTTCGAGGCGTTTTCGAAACTGTTCGAGATTCGATTCGGTTACGAACATATGTCGCGCGCGGATCGCGCAAATGGCTTCCACGTACTCGCCGAATACGTTCTCGCTACGTTGCGCGCAAACTTTTCGTTTCTTTCGAGGCCGTTCGAGGAGAGATCTTTCAACCAGACGTCTACGCGCGTCTTCGCGACGCTTCTTCTCGCTAGAGAACACGGACGATACCTTTGGAGAATACTTTTAATTATTCGATACAATAATATCGATAGCTCGTTTCGAGTACGTTCGATCGTCGATGGATAATTCTCGTCTCCGAAGACACGATTCCGTAAAAGCTGTCCCGTTTCCCAAAAGGGGAAACATTCGCGAATTTTGTTCTCGACGTTGACCAGAGGCGTGGAAACGCGGCGAACGATGACGGAATTTTCCGCGGATTTCCTTTTTCTACTCGCGTACGAAATCGCTTCGAGGAAAGTGGGGGGAAAAGAAAACATTATTCGCGGTTAGGTCGATCGCGTAGTTTATCGTACTTACCGGAAACGAGATCCGAACGAGAAGACAATGGACGCGGTCGCGTATCGGGGAATAACCGCGAGATATCGCGGCAGGTTGCAAAGTGCGTTGTTAACGCTAATCGTGGTTTATTGTGCGCAACTTCGTTCGAGCAGCGGCCATCGGCTGGAAAGCGTTCACGCTTCGCGCATCGCGCGGAATTCCTCTGCTTCCCATCGACTCGCCGACTCTCGGAAACTTCGTTACAGACTCCGATTTCGTGGCGCGGAAAAACACATCGCCGACCAAAGTTTTTTTCCCTCTCGACTCGGTGAAACTTCGATCACGGGAACGGAAAACGCTCGAGAGCGAGCGCAACGCGTCGCGAGAACGTTTTACGATTCGTCGGGATTCGAACATAAGGGAATTTTTAGAAAGAACAGCTTTCGTTCGGATCGTCGGTTCCTTTCGTTTCGCAAAATTATAAAATCGGAAACGTCCCGAGCGAAACTATTCGCAGACCGTTTCCACGTTATCGAGCATCTTGTGCGTATAATCGAGGAACGGGTACGAATCTCGCGCATAGGCACGGTATTCGAAACGGTATTCGAAACGGTGTTCGAAATTACTTCTGATCCTTCTTTCCTTCGATCGCTGGTACTCGATACCGGGTCGACGACCACCGTACGTACTCGCGAGATAAGATCGCGACCGATCCTCGAATCGAGTTTCGATTTCGTCGTGGAAATCGTCAACGAAACGCGAATACATCGTGACTGTTTAATGTTTTCCAGCGCCTGGCAGCGACGAGCGAGCGCATCGTTAACTTCAAGGCGAGATTGATCACTTCCATCATCTAGAACTCGGTGCGAAAGGAATAGGGTGAGGAAGTACGATAAAAGATTCGATGGTCCTGAAGCGGCCGGGCAACGTGGGAGCGATCGCCGAGCCGTAACCGTCGCTGGAACACGGGTACGACGTTGGCAACGCGACCACCCGGCACGTTGCTACCTTGTCCCCGAGGTCCCGAGCGTACCTCGTCGATGGTGGAATCCTCTTCGCGAATTTGCGCACAACCTCGCGACTTTCCGCGCGCAAATCGAGATCGCGATCCCCCGCACACCCTCCTTCTCTCAGCCCGCCGGCTTCGTTCTCGCCCGTTACCCTCCGTCCCTTCGACCCTTATGCCTCTCTCTCTCTCTCTCTTTTTACCTCCGTTCTACGATTTCCTCCCGCTGGTTGTTTCCTGGTTTGCGTTTACACGTAACGGACAAACGAATCACCACGCGCTCCGCGCGAAAATCGAACTCGATTGTTCCGCTACATCCTATACCTTTCGCGTTTCGTTGGAACGCGAGATCGTTCGATCTTTCCGCGCAACGCGCGCAAAAAATACGCGTTCTTCCCGTCGAACGTTCGACTTCGGTCTTCCCGTTCTTTCCGTTCACTCGTCGGATCGCGTAAAGAGACTCGCGCGAACTTGTACATAGCTCTTCCCGGAAGGCAACGGTACCGAGCATCGATCGTTCGACTTTTTCGTTCTCTCCTCCGAAACGATCCGCGCAGCTCCCCTTTCGTTCGGCAGCCCTCGTCTCCTCGTCCGTTGCTTCCCTAAAGGCTGCTACCGCGGCGACGATCGCGGTGAAACGGATCACCGACGAGTCCCCGTGTCCTTTGTACAGAAACGGACACGTAAGATCGGTTACGCTTCGCCGTGGCGTTTGTAATATATCGTGCGTCGAACGTTCACCGCGCTCGTCCCGTATCTCGAACGATACCGTTCCCTTTTTAGATTTCCCGAACACGGGAAAGTCTACCAAGAGAACGGTTATCGATCGATGCCCGTCCAGGTGTGTCGGTCACTCGCAATTGAACGCATTATCTCTCTTATGTAAATCGCCCCTGTTGTTTTGTAGTGTAAATAAATAAATATTATTGTCGTAAAAAAAAAACGCACGTACAGGTTCGTCGTGCCACCCAACGGGAAAGCAACGTGATCGAGATGCCCACGGTGAAACCACGGTGAACCACGTTTCTCTGCGTTTCTTTATTTTGATCGATCGACGATCGATCAACTCGGTTACAAATATAAACGTAGAAACGACGAAACGTCTCGAACGTCGCCGTAAACTCGCGCTCGAGCTCTAGAAAAAATACAATCGAAGAACGATTTCCGCGACTAATGATCGTCCTCCTCGGTAAAAAAGATTACCTCGTGAGCGGTATACACTTGCCGGAATTACCGACGACGCTATCGCGGTACAAGTCCTATCGACGGTGTTCGAATCGACAGTGCGCGAACACCCGTCTCGATCGAGTCGATCGCGATCGTCGTTGGATTCGAATCGAGAAACGTATTTTCGAGCGGGGCTTCGCTACGAGTTCACGTTCCCGGTCGACCCGGTCGGTAAACGGTCTCCGTTTACCGACCCTTCGGCTTCCCCGTAGAAGAGAATCTCGTCTTCGCAGGAAGCCCATCGGTGTAGCTATGGAGGCGATATCAACGGTTGCTGATCGGTAGGTTGCTCGGTGGTCTCGCCAACGTAAACCGGATCTCCCAATCGCACGGTGCCGTTCGGACTCCTCAGACCGAGATGAATTCCCATCACCGGACTGTCGCCGAAGACGGGCCGATAAGTTGGATCGGTCACTTGTCTGTAACTGTACACGGAACGTTGTACGATGGAACGGTCTCGAGACGAGTGCATCGACGTACCTTTTCAGGGTTTTCAAGGGCTCGGCGTCCGGGTTCTTTTTCCCGGTGGCCGGATCGATGGTGGTGAAGATGCACCTGGTGCACGGCATGACGTTCCTGAAGATCGCGTCGCCGATCTTCACCCAGCCCCAGCTGTCCTCCTCGTACGGGACGGCGCCTTTTACGACGAAGTTGGGGCGAAACTGTTCCGGAGCTACCGGCTCCTTCAATCGAGCGTTCAGATCCGTCACCGAGCTCTCGTTTATCAGGCAGTAGCTGGTCGAGTCAGGATAGGCTCCCTGTCCGGCACAAGCGTAGGTATTTCGTTCGAAGAACGATCTAGCGTTTCGTTAACCGTGACCGAAACTTACGGTGTCGTCGGCGGTCAGCAGGAACCGTTTCTGCTTGTTCCTCACGCCGCGCATCGGATGCTGCAACGGATAGTAAACCAGCCGGTAGCCCACGTCCTCCTGAAGAAGGAAACGGGACAACCATCTCGCCGGTTCCTCGCCGCAATCGCAGGCCGCCACGGCCTGGCCCCAAACTCCTACGTAGAATCCCTTGCCCTTGATTCGCGACAAATCGATCGATACGGACATCATGCCCGGAGCGGAGAGCTTCAGGATCGATCCGGTCACGCTGGGAATCACCTGGAACCGAAACGTTACTTTATCCGAACTCGATCGAACTCGAAACGAAAAAACTCCTCGCGGTGACCGATCGATCGTTCGCGAGAGTTCACGGCGATGAAACGATTCGTTGATCTCGATCGTAAAAGTCTCGCGAAGGAGAATCTTTCTCGAAACGAGGCCCCTAAGCGCGCAGGAGGTCACCACGATCCGCGAGGACGACCCGCGGAAGGAAAGAGAACGGAGACGCGATAGCCCGTCGATCCGTTTCCGATCCGCTCGTCGACTTTCACGAGGATTCCTTCTCGTTATTCCGTGCAACGGAACCCGCGTTTCGTTTCACCGCGGAAGATACGTCGATCGGGCCGGATAATTCGTCGGTTGCTCGATCGCGAATCGTAACGTCGTCGCGGCGTTGGCGTGCTGCACGATACGCGCGCAATTACTCTTTGCTATCGAGCCACCATCGCGTAAGGCGCGCTCGAAACCGTTCTCGGTGATTCTCCATGGACGGATTAATTTTTCATTTGCGCGATCATCGTGCAACAATGTCACCGATACTCGAGAATATAATCGAACGTAGTTTCGTAACGCGTAATCAGTTCGAGTCGAGATTCGACTCCATTTTGTCCGAGATACGGTCAATCCTTGCGATAAATGCGCGATGGCGAACGGAAACGATCGGTGGATAAAATGTTGGTTCGTCGAGCGTACCTGGACCATTTTTGGCACCTGCCTGGCGGTGACGAAGTGTCCGTTGAGGTCGATGACCAGCAGAGTCCGATCCCTCATCCAGCCGGACTTCAAGCCCAGCGTGGTGCACTCCATCGACGTCATTCGTACGGATCCGAGCGACTTGACCGGAAACGCGATCAGGTCGCTGAGCTCGCCGACCTTTCGCCATTGCGAGGGCGGCGCGTCCTTCTGCCTCTTGGTCCACCACCACCAGAGGAAGACGGCCACCGTCCCGGCACCGACGACCACCGCCGACACGTACGTCAGTCGTGTTTTGTCTGCTCGTGAAACGTTCCTCGATTAATTCGCAACGGTCGAGCGACCGTGCGAAACGCTCTGCCGCGAGATCATCGAGTTCGAATCGCGACGAAAATCTTCGAACAAACGTCGCGTCCGTGCAACTCGTGAACAAACCCCAGCCGATCTATACATAAATTATCGGTACTTCCAGTCCCGCGATACCTCGAGATCGGAACGATCGCCACCGAGTCGTTAGCTGTCGCGTATTTCCGAGCCACGACCGGACGAACGCGCCGTACGAGAGGAGCGATCGTTTTGCAAGGCAAATCGCTGACGCGAGCGAACAAAGACAAAAAGAGATCCCCGACGAGATTCCTGTTCCCGAACGGTGAACACCAGGCTTTCGTCGCTACCTAAACCCGCTCCAACCAGAGCGTGAATCATTTTTCTATCCCGCGTTCCACGGATCTATCGCCGGTTGCGCGAACGAGTATCAACGCGATCGTAACAGAAGATCGCTGGGATCCGATGGGATTGGACTCGGAACGAAATCGCGAATCGTCGGTGGCGTTCGATTCTTCGGGTGGTGAACCGGTCGGATCCTGTTACGCTCGCGAACAAAGGGCAACGCTCGAGATGCAAATTGAACGTCGATAGGAGATACCAAAGGACGATTAACGGTAACGGGGAACCGTTCTCTTCGAACGGAACTCGGTGTTGACGTCGACCAACCGGAAACACGCGAAACAACGTTATTACGGATCATCGAAACTGGAACCTGGCTGCTTTTCGTTCGGGTGAAATCGGAACGAGCACCGCGTAACGGAACGCCGCGACAACGGGCGTGCACCGGACTGTTTGCGCAATTTGCTCGCGCTAAAATGTCCCGTGTCGTCGATACTGTCGCGGGAAAGTAGGCTAAAGAGGTCCGCCGCGCTTTCGAAAATCTCCACGGAATAATGCGCGCATCGCGTATCTCTTTTTTTGTTTCTCCACTACCGACAGATGTCCCGATCGTCTTCCCACTTTCCAGCAATTGCATCGCCGCGCGGACGCGGAATGATTCCCGATTCTACGTTTCGCGAAACAAATCCGGATCACGGAACTGGAAAAACTGTTACACCGACGCCAGGCTTCGAGTCGTTGGTCCGCTTTCCAAGTCTACTTTACCTTTGATCGAACGACAAATCGTTTCCACGGATATTGTTCTGTCTCCGTGATTCGACTCGAGATGTTTACGCTTGGAACGCGAACGAGCCGTACGGACGAAACACCTGCCGTTTTTCTATTGGGAAAAGAACTCTATGTCGAAGAAGTTTCATCTTTACGATTCGAACTTGATTCATTTTCGTTTCGACGCTACTTTCCGAGGTTAAATTCTATAAAGATATCTCGAGGTCTACGTTACGGATAACGCCGTTTTCTCTCCACTTTTTTTCTCTTTATCGTATTTTTCCTCGTACGCAATAACGACGTGTCGTTATTATTGTTATCACGAGTCGACATCGATCCGACCTAACCCAGACACAACGCAACGTTTTTTCCGCTTCTCTCGAACCGTCGTCGAAGCAAAATATTGGATAAACCTCGATGAATTGTCGTTCATTGCGACCGATACCGCTCCTTTGGTTCGTCGTAATTTCGAGTTCAGAGCCGGAACGAGGCGTATTCGTGTGTCGGTTACTTTTTTTTTTCGATTTCTACGTTTACTCGTGAACGTGTCGCGTGAATTTACCACCCTGCGCTCGTATCGGGCACCCCGTGCCATTCGCAGTTATCGATTCGCGTTTTTCGCGCGAGCCGCGCAAAGGAACACCGTTCGGGGGAAGGGCCCCGTGTGACAACACACCGTTTGCGTGGAATCGATACCGCGGGCGTTGCTCTCCGACGCGCAAACAACAACGCAAACTAACGCTAACAAGAACGCTGAAACGCGCCATGGACGAATTACGTAACCGTGTACTCGAACGAGCAGAATTCGCTTCGGAAATACTTGCCGCGCGATAACGAACAATTTCCTTCGAAATAAAGAAAACGAAAGTCGCGACTGAAAGTCTTTGACTTAACAAATTTTCTCTCTCTCTCTCTCTTTCTCTCTCTCTCTCTTTCTCTCTCCTCTTCAGAATTACCGATCGAACTTGAGCGTAACCGAGCCTCGCCTACTACGCTCTGTTTGTGTTCTTGTTTTTCGTAGGGTGTAATAAAAACGTTTTATTCTGTAGTAAATACCGTTAAATACACACTACGGCAGTTATCGTAACGAGTAGAGAATCGAAGCGAGTATCGTTACGATTGGTCCGCGTCTGTTGCCCGATGTATCTTCAGAGCGAATCGAGCCGCCGTGTTACTTATCTTATATAAGTTAGCGAAGCGAACGCGTGATTCGATAAAAAAATACTAAATATATACCCACAGTCACCGAGACGCGCGACAAAATTTTTTCTCGAGAAAAAAAAGGAACAACGCGCGAGCAAAACGAGTTTTCCGTTCCAGGTAGGTCCGTTTCTACGTCCGTATCCGTCGCGATACCGCACAGCTTTTCGTTCTCGAACGGTCCACGAAACAGAGAGAGGAGAAAACGAATCCGAGATCCCGTCGAACTGCGCTAAATTCGAACGAACGACCGTTGGTTCCCCGATTCGATCTTCGTCGTGGACGAATCTCGTCTTCCCTAAGGACATCGCCGTCGCGAGACGAAATCAATACCGGTAGAAACGGAGGAGTTCGATGGTGTTTCGCACGGTGTCGATTCGGCCAACTCGAGAGACGTTGGCGCGGTTCGAACGAGCAGAATATTTACCCAGCATCGTCGTCGAGCTCGCAGAAATCCCGAACGAGGAACGAATCGTGCGAACGTGGATCACGGGAGGACCTCGAGTCGGTCGTGTGCAGGCCGGTCGACGACGAACTGAAATCAATGTGGGCTTTGCGAGACCACACGACCGTATCTCTTCCTCGTGACGAAGACACCGTTATCTAGCCGCGCTTACGTTCTGCTACCTCCCTTCCCCGTGTAGTAAGCACAGTCGGTTCACTCGACAACGCGCGACCACGTGCGAACATTCATCGAATTGTGCGCAGCTGCGAAACCCTGAAAACTGCCACGACCGCCGCCCTATCGGTTCGACTCGAGACGCCTATCCCCGCCATTTTCGCTCTTTGGAAACACGTTGCTCGACCCTATTCTGTCGATGCATTTCGAAACTATCTCGGTCAACGACCCAAGCAACTCGAAACTAAATGTCTCGACGTTGTTTCGGGATACGCGCAAACCGTTCGAACGATCTTCCAAACGACCAGAATCGATACTGCGATTACCACCGTCGATAAAGTTGCAGCATTTACGTACACCGAGAATCAGAGTGCGGAACTCCCGCAAGACGCGGTACGAGATGCACTCGAACGATGTGCACGCAAGGATGAGATCAAATACGGTTTTGCCACCGGTTGGCCCAGGATTCTTTCGATCGTAGGAACGAGAACGCAGCTATTGGTAAATACAACAAGTAACTTCCAATTAATACGGAGAAATTGTTTTGCGAAACCGGGGAAAATATGCACCCGGAAACAACGCGAAGTATACTGGAACAAATTGGTTACAACGAGTGGGTCGCTGCAAAGAAATTACTCGCGAACGCAACGAACGAAAATAACGCGATCTTGGAATATTTTTTAACGAAAGCGTCAAATTTTCAAGAAACTTCTATTCCTTTGCGACGAAAGAAACGGACGACGAACGATAGTTTGAAATTTTCGTGTTTCAGCGACAGGTACCTCGACGGTTTGCAAACGTATTTTCGAAACTCGCGCCACGAACGTTGCGCACAGTTCGCGCTGGTGAACTACGCATCGAGCAATGGCGAACTGTCATTTGCAAACGACAAGAGTCAAAGTGTTATTGGATCGTGGAACAGGTGTTTTGATTCTCTCGAATCGTTTTTTCATCGAGTGACGATACATTGATCGAACACGTCGTTCACAGATGCATTTTCGAAAGAGTAAACGGCGCTGATTTTAAAAATACAACATCGAAACAACGATACGACCGTTTCTTCGTTCAACCTGTCCAATTTCGTCTAGGTAGGTCGCAAAAACTGTCGATCGTGTCTTACGACGAATTCGAACGCGCGTTATTTCATCGTGTTTTTATCGTTTGTTCTTCCACGATGACATGCATCGGACGTAAGCGATGAATCATCCATCGAAGGTTCGACCTTTCGTTGGAGGTTAGAAACTACGACGCGTTACGAATCATTCGTCCAATTAATTCCTTTGTTCGTCTTCGCGTACAAGGTCTAGAACTGTTCGGTCGTTTGTGCAACGATCGATCGGTTTCGGTCGTTTGGTCGTATCCCCTGCTCACCAGTGCAACAATATCTTGTTTTCGGTATTGGTCGACGTGATAACGGATAAGAAATTCAGTTGTAAACATAAAATTATCGTTCGGCGAGTAACTTCTTGGAGTCGCAGACTCGGGACTCGTCCGTTCTTAAACGAACGGGATTATAAATTCTAGCCTAACTTTCGACTCTTTTGCAGCGTTCGTCATGCCGATCTTGTATTCCGTGGTGGCTCGTGGGACGGTCATCCTGGCGAAGCACGCTACCTGTGCCGGAAACTTTGACGAAGTGACGGAGAACATTCTGGCCAAGATTCCTCTTCAACCGGACAAGCTGACGTACTCGCAGGCTTCTTATTTGTTTCATTACATCTGGGACAACAATATTATTTACATGTGTATCACGGACGACGTCAGTAAACCGCTTCGCAAAATTTTTAAGTAGAACTTACGAGTAAATAACGCAACGATATCTTTCTTTCGAAGGAGTTTCAAAAGTCCAGAGCTTTCTTGTATCTCACGGAAATTAAGAGAAGATTTCTGATCATTTACAACGATGGAGCCCAAACTGCCGTGGCGTACGCCATGAACACGGAATTTGGCAGAATTTTAGCCAACGAAATGGTAAATGGAAAGATATTTTTTCGGTCGTACGCTCTCTGCGCTTTGTCGCGCAACTACCTGTTCTTTGTTTAGAAATACTACTGCGAGACGAACAAGGACCTAGACATATTGTCCAAAGTTCACGGCGAACTGGACGAACTGAAGGATATAATGGTAACGAACATCGATAACGTAACTATGCGCGGAGAACGACTGGACCTATTGGTAAACAAGGCCGAAAATTTAACCGCCAACGTAAGTACGATTTTACCGTTACGTAGGATCGCGGATGCGAAACGGAGATCATCGCTGGGTATTTGTTTTCAGTCCGTTACGTTCAGGAAAACTAGCAGGAATTTGGCGCGGTCGTTGTTTTGGAAAAACGTTAAAATTTATGTAATAGTCGGCGCGATTCTTCTCGTAAGTATCAACATCCTGTATTCGTTCCTATCGAACGGACGTAACGTTGCGTATTTTACAGGTCGTGATATACGTTATCGTGTCCATAAGTTGCGGAGGTCTGGCTTGGCAAAAATGTGTCGGAAATTAATCCGGGCTGGTAACGTTCGGACACGATACCTCGTGTCTCCACAATGTGATAATAATTTATCTCAACACGGATCAGCGGTTGGGCGGTGCACGGGTGTTTATAAAAGAAACGGAGGAAAAGACGCGTCGCGGATTTTATTGTCTCGGTACGGTTGCTCCAAAAACTGTTCGGCCGCTGCTTAAATTCGGTCTCGGAGGAAAGTATTCGGATTATTTGCGCAAAAATCGCGTCGATTCTTTTTTTCTTCGCGAAAGGTGATCTATTCGTTGAACCGATAATAGATAATTTTACAGAACGATGAACCGCTTCTCGCAAAGAAGAAGAACCGGTATCCGATATTTTCGTATTTATTTCGAGCGTACCTCGGAAAGGGCAAATTTTCGACAGCGTTCGAACAGTTTTCGGAGTTACCGCGTAAGGGACCGAGAAGTAACGTTTGTTCCTGCAATACGTACGTAGGAGTAATGCGAGTATCCTTAGAGGAAGTATACACATAGATATAAGTATGTTCGCGCTTGTGTCGTTTGTATCGCGCGGTCGAAAAAGTACCGATATCGTTTATACGCCCCGAACCGGAAATATAATTTCAACGTCGATCATGTATATTGTACTATACGAAAACGTTTTACGAAAAAAGAAAAAAAGCAAAATAAAATAATTGCGTTACACGGATTGGTCGATTTATTGTGCATTTCCGGCGTCTCTGTTACTCGAGTGCAACAAGTGAAGGTCGCGCGTCGTATTTCTTCCCTCGCGAGGGAATTCCGTTGAATCGAGAAACGTATCGTCGGCCCGGGTCCCATTATTCGCCATCCGGATAAAATCACCGGGGAAATTTATCGAGTATCGAGTCTCTTCCGGGCCATTAAACGCGTTAGATTTTTGTCCACGCGGAAGCGTTCGTACGGTGCAAACTGCGCACTATTTTTCCCGTAGCGGTATCGGAGCGCATGCTCCGTGCAGTTTTGTTTCTCCGTTGTTCCGTAGCTAGCGGGCGCGAAGCCCTGCGTACACTCGATCGGTTCGTTCGCGTTAACGTTTAACGCGTTCCGTTTCGAGAGGGAATCGTTTCCCGTGGAGGGCGATCGTAGACCGATTCGAAATCGTCGACGAGGGTCGTTCGGTCGTTGGGTTTTCGGTCTCGGTTAAAGATTACGGAAATCGACGAGGAGCGTCGCCACGGTGCTGCGGTGGTCGGTGGTCGGTGGTCGTTCGGCGCGGGACGGGTGGCGGCGTCGCAGGCGCTGGCGTCGCGACGCCCGGGCCATCGCAGCAGCCCGGCGGGTCTGGCAGGATGTCGATGGTTCGCGTGGCGCGCCCTTCGGGGGGTGCCGAACTGACACTACGGTGGCTCGTTTCGGTGGCTCGCGAGGATTGATCGCGCGTCGTCCGTGAACCCGCTCCGGGGAAAACCCACTTTCCATCGCGCAAGGTCGCTCAACAAGTTCCGGCGTTGCGCGCCGGCCGAGGGTCGGCCGCGATATTAATCGAAAGAGGAAAACACATCGTCCCCCGCGGTGCTCGCGAGTTCGCACGCGCGAGGAACCGAGCGACCGCACCGGCGGTACGCGCGCGGCGAATCTCGCGTGCACTCGCGCGCGTGCAGCAGCCTGCTACGCCACTGTGGTGAATGCGCCACCGAGGACCGCGTGAATCCCCGTCCGTGTGTTTACGGCCGCGAGTGGGGTGGTTTCGTGCGGTGGCTGGAGAGAGTTTCGCGGCCGGGCACGGAACCGCGGAGGTTCCGGATGCCGGAGGCGAGCTGACGGCCCCGGTGCCGCGAACGGATGTACGCGAGGGAGGGCAGGAGGGACTACGAGCCGCTGGATGAAAGTGAAAACGAATCGGCCCGCGACACGGGGGGATGAGCCGAGGATACGTCCGGCGGTGCGAGCTTCAGACCCCGTAAGTCCACCGAAAACTTACCCTTTTCTTATTCACCTACGGGCCAATCGATGCCCCGTTCTTACGCCTTTTCCGTTTCGCCTTTCCGCGAGGAAGAAAATGTCGGTGAACGGTGCGCCCGTTGCTCGCGTGACGATCGCGCGTCGCTCGCGTGTCGAAACGATAAAGGTTCCAACGATCGCGATACTCGTTTCCGCGTACGTAGCTGCGTTACGCCGGCCCGATCGACTACCCGCGATCTACGGTTAATTGCGTTTTCGTGCTACGGAAAATGGGCTATCGACGCGAAAAGCCAACGAACTGCCTTCCGAGTAGCCGCGCGCGAAACCGCTCGCGGTGAAATCCACCGGCCAAGATCTACGCTGGAACCTAGCCATCGATCCCCGGGATCCGTTAACGCGATTATTTCCCACGTCCACGACTTCCGGATCGTCGAAGCGTCTCGCGCGGATTTTTCCGAATCGATCGAGGTCTCGATTGGAGACCGTCGAACGAGAAAGGTTCGCGGTAACGTCCCGGGAGACCCGTAACGACGATCGGCCGAGGAAAAGATACACCGTCTCGCCCCGCGTTCTCTCTCCACCCCACGCCCCGTACTATCGCCGTAACGCGCGCGGGCTGAAATATTCGATGCCGCGTACGCGACCCATAAAACCTCCGTGGAACGTCGATCGAGGTCTCCTTCGCTGATCCGCGAACAGGAGAATCCCACGCAGCAGGACGAACGAACGAACGAACGCCCTCGTCTCGTACCCCCCTCGAGTTTTATGCAAAGTAACCTCTCGCTCGTCATCGACTCGCCGCGTTCCGACGAACGGTCCAAGTTTCCCGCGACGCGAAATCGCATCGAGTTAAGCCTCGATTCGAGTCCGCGGTGCGACGAATCCCCCGCGAGAGCTCGCTCCTCGTACCGAGTGTCTCGTTACCGAGTCAACGAGAACCGGTGCTCCGGAGTCCTCCAAAGACTCGAAAAGTACGGGACCGGGGCGTCGAGTGCGCGAGTCCTACGAACTCGCACGGTACGCGCGACGTCTTCGCCGGGAGTCGACGATCAATCGAGTCGCGGAACCGAGATTTTTAACGGGCGTTCGATCCCGCGGGGCGAGACCGTCTCACCCGGTTTTAATTAAACTCGGCCGTACGAAGTCGCGGCTAAGGCAATCAACCCCGAGACAAACGGGAGACCCGATCGAATTTCCTAGCTCTCCGTAATTAGTTTCGACGCGACGTAATCGTTCCAGCGGAGCTAACCGCGCGTAACCGACGAACCACGGTACGCGTCGCGGGAACGAACCGAACCGAACCGAACCGAACCTCCGCGAAATTAACGGATCGAGCGGATCGAGCGGATCGAGAACCCTCCGTGGAAACGAGACGTCGAAATTGCGCGCGTTCGCGGCCCGTTGACTCTCAAACGGTACGAGTCTTCTTCCGTCGTTGTTCTCCGCTCCTTCGTCGTCGTCGTCGCGAAAGTAGCACGCCGGACGGGTGAAATTTTAATTCACGCGCGGAAGTTTGATATTCAGAGATCCGGAGTCGGCATTCACGATCTCGCGTACGAGCACTCGGCGACTCTTCTTTCACCGGGGGACATTTTTGTTTCGCGCCGTCGACCAAGGAACTCTTGTTCTCTGGCTCGCGGGCGTACGCGCGCGCGCCAGACGGAGAAAACCGAACCGGGGAAGAAAAGGAAAAGAAAAACGGAAAAAGATAGCGAAAGAACGCGGCACGAGGGCTAGACGATAGAACGAGACGACGATCCGTCATTCAAGGACGATTCTTTCAGCCTGCAAACTCGGTGGATTGTGTGCGCAGGGCCACCCTCTTTAGAATTCCCCGACCGTGGAGCAAGAAGCTCGTAAAAGACAAAGGGGGTTGGTAGCGTCACAGGGGTGAAGAAGGCTAGGCGAGGCGAGGCGAGGCGAGGCGCGAGGGAGGGATCCGAGAGGAAGGAAGACCGACAGGAAGGAACGCGGACGAGCGAGAAAGAAGATAAGAAAGATGGGAGAGAGTTCACCGGATCTCAGCCTCCGGCTACGCCGTGGCAGCTCCGACTCCAGGGATTCCTTCTACATGGACTTTGCTCAGGTACTAAGCCCCCGTCGATGCCGTCGATGATCCCCGATAGGTAAGTCCCTTACCCGCGGGCCCGAAATTTTCAACGACGAGCCCCGACCCGACCCAACCGCTACCGCGCGACCGTTTACGTTTACCGCGCGAACCACCCCGCGAAGAATCGAGATTCGAAGTTTTCCACGAAACAGGGTATCGACTCGGACATCGAGGAGGTGACGCGTCCGGGGGACAACAACTCGGACCCGATGATGGAGAACCATCTCGAGGAGAACGGAAACGAGCTACCGCCGCCGATCGAGGACATCACCACGATCCCGGAAGAGGCCTCCGAGGAGCTTCGCGAAGAGGAGGAGGCCGCGGCTATGGAAGCCGCCCTGCGTACACCCGAGGGCCCCATAATTAACACGGAAGCGGAGAAACCGGCGCAGCAAACTCCGCCCCGGCTCTCCACGCTCGCCCCGCAAGAGTGAGTACGCGGAAATATCGTACGCGCACCGCGTATACGTCGTTACGGGGGTTATTTAACACGAACCTCCCGGGCTTTCCTCTTAATTGCGATTCCTTTTGCTTTCTCTTTTCTTTTCTTTTTCTTTTTTTTCGTAAACTCTTCGAGTCCGTCGCGCCCCCTTTCGACCGCGCGAAAATACCGATTCGTTCGAGTTTGGGTTCGCTCGTTCATCGTCCGTCTCCGATTCAACGTTTCGAAAGTCTTCCGCGATCGTGGTTTCTTTCTCGCGGTTTCGCACCTCGTCGCGAGCCTACTCGACGCTCGCGTCGAAAGAAGCGTCGTTGAAAAGGCTACGACTCGAAAAATCTCGACGAAGGAGCCAGCAACGATTCACCGAGCGCCCGGTGCTCGCTTCTTCCACTCTAGCGTTTCTCGCGGGAATATTTCCGCCCGTTAACGAATACACGCTCGTGCGTCTCGTTCGGACGAAGCTTCTCTCTCTCTCTCTCTCTCTCTCTCTCTCTCTTTGTGGGTAACGCGCGAGGGTCGAATGAAAAAACCGAGCCGAGCTAAGTAGGTGAACAAAATGAACGTCCGGATCTCGGCGTCGGGGCGAACAAAATGCGGCGAGCTGAGAGAAAAAAAAAAGAAGGAAAAAAAAGAAAAAAATACCGCTCGAGGTGGCGCGTAATTGCGCGGCAAGAACTCGCGATGAAACGGTGCGGCGCGGAGAACGCCGCGACCTACGATGAAAATCTTGATGACGCGATGACGCGACTACCTCGCGGCAGGAAATTCGAATTACGCGTTCGAAGGGTCGGTCGTTCGGGTGCGATGAATCGTCGCCTGGATCTTCCTGGAAAACGCGTCGAGCGTTCCCTCGCGAACGTGTCGCGTCGTTCTTCCGTCTGGAAAAATGTTAGGCAGCCTCTGCTCTCGGGGGGCCGATTTCGAAGCGTCCGCGTTAGAGATCCGCCCTCTTCGGGGACCGCGTTCGTCTCGAACGTTTTCTCGCGCGAACGCCGCCTCGGGTGTTAGTTTTTCCCTCTTTCGACGAGTCGTTTCCGCCGGTTCGACGAGACGGGAGAGGTTCTCGCGGGTTCGCGTCAATTATTCTCCGGTTGGTATTTCGTACGTAACGTCGCGATGTAAATTACGGGTCCCCCCGAACGGGCACGTTTCTCCTCGTCTCTCGGTTCGAACGACCACCGGCACCGCTCGCGAGCACGGGACGTTGGTCACTGTCCGCGATTAACGCGCATCCCTCGGCCCTCCTGTCCACCGGGGAGCAGTCCGCTGCTTTTTTTCGCGCGGAAAAATTCTTCGGTTCTCCTCGAACGCGGTAAATTCGCGAACGAGCGAACTCGTAGGTTGTATTTTCTCGATCGAGGGTTCGGGAGTAGCGGAGACCGTCGGCGAAAAGCGTATCGTCGGACCGTCGACGATAACGAGGCTCGTGCGTCGCAATTAACGTTTCGCTTGTTACGAAACCTCTTGGAGGATATTAATCGCGTCCGTGTGCAAATTGATTCGCCGATCGCGCAAGCTCCCGGCGATACGCGATCCCCGGGCTTGATTGGTCGAGCGGGGAGGTCGCCCGAACCGGTTATTTCCTCGTTTCGCGACGCGACGAATCGCGGGATCGATCGCGGGCGTCGAACGTCGATTTCTATCGATCCGTGTCGCCCCCGATCCGCGAACCCCCGTTCCGGGGTGAACTCGATTGCTTCCGCCGGATATCGAACGCGAATTCGTCAACGCGCGTTCCGGCCAGCGGCGCCGAACTTAATATCGACCTGTCGCTTCGTTATGGCCAACGAACGACCTTCGCCGCGCGCCTCTCTCGCTTCCGATCGTGCCTTATCCAGACCCTCTCCTCGTCGAATCTCCCTCCAGCTCCTCCTTCCCCGTTTCACCGGAACCCCCGCGAACCGTCCTCCGTCCCGGACGAGACCGGGGCGACCGAGGAGACCGGGACCCGTTCCCTCGATTTCAGCGCAGATTCGATCAGCGTAGACGCAACCGAGAGAGCCCCGACTCCTTCGAAACCGAAACCGAAACCGTCGTTTTTCCACGAAATCCTTCAACGCGAAACCGATTCACGGCTCGCCCATTCCCTTACCGAGAAACCCCGAATCCCGTGTAGAGGAAGCTTCCGAAGGTACTCGAGCTCGATTCGACGATCGTCCGCGAAATCTCGATCCTCCGTCCCTCCCCGGTGAGTAAAATCGCGGTCGGTCCTTCCGCGAGAGTTACGCCACTGCGAATCGTCGTTCGGGTAACGAGCCCGCTATCAAACGACCGCGTACCCGGAGACGATCCGGTGGGAGAGCCGAGCGACCACGGACGGAGAGAGACCGAGAGAGGGAGAGAAAGAGAGCCACGGTCTCGCGAGAGAGCAGGGCCTCAGTTTGTAATGCGGGGTCCGTGAGTGCCGCGACACGAGCCGCAGGGCCGTGACTGTGCGATTCGCTCGGTGCGTTCAACAGACAACATTCCGCCGAGACGGCCGAGGAAACCACCGACCAAGGTCACGGACATGCTCATCAAGGAGACCTCCCTCAGGTACTGCGATTCCGTCCCGGCGACCGCGGATCGATCCGAGCCGGTCCTCGCCACGGACGACTGGCCGGGAATCCGGAGAACTCGCGCGCGCACACGAACGCGCGACGAACCTCCGTCTGCGATTTCACGATCCCACGAGCTCCCTGTCCCTCGTCTCCTGCGCTTCGCGTGCTACTCGACGCGGAATTTCGAGGCTCGAGTCGAGCCATAGAGGGTGGGACGTTTTTGGTTCCGCTCGGGTGCCGCGGAAACCGGGGATACCGGACCGGGGTTCGAGCCGCTCGAGGAATTTCGCGGGTATCGATCCTTTTCGCCGTAAGCGCGGCCATCCGGAATTGGAGAATCGCGAGGAGATCGCGTCCAAGACGACGGCTCGAAACACCGCGAGGAAACGTCGAGACCGCGACGAACCACGCGGGAACGGAACCGTCGCGACGATCCGCGTCGTCCTCCGAGAAACGCGAGGAGGACATTGAAAAGGAACCTTTATCGAGTATTTGCGCGCCGAGTTCGCCGAAGCAACGATTAAGAAAACATTCTCTGTCTCTCTCCGTGCGTGTGCGTGTGCGTGTGCGTCGCGCAAGAAAAGTACCCAAAGACGCCGAGTAGATTCCTGAGGGATGCCCCCGAAGGGGTGGCGGAGTACCGGAGCCACCGAAACAAGGGCGAGTCGGACCCCGGAGTCCTCGAGCCACGGATACACTCGTGCCACAATGAGGGAACGGCACTCAGCCGCTGAATCAACCCCTCGGTGCTCTCGCGCATCCCCTCCTAGAGCGAGCGAGCAAGCGCCTCCCTCGACACCCTCTCGCGCTCTTCTGCTTCTCCAACACTACGTGATTATTTCAAAAAGCCTCCGAACCAAGGGCCGAGGCTCCCGCGACCCTCCTCCTCGCTTTCCCTCTTTTCTCTTTCACGGCGCGTGTGCGCGCGAGCGCGAGTGACCCTCCTATCTCGTCGAAAGGACCAAACTTCTCCGCGTCCCTCTCACCGCCTACCATCGGCATCGTAGGGGTAGGTCGTTTTACGCAGCGCCTCGTTTAACGTCTTAAACGCGCGGAACGACCGCCACCCGTCCCGTTCGAACGCGCCACCTTTCGCAACGGGACCGACCGACGGAAGTTCACCGACTCGGGAGACCGGAGAAACCGAATCGTTCTTCGAAGCCGGTTAAATTTCGAGTCATCGGTAGAGCGAGACCCGTACCGGAAGGAACCGCGACTCGTATCCGGTTCGACGTCTCGTTCGCGTTCCCCTTAACGCGAGGACGACCCTGCCGCGACGTCCGACCGGAACCCGTAAATCTCGAAAGCCGTCAGTTTCGGGGCGGATGCTTTCGTTCTCGAGTCGAACCATCCGTCGAAGATCGATCGACCTTCGAATCTTCTCCGCGGTTGCGTTTCCAACGCGCGAAACGGCCGAGTCATCGGGTCGACTCGACACTCTCCGCTTCAAGGGGACGAACGAGGCATCGTGCACCACCGCGGTAGCTGTACGTTTCTAGCGCGTAATTCCTCCATGGAAATATGGAGCAAGAGCGCCGAGAACGTTGAACAATGTGCGTCCCGTAGACCCGGACTCGCGACCCGAAACTAAGAAAGAAGAACTTCGTCTTGACCCCGTTTCCGAGGTTCCTCCAGCCATTTTCGCGCGTCTCGAGACGCGGTTCTATTCTCGACCGAGGTCCCCGAACCGACCGAAATCGTACCGGCGAAATTCCTGACCCAATGTCGAACGAGAGCGCAAAGCCGCGAACGAATCGATACCAGACGCGTTCTTATCGTTCAACCGTTTCGAGACTGCTCGTTTTCGCGCGCGTCGTAAATATCTCTCGAACTCTCGCGTCTACGGAGAATCGAAGAAACCCCTCGAGCGAGTTTCCTTTTCCGCGTCGAAGTAAATTGAAATTTTCCGCGATATTGCGCCGAGGAAATAATTTACGCGAGCCCGTTCCTGGGGGGGCCGAGTCGTCGTCGTAGTTGTCGTCGGTCGTAAATTCCACGGTAAACGTTCGCGTTCCGGCGCGGATCCGAGGGCGCGTAAGAGGGTAGACGACGCTGGCGAAACCCGAAAGACCGCGTTGTGAGAAACCAGCCGGCCGTGTTTCGTCGGTCGTTGGATTAGAGGGATCGGTCGGATTATCATTAGATAAACGGCCGACGTTGGAAAGTCGTCGTTTAATGACGCTCACGAAATCGTCCGCGCTATAGTGGGTCTCTTCCTGCAGCCAGTATCAATGTGACAAGTGTATCAAACGTTACGGCACCGCGTTGACCTTAAATTAGACGCGCGAGACCGTTCCGTGCGAGTTCCCCTTCGTACGCCCCGAAACTCTCAGCCGGACGCCGAAGAGCGCTACTGGAACGAACCGAGACGCGTTCTTCGGGCTCGAATCGTCCAGGTTTATTCGAGGCGCGCGTATTCGTCGCATCGAACGACGTTCGTCGTCTCGAATCGAGATTTGGATCCTCGTTGGATCTTTCGTCGCGAGTTCGAGTCGAAACGCGCCAATACAGAGAGAGAGAGAGAGGGAGAGGAAGGAGGCGTAATCGAGGAAATTAAAAATGTCACGCCCCCGGTTTAATTGCTCGCGCGTCTCTCGTGCGGAGCACGAAGCGGTAACGGGAACTCGCGAGCGGGATTTCATCGAAGTTCGCGAGGGAAAATATTTTCGCGAAGCGCTTAATTGCTTCTTCCCGTGTCCGAGCGTCGGCCTTGGAGACCGATCCGAGCCGAGCCGAACCGCGCCGCGCCGCGCCGCGGCGGATGGAAATTCGCGGACTTAATTGCCGCGGCGACGCGGACGCGCTCGCCGACAAAAGTTTTCCCAGCGGTTGGTCGGCGAGGATTTAACGAGTCGCGATTGGCGGCGCTCGGCGAGCAACGACAGCCAGTTTCACGGCTCCGAACTTGCGAGTAACCGGCTTAACCGTATCTCCGATGGGCGGGCCGTCAGCGGAAACTCTCTTAAACGAATTACGAGGACCGCGCAGCGACGCGAAGTCGCTTCAACTCGAACGGTAACTCGCTTCGAACGCTTTCGAGACGAGGGTCGGGCGAATTCGCGCGGAAACCGACGGAATCGAAATAATCACCGAGTCGGGAAAAACGATTAAATACGGAGCGGTTCGAAACTCCGCAGTGGGTCGAGCACCGCGATACGAGCCGGTGGTTTTCGCGCTTTTACCGACCAACCGAACGGAAGGGAACGCTCGCGACCGTTTCGCCTACCGAGACGTCCCCCGCTTCGGGAGACGTTGCTCCGAGCCGAGAAAACGGGACCCTAGCTTCCGAGCGCGATCCACCGGCAATTACTGGAGCGGAACGTTTTCAAGAGGGACGAACGGTGATCGAACGCCGCTCGTCGATCCGTTTCGCGCGGAAAGGGTGCGTGCAAGCTCCGTGAAACGCGCGGGTGCGGGAAAAAACGTTGCCCTCGCAAACGGGTTCACGGGATCCCGAGGAATCGCGGGAACGACGAGGGTTGGCCTGAAAAACTATGAAATCCCGTAGCCGGTAAGGACGACGGAGAAACCGCGTCGCTTCGCGCGAATTGCCCGCTCGAGCGTGGCGATTAGCCCCGCGATCGAACCGTCGATACCGAACGATCGATCGTACGAGGACCGCCGGAACTAACGAGGAAACGTTGTCTGTTCAGCTGGCCAGGACTGCCGGCTGCGATACCGTCACCGGCTTCACCGTCCGCGGTAATCGTTTCGCCGGAAACGCTGTCTAGACACAGCAGCAGCTTACCCTCCCGCACCCATCGGCCACCCCAGTTCGCCTTGGCTCTACCATGCTCCTCGCAGCCGATTTCCGCGATGTGCTACCCGGCCCCGACCTTCCTCGACGTCACCGAGGACCGGAAATGGAAGAAGCTCGGATGGTGAGTGGTCCGCGATATCCTCCTTCGCGATTACTTCGTTCGAGAAAATCGCGGCGCGTTTTCGTCTCCGTTTTCCCTTTCTTCGATTGAACGCGAGGCATCGGTGAGGTTCGTAACGCGTCGCGCAACCGACGATGGACAACGACCGTGACCTAGAACGACGGTTGCGTCGCTGAAACTCGTCGGTGGTCGCGTCGCGTTCGTCGCCGAGACGGGAAATTGAATTCGAGCGACCCAAATTCGCGCGTATCGACCCCGCGAGTATCGACGCCCGCTAACGCTAACGCGATCGAGATCGAGATCGAGATCGAGATCGAGATCGATTCGAGCCCGGCGACGTCCCCGTTTTCGCGAACGAAATCTTTCGTTCGTCGTCGACTCGTTTCCATTCACGGTGAATCGGCTCGAACGGGGAGGGGAGAATATATGCCGCTCGCCACGGAAATTTCACGTGATCCTCCGAGTTATCCTGACCGACGTCTGCACCGCAATTACCGGTACTTTATGAATCAAACACACGCGCACGGCCGACCACGCGATTACCCGTAATTGAGCCAATTCTTACGGGGGTGGATGTATTTGCGGGCAATGGTATCCACACCGACGCTTCCCGACAATTTCGTTCCGGGGGCCGGCGCGTTTCTTTTTCATCCGGTGACGATTCGAACCGACCGCGTTTCGCGTTAACGAGGGAACCGGCCTTGAACGATTCCGCCGAACGAGCGTTCTCGCATCGCGTACCGCGGACTCGTTCCTCGACGATGAACCCCGATTATCGCGAGGAGAGCGACCGTCGCAGGTAGGATCACGCGATATTTAATCGCCGGAGAGTACCCCAGCCGCGATCGCGACTCTGGCTCAAGCACCGTTTCCGTTTCTTGCGCAGCGACGCCCTGGCGACGACATTTAGCGCCCTGTACGGAAAGCTGCTGGTCGTCATGGGAATCGCCTTTCCCATGGCGGAAGTTATATCCACCTACATACCGCCGTCGTTCTACGAAGGATTCTACCTTTATCTCTACTTCGGCAGCATGATCTTCCTCGTCTACACGTACGCCACGCTGGTCCGCGACAGCAGACCAAAGTCAAGTAAGTCGACGATCGCGGCTCTCGTCCGCGTTAAACGTTCACGGATCTGTGCACGCAAATGGAGTGAAATGTTCCAATTGACGTTTCAGGAAGGTCCAACGCGTGTTGTTTTACGAGTAGGTAATTCCTTACCGCACGGAGGACACTAACGCTCTCGCTTCCGGCGCGATCACTCGGCCGCGGTTTCACGACTCCGCGGAGGCTCGTCCGGAAGGTTCGCGAACACTTTTCGGACCCGCGCGCGATCAGAAACTAGAGAAAGCTCTCGAAACCCTTTCGAGTCCCTGGCCCCGAAACTCCTCGCGTTCCCGAAGGGTCGATCGATCACCGCCGAAACCAGCCGCGTCGTAAATTCAACGGCCTCCGCGTAGCTCGCTCGCTCGCTCGCTCGCTTGAGTTCGATCCGCTACCGACCACGGGAAGCAAGCTCGGTCCCTGTTAAAATCGCATTAATCTTAACCGGCCGATTACCATAAATTTGCATGAGAAGAGAAGCGAAAGGACGTGTGCGACCTGGACTCGTCGCGTTCGTCGAGCGGCGCCGGCGGCGACAGCGACGCGGCCGACGCCGTCTATCCGCACATGGGCGCCGTGATACCGGCGCAGCACTACGGGAGCTTCTACCTTCGGATGGGCGCCGTGGCGTTCGGGATCGGCTCGATGATCTACTCGGGCCTGGAGTTTGGCCAGTACTTTGAGCTGGAACGGAACACCAAGTGCCACAACATCATGCTGGCTCTGACGCCGGCCACCAGGATGGCGTTCATCTTCATCCAGATGTACTTTATATTTCTGAACAACGAGGTGAGCGATCCTTCCTCCTCCGGATTCCTCGATCGACGATCGCGGTAGTTTCGTAAACGCAACGGCGAGGGTTCCCTCGCCGGACGACGGAGCTGAATGCAACGACCGCGAACGGAAATCGGACCCTCGTCGAAATTTCCTACGGTCCCCGACCCGAAGCGGTCTCGCGAAGCCGACTCTTAATCTCTGTTCTCTGTTCTCTGTCGACAGCAAATGAAGGTTTACCGTCATCGGGTGGTCGCGCGTTTCGGACTGATGCACATGATCGGCACGAATCTGTCGGTCTGGTTGAACGTTCTCGTCCAGGAAACGAAACACGAGATACTGACGTTCTACAACCCGGAAAACGGATCGCTGCGAATCTCCCACAGACTAGGTACGCGACTCGGCCGTCTCGCCCGAGAACGTAAGAAATCGTAGAACGCGTGCTCCGAACGAGCGTCGATTGAAACCGAAACGAACGTTAGGTCCGAAGGGGAATCTTCATCTCGGAGGACAGAGTCACTACCATCACGGAGAACACCCGAGGCTTCCGAGGGGTTTGAAGGGACCGCATCACATGTTCGAGTGCCGGCGTACCAACATAATGGGCTCGCTGGTCCAGGACGCCAGCCCGTTTCTCTTTCCCTGCACGATAGAGTACAGCTTGATCTGCGCGGCGATTCTGTACGTGATGTGGAAGAACATATCCAAGGCGGCGTTCTCGCCGCCGAAAACGCCGCTGGGATCGCGACACCACGCGCACGCGTACAGGTAAACCCGCGGAAACGGAGCAAAAGAAAAAAAGAAACGAAACCCTTTTCCAGACTCACCGACCGAACGCCTCATCAACGTTCTCCGCCTTCCTCTGCGCAGAAGATCGCCCCACCACTACAGCGTCGACTGCGCTGGGGCTCACAAGGGCCTCTTCGTCGGCATCCTGATCCTGGTGCTGACCATCATCTCGTTGATCCTGTTCTTCGTGCTGATCTCGCGGCCGGAGCTGGTCAGCTTCGCGGTCACCGAGGTGAACGTTTGCGAGCTGACCCTCTATGGGATGTCGACGATGGCCACGCTGATAGGAATGTTCCAGATGCGCAGGCTACGGTACGACGGGTCCAGGAACCTGGAACTGGACAACATACTGTTGGTCGCCGCGCAGACGGGCACGTTCATCTACTCGACGTTCACGATCATCGGCGCCCAGTTCACGTTGGCCAAGCACACGGTCCTGGTGCTGGTTACGGCGCTCGCGAGCGTCGTGCAGACCACCCTGCAGACCATCTTCATCCTGGACGCCTCGCGGCGCACGGTCGCCACCGCGAAACAGATCAGAAGAAAACCCGGCAGGGAGATCGTCACCTTTCTCCTGGTGACGAATCTCGCGATGTGGGCGATCAACACGCTGGAGAAGTCGCGAGCCGAGTCCCATCCCGTCCAGCTGAACTTCTACGGGCTGTGGGCGTGGACGATCATCACTCACGTCTCGATGCCGTTGGCGATCTTCTACAGGTTTCACAGCACCGTCTGCCTCTGCGAGGTCTGGAAAAAAGCGTACAAGGTGAAACCGACCTACATGTGACGCAAGGGGTCCCGCGAGGTCGTGTGCAACACACCGGCTCTGCAGAGACCGAAAACCTTGCCGGCGAGGCTGGGTGCCATCGCGGAGAACGATCCGGTTTACTTCATGTAAGCGAGGAAGGGATCGCGCGCCCAAAGACCGACGTCGCGACGTCTTCTCGCCCTACCCCTCGCCCCCACCGCCCTCGAGGGAAGACCCCGAGTCTTCCCGAGTCGCTCCGGGTAGACCGTTCGCGTCGTCGACTTTGCGACCGATCCGTTGCCATCGCCGGAACCAAGCTTCCGACGAGCCCGCGCGATCGACGACGCACAATTTTTTTTACCAAAGGTTAGTTACCTACGTAGGCGTTTAGAAGTTTAGAATCGTCGAAGCGACTGCTCGGTTCCTTCGATTTTTTCGGGAACAATAAGATTCCGTTCGATACGTATGTACGCGATAAGAGGATTTTCTATCGATCGAAATAGCGAATGAGAGGGAGCGAAAGAGAGAGAGAGAAAGAGAACGCGCGAAAGCGAGAGAGCGAGAGAGAGAGAGAGAGAGAGAGGTCCTTTTTTCTTCGGTCGTAACGTTCGTAAGACTGAAATCCAAGCAACCCCGGGGTGGTTGGCTCGGGCGATGGAAGAACGATTCCGTTTTCGACCCGAATCCCCGGTCGATCCAGGAATTCTCGATCGATCTGTCCTTCGATGTTACTCGAATACTCTCACGGACATCCGTCTTCCACGTAGTACAAACTACAACTTAAATAGCGTCTCTCGCGTCCAAGTAGATATTTCGAAAAGCTAGCCGTCGTGGGAAACGGAGCGCCGGATCCGACGGATAATCGAGCGGTCCGTTTCTCTCGATTTTACGTAGCAACGTCCAGCGATCGATCGATGTTCGCGCTTCGAGGCGAATGGAAGCCTTCGAAGCTCGGACACGCGAACGCGTAACAGTTATCCTACACGAATCCAGCCGAATCGCACCGAAATAGCACGTTTCCAACGGCTCCTCGCACGACGTTGCGCGTTAGTCGCGAGTCAAAAATCGAGGGTCGGCCGTAGACCGAGAACGAGAGAGAGAGAGAGAGAGAAGCGGTTCAAACGGCACCAACCGCTCGGTAAAGTAGCGTCCAACCGATTCTTGTCGATGAAGGGTGCCTAGTCCAGAAATCAAGCGGATCGTTCGCCGTCGAGAAGGCGACGTTCGCGCAGGAGCATCGTCCCGTAGATTCCCGTAGATCCGAGACCGTACGACTCGGAACGATAGAAGAGAATTTAGTCGCATCGTTCGAAGGAGGAACAGAGTACAACGGCGAATCATATCATTGAGCCTTAATCCGTCGAGCGCGCTGTCCAAGCCACGAATAACGAGAACGGAGGAAAACGGAGCGAATCGAAATACGCTCGCGAGCTTCGATCGAATCGAGACCACCCCTCGCTCGAGAGCGTATTTTTCGCTCGGCGCTCGGACGGACGCTCGCTAGGGAAGATTGGACGAAAGTCGATCGGTGCGACGAGACACCGTGCTCGCACGCTCGCGTCCGTTTGCGCGAGGATCGCGAGTTCGTCTTTCGATCGGTAGCGTTCGAGCGACGTCGATTCGCACGGTTGATCCGGTTGATTTTTCCTTTGTGTAAGATACGATTCGACCGCGAACAAGCGGCTGTAAATACACGCGAAGGAGTAAAAGGATGAGCGACGAGAAAAAGAACGGATCCTCTCGGTGTTTAGAGCTAGTTGTGTCGACATGTTTCTTCCTATATTATATATAATATATACACATATATATACGAAATATAAATATATTTATTATTGCGTTGTTCTATTATAATATTTATTGTATCATCGGATATAGGATTTACGCGCGACACGTTACATTTATCGATCGGGGCTCGTGTCGAGATCCTTGGTTTCTCCGCACCCGTTTCGTCCCACCTTCCCTCTCCCGCGATGTTTCGTCCTCCGGCCCGTCCTCGCTGTCGGAGACGTTAAAGGATACGTTCGATGTTTGGGCGCGACGCCCGTACGATCTCGGCACGAGTCTCGGCCGAAATCGAAAGGAAACGCGAGATCGAATCACGAGGTAAGTCACGATCCACGCAATTCGTGTTCGCGAGTCGAACGAGGGTGCACGCGAAAGATACCCTTCTACGTCACGTCTCTAAACTGTACTTTTTCTATGTCCGCATACTCTAGTTCCTACGCAATGTTTGTACTCTTATACCCTTTGTACTATTTGTACCTTACGAATTGCAATACACTCGTCCGCAATAATAACCCGGCGTTTGCGTTATTCCCGTCACGTATCCGTTAACGCGCGTAGCTGCAACCGGAGCCGAGCCGCGCTATACGCGGCGAGACCTTCGAGCGGTTTCGATCGGAACGACCGCGGTGATTCATCGGGGAGTTCCGTTTCTGCCACGAGTTCATCGGGTAGGTAAGTTACCGGTTCGGACGTCTCCGGGGTATACGGTTTTTCATTTTTTTCCTTACCGAACGAGTCGTCGCGGGACGCTTCCTCGGCGAGGAAGACGATCCGAGGTAGTCGAGATCGCAGACCGAGTCGCGAAACGCGGGACGCGAGGAAAGCGTGTTCCAGCGGTGCTCCGAAGCGAGCCGGCGCGGCTCGATGAAAATAACGCGGCCGAGCGGCTCGCGTCGACCCAAATACCTACGATTCGCAGCCGCGTCCACGATCCATCGACGTCGAGTCGAATCCGCGCTCGCTTCTCCGAGAGAAGCCCGATCCGAGCCAAAGGGAAAGGAAATCGATCCGCGACGCGACTTTCTACCAGCGGAGCGAGCACAAGTTTCGCCTTCTTTCGCCGCGATCGAATCGTAATTAACCTCGCGTCGAACGAGGCTCGATCAAGGGCGAGGAGGATCCGCTCGTTTTCACCTAGGCTCGTTTCGACCTACGCTCGATTGCTCTTATCGTTTCGCACTCTCTCCCCGATATAAACGTACCTCGAGCGAAGCTCGATTCGAGGGGAGATAAGAGCGATTCAATTTTGCGCACCTCCCTTTCACCGTGTCAAGGTCCGATCTCGAGTCACCGCGTTTCACATCGGCTCCCGTTTTCACGCGGATTCGTCTCCCTCTCTCTCTCGCGACGATAGGTGCGCACTTTTTCAAATCCGCGCACCCACGCAAATGCCTGTCCGCCTCGCGATTCGAGGAATCTTCTCGGTGGTCGAGAAGGAGGATCGTGGCTCTCTTTCTGATTGTTCGCGAGACGACGCGCGGACCGTCGACGTCCGCCTCGCAATTCGGCCCAATTACGCGATCAACGAGAAGCATCCCGGTCGGAACGCGCGCGCGTCGTCTAGATATTCACCGCGTGCGTGCTCGCATCGATGTCTCGCGGTGCAACGTCGCGCGCCTCGAATCAAATGGAAAAAGAGCCGCCCATCGAAACCGCGAAAACTGGAAAGAATTCCTCCTCCTCGAGAGACGAGGAGCGTCGGCGTTCGACGATCGAGAACTCGAACGAGATATAATGTTCGTTTTTATCGCGGCGCGCGAGACGAGGACGAGAGAGCGTGCGAACGGAACGACCCTTTGCGCTACCGTAGCAACCTCGGCTCGCAGGTGGCGGCGCCTTTGACTCGCGTCGCGGCGTAAATTCCTTCGAACGGGATTTACTTTTCTCCGGCAATTTCGCCGACATTTCGCCGTTACTTTCGCCGTTCACGTGAGCTCGAACGAGAGCGAAACGAACGACCGACGACACCGAGAGTAATCGATGTTACACGCTCGGGGACAAAGACAGTAAGCGATCGCGGAGAAACCGTAACCGCTCGAATCCTCGCCTCGAGCCGGGCGTTTCTATCTCTTCGAACGAATCTCTTCCTTTTCCACGGATACGACGTTTTGTAATTCACGCGGAAAAAGAACCGGTGAATGTTTTCGCGAGAACGCGAGCGAAAGAAACGGTGGTCGTCCGTTCGCGAGTCGGTGGCCGTAATTAAGGGCCAAATTGAACCCTCGTGGGCGTTGTCGGGCGCCCGGTGCTCGAACGCTCGAACGAGGGTGTAGTTTGGTCGTCGATGTCGTAACGCGTTCGTCGTTACCGGGGACGGTTTAAATCGTAATTGGAGAAAAATCGATAACCACGTAGGAAAGAGACGCGTACGTCCCCGTGGTTGGGCGCGCTCGGTAGGGCGACGAAACGAAGAAATTCGATCCGCGTTCCCCTCTCCCCTCGAGGAACCCCGCGCTACTCCGAATCGGCTTTCCGCGCGGTCGCTCGACGGTCGAACGAACGAATACCGAGAGCCGAAATCGTCCCCGGTTCTGACTGGCGCGCGCCAGGGACGCCGAGCGTCCTCGACGGGTCCCTCGTTGCGTCGATTGAACCGTCGTTCGGGCCACTCGAGGCCACCCTCCGATCGCATCGCGAAAGATAAAGGAGCCACCTTAATACTCGGCTCGTTCCATCACCGTGGAGCACGCGGTGAGGCGAGGCGCGGTGCGGTGGTGCTCGCGACGCGGACAAAAGCGTCGTAGTCGACGAGCCATCGATTCGACTCCGATACAGAGTCGAGCGAGCCTCACGGAGTGGAAAAGCGTATCGCGGGGCTCGAGGTATTGATCGCGCTTCCCCATCGTGCATGGGGGTGGCTTCGCGCGCGCGGCAACCCCCATGACCGTTCCGACGCCATTACAGCGCCATGGATCGTTGTACGGGGAGTAGTAAGCGGCGGCGGCGGCGGCGGCGGCGGCGGCAACGGCGGTAACGCCGGTAAAAGCGGGCAAAGTTCTCGTGCCACGGACCGTGCGACAGGCTCCGAACAGGGGGAGGGAGGAGCCGAGCCTTTTCCTTTTGAAGGGAAAAAGACGCGCGACGAAAGGGAGCGCGACGGTGACGGAGACGGACGAACCGCCGCGAGCCAAACGGAGAGAGAAGAATATCGGGGAACCGGAGCGAGCGAGAGGACCGGAGCTCGAAGTCGCGTGCACGGCCAGAACGGTCTGCGTGGTTCGCGGCGAAGCTCCCGGGCAGAGCGCAAGCCCCGAACACCTTGTTTACATTCGTCCAACGCCGCAGAGGAAGCACGTTGCTCGAGGAAAATAAGCGAGAAGCTTTCGGAGACGCGAGACCGTGCCGACGCCGAGCGGACCGCGCCACCGTTCTTACCGAACGAAACGTACAAGCCCCGCGAAACGAACAAGGACTCTTCCCGGGACTAGCCCGAACGCTCCACGGCGGACGACCCATGGCGTACCATCGCCGCGTCCTCGACGTCCTGGTCGTTTAACGGACGGGTGAGTAAGAAATTTTCCCTGGTTTCTCGCGCCTCTTTCACCGTTACTCGCGACGCTCCGACGTTTTCCCGCGCTCCGTTGTCGTTAACGGGCGAGAATCGACACCTGTTCGCGGACGCGATCATGGCCGATTACAGAAATCATGGTCTGGCCGTGGATCGGTTTCGCGCGCGCGTGACAACACCGCGACGAAACAAGGACCGTTCTCGGGTCTCGCGAACGCTTTCGCGGTCAACGACTTTTCGACAAAACAATTTCCACGCGAGCTTTATCGATTTCCGAGCGGTCGGTCGCGTGTAACGAACGCATCGGGTAACGGCCTACGTAACGGCCGGGATAATAACGTCGCGACCGGAGCCGTTTACTCGCGGGTCGCGCGCCGATCGACGCGATTCCTTCGCGATTTCGATCGAACTCGATCCGTGCCGCGTCTTCGAGAAACCGAACACCTCGGAACATCGAATCGGTCGAGCACGGTTCGGGTCGGGTGCGAGCCAAAAATCTAGTCAAGGTCCGGGGAATAAAAATCACGTACTCGATCGCGCGCGGCGCACACGCGCGGTCCGCGTCCAACGAACGTACATACCGGGTGTCTGCGTTCACCGGACCGTGGCATTGAACCGTCCCGCTTCCCCTCGGGGCTCTCGGGGAACCACCACGCGGCCAAGGGGGGCTGAAAATGGGAAACGGGAAGGGATGCTGCTCGACCTCCGCTAGTACGCAACCTCGTGTTCCTTTGTTTCGTTCTTGCCCGTCGGGGCGATCGAAAAATACCGCGATACGGAGTACGATGCGCGACGTTTTGCGAATCTCGACGAGTGGATCGTTAACGGGCGCGTGCTCGCGCGGGAAAAATTTCTCCTTTCGCGCGTAACTCTTCGCGACACTTTCTCGTAATTCGGTGCAACCGATCGACGTTCCCGCTTTCTAACAGCGGGACACCCGATCGCCGGGAACGCGATTCGAGAATCGTTTTCACGATTCGAGAAGCGCGGGCGACGATCGGCCGCCGACAGCGAATTTCCTCGGTTCGCGAAACGAGAAGCGACGAGCGTCGATTCGCCGAGAGAAAGGAGCGAGCTATCGGGGCGCCCGTCGTAAAACCGCGATTACTCGCGCGCGAGCGGACAATCGCGACGCGAGTGCCTCGCCACGAGGCCGACGATCACGGGGTACCGCGGTTCGCGACCGAACGAGAAACTTTAACGCGGTGTTCGAACTATGGACGATCGTCGAACGATCCGATCTTCGTCGACGGACCGCGCGCCAATTTGCTCCGAATTGTCGTTCACGCGAGTATCGAGGAACCAGAGTTTGACCGCGCAGTGAATTTCGCCCGTTCGTCGACACGAGTTTAGGATTCATTATGGAGGTAAAGTATCGGCTGCGAGAACCTTCCGCCCGTTCGTCGGGACGCTCTTCCCCGGTTCGAAATTTAAACGCATCGTTCGAAGGTTGAAAAAACGAAACCGTTCGTCCGCTTTCGGTGGTCCGATCGGATTTTCGTTGTCCAAGCGAGATCGCTCGCGGTGCATCGGAATCGAAATCGAGGGTGAGCGCGACGCGGTTTTCGTTGGTCGCGCGGTTTCTCCGACATTGTTCCCGCGATCGCGATGTTTTCCGCGGTCTGGTGAAAGTCGTCGGCGGCCGCGGCTCGAATTCGCGTTCAACGAGGTATAAAATGACGGTAATGGATCCGTGGTAATAGCATTTTTCTCGCGAAGAAGTCGCGACCGATCGGGTGACGTCTCTCGTTTCAACTGCGTCGATCGAATCGGACCATCGAGCGAACGAGACTCGACGAGAACTCGGCGCATCGTGCCGCACCGACCCAGTTTCTCCCTCGAACTCGCTCTCGCGTTTTTTTCATTTCTTTTTTTTCCAAAGCGGGCCGCGCTGATCGCTTCGTCGAACGCGGAAAACGAAAGGCGGACAACTTTCGACGCGAAGAACAATGGCGGTCGCAGTGGCGGTAATCGTCGCTATTACCGTCTTTTGTGCGGGAAAAATAGTTGGCCCGCTCACCTACCTTCGCGTCGCGTGGCGTCGCGTGGCGTCGCGATGCGTCGCGTTGCGTCGCGTCGCGTCGGTCCGGTGGAACGAACGGTGATCCCGGGCGTTCGACGCGCTATCTCGCAGGCGAGGCGAGGCGAGACGAGACGAGGCGAGACGAGGCGAGGCGCGATGGGTCGATGGACGGTACGGTAGATGGGTGTCGCGACGCCGGCGCCGGTAGGAAGCTCACAGGTGGTCGCCGTGCAGTCTGGCCGTGTTTCGTGGCGAGTGCCGCGGCAGCACCTCGACGTGCCGCTTTTTCGAGGTCCACGACCGGCCGGCCGGCCGGCAGAATCGATCCGGCGCCACCGCTGCCGCCTCTTCCGGCCTCCGATCGTTGTCGCGACGCCGGTTCTGGGAAGCTCCTCGTCGCGGGTTTCCAGGGTTCCTCGTCCTCGAGGAGGTCGTTCGATTGTACGCGATCACCGTGTGCCTCTCCCCGCGTTTCCCTTCCTCTCGATCGGTCCTGCTCGGCGACCTTCGGCCCTCTGTTTCGACGCCGGGGAAACCTCGCGAAGGGACGATAAGGAAGAGCGGAGATCGATCGCGAACCGGTTTCGGGAACGGTTCCTATCGGCCCGATGGAGCAGCCCGGTTCTAGGGGAATCCCGAGCGCTCGGAGGGTGGCGCGTTTCTAACCTGTTTCGATACCGAGGTGTACGCCGGCGAGCCGGCCGGGCCCTTTTCCCTAACGAGTAAAATCGAACGCTCCCCGGAGAGACGGGGACCGAGAACGGAAGACCAACGGAAACAGTGCCGCTCCGAGAGAGGCTGCGTGCGCGTACACTGCGATCAGGTAGGAAACATTTACCCCGAGGACCGCGAGATACCTCGACTCGTTCGGGAATTGTCCGATCGATTCGAAAATGCCGACCGAACGCCCGGTATCGATCCGATTCGAGGACGCGAGTGCGGGCGAAGCCGGACGCGACGACCTCGCTGCCTTTTCACCGTGGAATTTCGCGAGTTCACCCGCGACCGCGCCGTGGGAAACTTTCCGCTCGAGGATTTCGACGAACATCGGGGAGAGAAGTTCCAAACTCTCCCCTCGCGAGCAACATTTTTAATTACGCGCACCGCGCACCGCGTATCGCTCCCCTCGACGCCCCAGTCCCCGAGTCCGCGCGCTACGAGTTCCTAACCCACAACGCCGGCACGCGATCGAACGAACGAACTTTCACTCGCGATTCGTTACCGCGCCGCGTCCACGATCGAAAACGAAACGAGCCGCGAGAGAGGAGAAAACAACGACCAAAAAAAAAAGAAGAAACGAGAACGAACGAAACCGCGGAACGGATACGCCCGGACGCGTTTCGAGTGGAACGCGCGGAGGAAACTGGGTCGGTCGCGCGATAAGAGCCTCGAGCTATTTTCCAACGAATCGTCGCCCGATGGCCGCCCGCGTTCTCGGACGTACGATCGCGATCTCCGCCGGCACGGGACCGGGACACCGTGCTCGTTCGCGACGCTACGCGCGGACGCGTTCCGATCGCTCGCGGCGGTCCCGTCCGCGAGACGACGATCCTCGACGGACGTTCCGGAACGGAGAACCGACCGGCTGGAAACCGAATCGAATCGTCCTCGATGCGAGCCGAGCTCCGCGACGAGGAGCCAACCTTCCGAGAAATCGCCGAGGAATATCGACCAGTCGCGGACAAAAGGGTCTCCTCTCGAGATTACCTCGAGAGGTACCGTGGACCGCGTGGATCGATTCGTAACGCTGATTCGAGAACACCGCGCGAGAAGAGAGGGGAACGTCGACGAAGAAATTAATCGGGCACGGAACGCGCACGGAGCGCACGGAGCTGTATCGGCGATCGACGAGCGACGACGAACGATGCCTCTCGACGACCGCTTCGCGATCGATCGACGTTCGGTACGGTCCTCCTGCCCCCACTCGATTCGAGGTACTCGCGCAGCGAAACGAGGAGAGCGTTCCCTCGCGGCGGAGCGAATTCGAGAAGAACGCGATCGGTGACCGAAATAAAACCCAAAGGGCGAAAGGAGAACGCTATTCCGGGACGCATCGGGAATTTTTGATCCGTGTAGGCGCGCGCGGCGTTCCGAGAGGGTAGCTGGAACTCGTATCGAACGGCTTCGACCCCGAACGGGCACCTCTGCGTTCGATTGCGACCGAAAGAGTAACCGAACGCGCGCAACTCCGAGGAAAAATCGGCGTCGTCCCACGGTCGATAGGAATACCGAGGTAAATCGAGACTTACCTTCAATGTCGAACGCGGATCGAATGTTTTCCTCGGCGCGAGCTCGGATAAAAACGCGACGAGGCTCGTCACCGTGACGGGGAGCGGAACCGGGGCGGGAAACGGTTCCGGGAACTGGGTCGCGAAATACGGGTCCGAGATGGCAGAGGAAAGGAAAAGTCGGAGGAGATCTCGAACGGCGATCGGTGAATCGCGCGGAATGGCGGAACGGCGAACGGTGGGCGCCGCGGGCGAGCGGCGTCGAGCGGCATCGAGCCGGGTCGAGCCGGGTCGAGCGGCGTCGAGCGGCGTCGAGCGGTGTCGGTCGGTATCGGCGTCGACGCCGTCGTCGGGCTCACGAGCGAGCAAGCGTCGTTCGAAGTCAGGTACGAAGGAAGGGGGAAGCAAGGTAGCGTGGGAAGAGGGCAGGTTGGGGGTACGGTCGGCAAAAGGCAGAAATAATTCCACATTTGCCGAGCTGGCTCGCACGTGTCGCACACCTCAGGCCCGCACACGTGCGCGCACGTGTCCGTTCGCGGTCCGCGTGACGCGCGAATAGAACGACGCGACGGACGCGGCCGTAAACGAGAACGAATCCGAGACGCGAAAGAGAAAAGAACCGAGCCGGAGCGAAGACGGAGGAGGAGTGGAGGAGGAGGTGGAGGCGAAGCAGGAGGAGAGGACAGAGTGCGCGGCGTATAAAAGAGGGAGGAACAGGGAGGAGGAGACCCGGGAGACACAGTGCGATAGTCGGCTCGAGGATCGTGATTAAAGCCCGCGACGCCGACGAACCACGCGGATTTCTAAATATATAGCCGGCGATGTGCAAGAATAGGAGGCAACCAGCACGGCTCGCGAGCGCGTCCCGAGAGAGAGCGAATGGAACGTGAACTCGCAGTGGGCACCGCGACGCCGCGGCGTCACCCGGACCCGCGTTCGGATAGGTCAGTTATCGCGGAGCAAACTAGCTGCCGGCGTGTTCGCGTTAGAATCCTGTATCAGCCTCTCTCGCACACAGGTAAAGACCAAGGATTTTCCGATTATTTCTCCGATCGGTCTCGGATCGTTTCCCTTCGATACCGATCCCCCGACCTCCCGCGAACCGTTCCCGCACTTGTTGAATTCCCATCGCGCTCGCCATCGCGGTTCGCGCTCCCGATCCGCCTCGCGCCACCCCTCGCGAACCGTAACGCGACGGATCGATCGTCGTCGCGCGCCCTTTCCGCGACTCGGTTTCCTTCTTGCCCCGAAAAACCGCTCTTCTCGCTCCCGAGCTTTCTTCGCCGAGCCCCCTCTCGTTCTTTCCTCGTTCTCGCTCGCTTCCGCCGCGAGGAAGGGCCGCGAGGAACCGCGTTCCTCGCCCTCGAGCGAAACGGCCCTCGTTCGACCACCGGGATTCGCTCCTCGCGTTCTCGACTCTCCAATCGAGCGAAATTATCCTCGTCCGTGCGCTCGTGATCCTCGAAACCAGAAATACCGCTCGCGACACCGTTTCCGCGCGCGCGGCCACCGTTTCTAAGAAACGGCGTTCGACGTACGCGAATAGAAGCGGACGCGAATCGCGCGGCGTCGTCGTCGAGCAGCGTCGGGAGATCTCCTTTCGACGATCGTTCGACTCGCGCCGCGGAAAATTGCATTCGCGTTTTCGCAACTCGGTTCGTTTATCGTGCGCGTCCGTGTCGTCGATTCCCCCGTCGTTATAAATAACCGTTGCCGTTAACTTTACGCGCAACGACCCTCGACGATCGATAAGTTTTCCCTCGTAAAAACGCCGCTGCGAGAACCCCGGGGCAAATATAGAGCAACGGGAATCGAAAGTGCATCGACTTGGCCGCGCGTGCTATTTAAAAAAGAAAGAAGAAAAAAAAAGAAAAAAAAGAAATCGATCCCTCTCGAGCGGCACGAGAGGAGCCGAGAATCGCGCGGAGCGTTCGATTTTCGAAATCGAACTGGAACGCCTCGACGCGAGCGAGCGATCCGGTCGACAATCGACACCTTTTCGCGAAAACTAGGTAACTGAGAAATCCGATTCGTCGATCGCTCGCAACGGCTGCAAAACGTACAACGAGTCGCTCTTACGTAAACACGATACTCCCGCTAATTACTCGCGCCGCGTCGAACGACCTATTTAGTCCCGCGTACGCGCGAATCGATGGACTTTTCACCGGTGAAACGCTCCATATCCGCGAACCGTAATTCGAGCACCGGGCGAAAACGAAAAATTCCTTCCCGATCGATATCCACTTTCTTCCGTTTACCGCGTTCGCTCGTTGCGCGCACCTCTCCGCCGATCCAGTTTCGCTCGGTCGTTCGCCGCTGCGGGAATTTTTCTCCGATTGGAAAGAAACGCGCGACGCTCGCCGATTCTCGAATTCGTTCGAATCTCGAGGCTGTTACCGGTTCGTTCGTACGTTCGTTCGGTAAAAAGAACTCGATCTCGAGTCTCGAGTCTCGGTCCGCGGTCGTTCGCTTTCCCGTCTCGTGCCGTTCTCGTCGAGTTCCCCGAAGCGCGTCCGCGCGGAAAGACGAACGCGCGTGACTTAGCGGGCCGATCGGTCTACCGGTCGAAGCGCCATGTTTGGCCATCTCCGGCACGGGGAGAGAGCGAACCGAGACTCGACGCGGACGAGACCGCTTCCCGTTGAACCAGTGCCGATCCGATCGCGTTTACGCCCTCGTCGCTCGGCCCGAGCGCTCCGCGCGATCGCTCGCCGAGTGGCCCGAGCGATCGAGATCGTTCGTTCGTTCTTTCGTTCGTTCGTTCGGTCGCGGACGAGTTCGCGATGGACACCGCGACGCGGAGTAAGTTTCCCTTCTCGAGACGCCCTCTTCCACCCTTCGACCGGCGAACCGCGAAACGGTGACACCTCGGCACGCGCAACGGAGCAAAAAAGTTTCGACCGATGCCGTTTCCGCGAAACAAAGCCGCGTCGCGAGAAACGAGCAAAGCGGAACGTAATTCCCGAGCGTGTTTGCACGCCGTTCGCGAAAGGGTCGAAGAGGGCCCGGTGTCCACGAAGGGAGACGAGAGCACCGCGTTCGAGAGCGAGCAAATACTCGACCGGACGAAAAGATCGTAATCCCGAGCGGGCGGGAGGAGCTCGAACCCCTCGCTCGATCGACGCCGAGCGCACCGGCTCGTCTCGCGACGTCTTTCCTCGCGATCGACCCTCTCGCGGACCACCCTCTTCGACGTCGTTCGCTCCTCCTCGAATCTAAACGATCCGCCTTCGCTTCGCAGATCGACCGAGGATCACCGACTCCGAAGAGATGCAGCGGTGCCCGTATCTCCACGAGATGAAGGAGCGCTTGCTCTCGCAACCGACACCGACGGACAGCCTGGACATGGAGCGGCTCGACGGCACACCCGTCAAGGAGCCGAACCTCCGCAACGATTATCCCGCGCACACCAATCCCGGCGTGATACCGGAACCCCCGGAAATGCCGCCCGATTCCCTCATCGGCACGGTCGTCAAGGTACGCCTTCGAATACCAGCGCGAACCTTCGTCTTTCCTGCGAGAACGACCGGAGAATGCGTCGCGACACCCTCTCGAGTCGCTCCGCCCCGCCGACGCTTTTCCTTATTATTTAAAACAGCGAACGCGATGCAATTAAAACGGAGAAGCGCGCACATTGACGCTCGAGACGCGACCAAAGTTGCCTTTGTCGCAAAAACCTGACCCATTTTCCGCCGGAGAGCACCCTTGGAACGGTTCTTTTTTTTTCAATTATGCGTTAACCAAGGGTGAAAAGAGTAGGTAATTGGACCGAACTCCGTCGTCCGAGCGAGCAGCGAGAAAAGTTGGGTCCGTAAAGTTCTCGAGTTCCATAGAAATCGTTTCTTTGGTTATCGGACGGTCGGCGGACGGTCCTCGGAGCTTTCGGTCGAAAAGCGCGTATTTCTCTCGGTCGGGTGCCGCGAAGCGGTAAGGTCTAAAGTCTCGTTAATTTATTGCTTTTAGCTGAATTCCGACGGATACGGCTCGCACACGTCGCCGGCGCACGCGAGGCAGCCTCTGGTGCCTCAGAACGCGAACAATCCGCCCCTCTGCCTCGCCCCCGCGCACACGGGACCGGCCGCTGGCACGCTGCCAAAGAACGCAAAGTGAGTACATTCTTACGAGTGCATTCTTAAGATCCTCGCGGAACGACGGGCTTTGCGAGCCGCCTTTTCGCGTCTCGGCGCTCTTTCGCGATCGTTTGCTTTGCGCGCGGAGGATTCTTCGCGGATGTCGTCTAATTGCTTTTGTACGCCTCGGTTTTACGCCCGGCGATCCCCGCGAATGCCGCGCGGTTCCCACAAACGCGCGCCTCGTCTCCTTTGTTTTCGTTCGCTCGTAGCGCGCGGAGGCGTCCGCTCCTCGATGGAAATAGGACGCGCGCGGGACGAATCCTAAAGAAAAGAAGACGAGACCGCGTATCGAGGTTACGCGCGATTCGCGCTCGACTCGCGCAACGCCTCCACCTCCACCTCCTCCTCCTCCTCGAGAGCTTCCGCGATAGCGTACACTCGGTTTCGCGGTTTACGAACCGCGCCGATGTTTCTTTCGCGACCATTTACGCTCAACGGAATCGTCCTCGGTCCCTCGCTCCCTCGACGCTCCGCGAATCATCGAGGAACCCGGGGACCCGGAGTCGAACTTTATCGTCGATCGGCGCGAACGACCGACGACGATTCACCGTCGAGCTCGTGAATCTTTAACGCGTTCCGTCGACGATGCGGATCGAACTCGCGCCGCCTCGACTTTGACACCGATTTCCATTCACGGCGAGTCGAACTCGAGCGACGCCGTTCGTCGAAAGACGCGCGACAAACTTTCCTCCACCCGCGAAATTCCTCCGCGAGGTCTTCTTCGAAGAAAACGTCGCGCGACAATTTCGTCATCGAACCGTCCAAGGTGTCGTTGCGTACCACGGGGGCGTTCCGCGCGCGCGAGTATTTTTCCTCGTTGATGCGCCGGTGAACGCCATCTGGAAGCGAGCGTTCGTCGGTGCGAGGCGCAGCATCCGAAGAAGGTACGTCGCTCGTTCCCTCGAGCGAGCAAGCCGCTCCGGGCGAGCATGGAATTTCTTTCAACGGGGCTGCGGAAACTGTACCGATATAGAGAGAACGAGGATAAAATTTGGAAAAATACGAATCCTCGGAGGAAAATGGAGCTCGGACGAGATCGCGGAGAGAGGATCGCGACGAGCGGGCTCGCGCGCGATCACCCTAGGGGAGAGGAATTTTCGAAAAATTCGGGTCGCGCGATTTTACTGATCTCTACCCAAGCCCCCGTCCGGGTTTTAGTTCTAGAAGCGCGGAATCGCGGCAGCACCGCCAACGAGACTCGAAATCAATACTCGGTGTGCGTGAGTCCGGTCTGTCGCAATCCTTGCAACGCGATACTACGACGCGAGGAAAAATGGTAACCGGGAGCACCGGTATCGCGCCGTATCGGTGACCCGATCCGGATCGTCGCGGGGAACGGGACCGCCGACCGGTCGATCGGTCGTTCGGCGATCTTCCGCTACCACCCTCGGACCGGAGTTTCGACGCCGGAGACTTCCGGCGTTCGAGTTCTCTCGTCGAGAGAAACCGATACGAAACGAGAAACGCGTCCGAGGGTGGGCCTGGAAAAATGAAAAATGAAAAACGAACCGGAGCGGAAAAGTACAATCGAGCTCGACGCGGTAGATTCGGTGGACGCTTGCCAAGCGTCTCGATCGTCGAGCTGCCAACCGGTCACCGACCTCCGCTCGGAAAAACAACCCTGGACATCCGTACACGCGCCACCGGCGAATCGATCCGCGCGCGGTTCGTACGCGTGTCCCGCGACACGGGGATGCGCGCTCGGTAGAAACGCTTTCTTCCGCGGAACAACGACTCGCGATTCGTTTCCCCGAAAGCTCGAAAGCACCGACCGCCACCGGGATTCGAGATCGAGGCTCGAGTCCGATCGCACGATCCTCCGGCTCGAGAAGGCTCGCGCGGCTAGGGAATTTTGCGGTAGGGTAAGGTCGCCGACCTCGGTTCTAGCGTTATCGAGCGGGTCAGTAGGTCGCCGAACCACGGAGCACATCTCCCCCTCCCCTCGTCCCGAGTTTCCACCCCCAGCCAGCTTTCCCGCCCCCCGTCCCAACGGATCCTCCCGTGGGAACGCGGACGAATGCGCGCGAGAGACGCCCCGAATCCGGAACTTCCGGAGAACGATCTCGCGAGAAGACCTCGGCTACCTCCACCGGTGGAATCGAAACGATTCACCCGAAGGCGACTTTCCTCGACCGATCTCGAGATTCCTCGCCCGCTCGTCGAGAAGAAACGGTATCCCGTTGCCGAGAGGAAGAACGGCCAAAGGGCCACTCGAACCGGGTAAACCGTCTCTCGAGCCGTCCGCGGTCGAGGAACGTAACGAGGAAAATAACGAGGAATCCGCTCGCTTCCGTCCCGGCTCGCGAGAGAAACCGAAAGAAACGCGGGACGAGCTTCCTCCTCGTCCTCCGCTTCGCCGAGAACGTTCCCTCGGAACGGGGACCGTCTCTCGAGCGAATCGCGGAGGAGACTCGGAACCTGACAAGCGAACTCCGATCGAAACAAAGCCCGATGATCGGGATAGCCCCGTTACTCTTCTTCGTTCGACGAGGACCACGAGGTCCGTTGGGCTGGAAATAGATCGGGAAGGAACATCGAAACCGAGCCAGGTGTGTAAACGGAAGGAGGACGTTGCCCGAATATTTATTCTCCTCTCGCGGTCGAGGAAGACCGTTCCGGTATAGCCGGCGCGGTCCGCGATCGACGATACGAACTCGCAGCGAATCGCGAGGAACGAAATCCGCGAGGAGGAGGTGGGAGGAGGATCGGCGTCGAGTGCTCCCCGCGGTTACGGTTGAAATTAAAAGGAAGGAAAACGGGGACACGGGAGGGTACGAGCAGAAAAAATTCATGACGCGACGCGAGATTCCGATGGGACAAAGGGAGTCCCGGCCGAGGTAGACCGGCCGTGAGCGGGACGGAGACGGTGAAGGCGAGGGGAACGGGGACGAAGAGGGAGAGAGGATTCTCGTTGGACGGTCGCGTTGCGCGTAGACCACAGGTGGGGTGGAGCGGCTCGGGGAAGCTCGAAGGGGACAGGGGCGAAAAAGACGGGACGCGTCGGGGGAACGCTCGTAAGAAGGAGAGGCAAGATCCCGCGGGTGAAAAAGGGGGCCTGGAAGGCGAGAAAGGGACAGCCGTAGGTGGAGCACGACGGGAGTACACGGAGCGAAAACCGTGGACCGCAGTGCGCTTGTGCAAGAAGCTGCCGCTGCCCGGGAAGAGACCTCCCGGCCAGCCTCAGTCTCCGGGATGCTGGGGGCGGCGATCGTGATTCTACCCCCATTTGGTCGTGCTCCGATAACACAGTCCGTCTCGCTCGACCGCTAGCCGTCGTTTGGTTCCGTTCCGAATCGAATCGTCCGTTGCGGTGCCGCGAGACCGTAAGACACGGAGGACCGACTCCCTTTTGGGGTCTCTCTCTCTCTCTCTCTCTCTTTCTCCCTCTCTCTCTCTCTCTCTCTCTCTGTCCCTCTTTTTTCGTCGTTCCTCGGGTTCTCCGTTTGTTCTCCGGTTCTCCGGTTCGGTCCCCTCTCCACCGATTTCCTCTCGACGAGGTCGATCCATCCTCCTCCTCCTCCTCGGTCCTCCTCGGTCCTCCTCGGTCCAGCTCCGCGTCCTCCTCCGTCCCTTCTCCGCGTCTACGCTTCACACCCTTTTCCGCCGAACCCCGAGTGCAGTCACCGCGAGAACCTTCGGGCAACCGCCTCTGCCAGTCAGGTGAGCTTTCTTGGTCGCGTAGCGGTCGGTTCGTTGGTCCGTTGATCGGTCAGGCCGGTAACGAGTCTCGTGTGCATCGCACTCGGCTGGTGATCGCAGCCGCGCGTCGTCGCGATCGTGGTCGGTCACCGGAGCGAGAGTGCTCGATCCTCCCGGGGCTCGGTGCTCGGTGCTCGGTGCTCGGTGCTCGGTGCTCGGTGCTCGGTGTTCGGTGCTCGGTGCTCGGGCTCGGGTTCGGTCGTGTGCACGGTATTTTCCATTAGCTCGTTCGAGCAAGTGCGCGGGATCACAGAGAGAGAGACGAACCTTTGGGGTTGGCCCGGCCTCGCTCGCTTCCGCTCGACTCGACTTTCGTTCGTTCGCGCTCTCGCCCTTCGTCTTCTCGCGTTTCCGGCGCGATGGCGCGGCCGAACATCCAACGGTGAAAATTCGTTCGGTCGGGCAAGATCGCGATCCGGTTCGTCGCGAAGGAATCGGAGAGGAACCCTCGCGAAAGGTCTCGAATAATCGTTTCGAACGATTCCTTCGCGACCCAGGTTTCACCCTTTGCGGAACGCGCAAACGTGCTCCTCGGCCGACGGAACGAACCAAGGGGACGAACGCGCAGGCGCGATTCGCGAAATCGAATAAACAGAGAGCAACAATTCGGGAGAGAGTTTCGACTCGAGCCTCCTGCCCTCCTTTTCGAAAACGGTCCCCGCCCCCGAGCCAAGCCGAGCCGAGCCGAGCCGAGTCGTTTCGCGCGTCGATCGAAATTCACTCTCGGAGAAGGTTCGCTCGACGTTCGTCGCTCGTACAGCTCGCACCGCTCGCACCGCTCGGCACCGCTCGGCACCGCTCGCACCGATTCTCGCTCAACGTTGTTCGCGCGGCTAGCTCCGACGAGGAGGATCGAAGCCCGTTTCGGGCGTTCGCCAAAATGGCGTCCGCGGCGTGATCGGGATCGTTCGCTCGCGTCGTCGCGGACTCGCCCATCGTCGCGAGATCCAGCCGTGTCTTTTGCCGGGTCGGTAGGGCCCGTTGCGAAGGGAGAAGGAATCTGCGATGGTGGGCGGCGGTGATTGCAAGGTCGCCACCGTGGAGGTGGAGGCGGCCGCGGTGGACAACACGGCGACCCTTCCGGTGACCAGGCCTCTCAATCCGCAAAGCTCCTCGCCGAACACGCAGGACAACGCCGAGAAGAACAACGCGGCGAACAAAGAGATGGAGCTGAAGAACGTGCGCTCGACCCCAGCGAAAAAGTAAGAAAGCGCCGGTAGAGTCTAGCAACCGAGTATCGCGCCGGGTCGACGACTCGCGTTTTATTTAGACCCGCGCGCCGTTAACGCGGGATTAACGCGGAATTAACGCGGGATTAACCGACCTGCCCCACCGTGCGTTTTAACGCGCGATCGGCCAAACGGTACGCTTTCCTCCCTGCAATTACACACGGAGGAACGGGAGTAGGTCAAGAATCCACTCGACCGGAACTGCTACGTAATCTGCGCGCTAACGAACCGGTTACCGCTTAGGGGCGCGCCGAAGCTACGGACTTTTCTACGCTTTCGCGTACCCCGAGCGCAAACACCGACGACCGTTGCCGCCGTCTATTCGGACGTAATTAGGGAAAACGCGACCGAGCACCCGACAACCGAGTAATTGGGTCGACCTTCTCCTCCGCGAGGTTGCGCGTTCCTCGATCCCCGACGCGTACCGAGGATCGGACCAAATCCCGGGACAGACCCACCGACGCCTGAACTCCAGAACAACCAGACGCCCCGTTAACGATCTACACTCGCGGTACTTTCCGCGAAAACGGATCCCCCCGGTTCTCTCCCCGCTGTTTCCCTTATCACCGTCGACGCATCGACGAATGGGAAGCTCCCGTTTTAAATCGAGACGAACAAAAGCCGAAAGCCGGGAGGCACGGGATCGCGCTACGAGCTGGTACATTTTCGCAAAATCGATCCCCGAGGGGACTCTGTCTCTTCCCGTCTCGTCTCGTCTCGTCTCGTCTCGTCTCGTCTGGTCGCGACGCGACGCGGTTTTCCTTCCACCGGGAAAATTGTCCCCCTTTTTTTCCGCGGGATATCTTTCGCGTTTGACGCGGAATGGAAGCACCGAGGGGTGGGAAGGTCTCGTCCGCGTTTCTATTCGCTTGCCGCTTCGTTAGCCGCGGCTGGCTACGAACCGTCTTGCGTCTAGTGCGCGTTACGCGCGGCCCCGAGTTATGCACTCGCGCACGTACACCACCGACCACTACCCCCGCGTCGAAACGAGTAACCGACCGAGCTTGCGGCCAACGACCAATGGAAATCGTTACGGAGAAAAAATCGAGCGACCGGAACGCGAACGCATTTCGACATCGAGGAGGGACGACGCCGCGGTAAGGTATATCCTCGATGTATCGCGCGATGCCGGAGAGACGGCTTCTCGACGATCCTCTTCGATGGTACTCTCGGCTAGCCGTTCTCGGATACGTAATCGGAGCACTCGGAATTTCTTTTCCCACGAACGATATCCGACAAAGGACGGTTCGGCCGAGATTCGTAATCGATCGATATCGATCGAGCGACAGCGATACGTCGCGAGGCGGCACGGCCGAGCGATACCTTCTCGAGTTACGCGTTCGCTCGCGATCGCGTTAACGCGAGCCGAAAGCGAAGCTTCGTCGCTCGAGACGAGACAGTATCGCGGCCCTCGCGAACGCGACCGCACGCACCGCTCGGAAGCCGAGGAAACCGGGGACGAGAACAACGCCGAAAGCTCGTTCGCGAAATCGCCGAGGAATCGATCGAAACGGGAAGGGTGAAACGCTCGAAAACGAGATCTCGCGCGAAGAATACGCCGTGATTGGACGCGACGGGGAGAACGAAATTCGACGAGAGAACACGGACGCGGCGAGGGTGAGTCGAGAGGGCGAGGTACGGAAAGAAAGACCAGCGGCTGAAAGTAGGTACTTCGAGATATCGACCGAGCAGCCTGGTTCGCTCCAAAGTCTGCTCCGCCTCGGCGCTGTTTCCACTTCTGGCCGCTTTGCTCCTTCGAAACCGGAGAGAAAAATAAAAGACCGCCTCGGGACTTTTGGAAACTTTATCGCGCTACCCCCGGAAGATCGCGCTTTCCGATCCAGCGACACCGATTCCGCGGAGAACCGGTCGCCCGAGGTTCCCGCGAAATCGTATCGCTCTTTTCGGCCGAGATCGATCATCTCCCGGGAAAGTGGCGCGGCTGCTATCGAAACGGTGAGAAACGAACCAACTCGAGAAACTATCGCCGAATATCCCGATCCTTTCGTCGCGGCTATCCGATAATCATCGAAGAGAAAAAGGGGGAAAAAAATGCCCGACAAGAGTGTACAGGCTCGTGCGGAAAACAATAAAGTCTGCGCCCCAACCCCTGAAACGGCAACGCGACAAAGGGTGGTTAAGCCCTTCTCGACGAAGATGCACCGCGCGGCGACGAGCCCCTGATATCCCCGGTGCAGACGTCGCGACGCGACCCCGCTTCCACGGATTTCGGAATCTCTTTTTTCCTTTTTTGCCTCGTTTCTCTTCGTTTCTCTCGGTGATTCTGGCCTCTCGACGGAAACATCCGGTCTCTCTCGCGCGATTAATTGCCGAGACGAGATCGGGCGACGCAACGCGCTCGCTCCTCTTTCGCCCACCCGTGCGATTATCGATTCCACGACCTAACCTTTAACGAGAAAAAGCAACGGCGTAGTCGTGGAACGGAAGCACGGGGAGTTGGTTCGAGAGACGTCGAAGCGTCAACGACCGTCGCTCGGAGTTCCGGTCGAACGAACGAGCGAGCGAGCGAGCGAGCGAGCGAGCGAGCGATCTCGTGCGTGCGTGCGCGTCCGCGCGCGCCATGTCCGCGGGTGCGCAATTAAAATTAGCAAGGAGACGGATCGAGGGAACGACGCGGGAGGAGAGTGGGAAAAATCGACGAGTTCCTTGCTCGCGGTTCAACGGCGGTTCGACATCGAAAATAGAATCCTCGCCGGATCGACGCGGTCGTGGTCGTGGTCGTGGTCGCGGTCGTGGTCGCGGTCCTCGTCGTCGACCACGCGGCTGAATAATCTCGGCTCCCGAGGCTGCCCGATTTACACTCGCGTCCGCGGAGGCGTCCAGTCGGTGGTAAACTAGCGCGAGAGTTCCCGAGCGCTCGCCATGGACGTGGAGATCGTGCCGTTCGTCGAGAACAACGTAAACAGAGCCGCGGGTGCACCGCGACGCGGTAGTAGGGTACAAATAGTCCGAAAGACACGGTGAGGAAACGGCGACGATCGCGCCTAAACGCCGCGGTTACGCGAGCGAGTTTCCATTTCTTTTTTTTCGTTTCGCAGGACCTCCCTGTTCATCATCATGAGCTTCATCTACGCGAAGCTGCTGGTGGTGGTGTGCATCGCTTACGTGATAAGCGAGGTGGTCACGCACAAGCTGCCGCTCTACTACTACGAGGGTTTCTTCACCTACTTGTACGGGGTTAGCATCCTCTTCCTGCTCTACGTGTTCTGCTTCCTGCTGCAAGAAAGCGCCTGCTGCGCCCGAGGAAGCGACACCCCGCCGCCACCGCCGAGGCCACCGAAGCTGCCCAAGGAGCCCAAGGACAAGAGCAAGAAGAAGGACAAGAAGGACAAGGAGCAAAAGTCCTCAAAGACCAAGAAGGAGTACCAGGTTCGTTTCACCGTCCTTTGAGCGTTCGCGATTTTAACGGAGAGTTCGTTGCCGCGCGAAATCCGCTGAGAAGGGAACGTACTGATTCAGGACGCGGCGGACGTCGAGGCGGGAGTGGCCACTCGAGCTCTGCGGAAACGGAAGACCTCGCAGAACGATCAGAGCCACGGAAGCTTCTTCCTTCGAATCGGGGCAATAGGTGAGAGACTCGTTCGCGATCTCGACTTCCCTCGAAGCTTCCATCCGTTTGCTTTCCTTCGTCAGCTTTCGGCCTGGGCACCATGGTCTACAACGGTTTGGAGTTTGGCACCTTCTTCGAGGTACCGCCCACCTCCCCGTGCTACCAGATCCTCCAGGGAGTGAACCCGGTTCTCCAGATGATCTTCACCTTCATGCAGATGTACTTCATCTTCATGAACTCGAGGGTAGGTAGTCCGAGGATGCCTCGAACGGACGGTTCTATTAAAACGCGTTCGCGTTCCCAGCTGAACATCCATCGGTTCAAAGTGATCGCGCGTTTCGGGCTGATGCACGTGGTCGCCACCAATCTCTGCGTGTGGATCCGTACGCTCGTGTTGGAGAGCATCAAGGAGATCGCGAAGCACCACCAGAAGATGGGCCAGTTCGAGACGGGGATACTCGGTTCGTTTCGACGCGCAACGACACGCGCGTTCTCGTACGGTAACCGCGAAATCGATTTCAGAGAGCATCAAGCAACACTCGCTGCGAAACGTCGGTACCATATTGGGAACGGCGCCGCGAGACGTGGAGCTTTTGCGCGAGGCACCGTTGACAGCCACCAGAGCCTCGACCTCCACCGCCTCGATGATCGTCGGCACAACGGCCGACTCGTTGGGTCGAGCGATGAGAACGACCTCCAGAGCGATCGCGAGGGCGGTCACGATGCCGACGTCGACCACGATCACGAGCACCACGGCCGCGACGACCACCACCGCGACGACCAACAACGTATCGGCGGCCGGATGGAACTCTCCGTTCTCGACGACCGCCTCGACGCCGTTGCCCGATCTGACCACCACCACCGCGACCACCCTCTCCACCCTCTTGACCACCTTCGCGCCAAAGAGCATCGAGGAGGAGAGGACCGGCCCGATCACCGGCACCACCGCCTCCACCGCTACCGCGGCCGTTTCCGTCACCGACGCCTCCACTCTCTCCCCGTTCTCCTATTTGTTGAGGCAGTTCGACGCCTCCGCGAGGGACGGCAAAGACAAGGTAAAGGAGAACCCCCCCTCCCACGGTACGAATTAACCCCTTTGAAAAACACGATTTCCTCGCGACGCAGGCCCACCAAATCTACGCCAACAACCACACGAACGACAGCGACTACTCGAGCTTCTCCCGTTACGGAATATCCGCGGAGGCTCTGATCGACAAGGACTCGGTACCGAACCTGTGCGGCCGGGTGAACATCATGGGGACCATCGTGCAAGACGCCGAGCCGTATCTGTTCCCGTTCATAATCGAGTACAGTCTGATCGGCGCGGCGGTGATTTACGTGATGTGGAAACACATCGGTCGACATCCGCGTTGGCCTCACCAGGTGGAGGCCGACCTCGAGCGCCGGCTGGAGGCCATGCTGTCGCGAAGAGCCGTTGCCCTGGCCCACGCAGGTAACGCGTGTTCTCGTTCGCTTTCAGTCGGAGAGTCTCGCGGTCGTTTGCTAAATCGGTGTTCTCGAATCCGCGAACCAGGTCACACAAGGGTGGACTGCGTAGGAGCGAGCAAAGGACTCTTCTTCGGTCTGTTGCTGCTGGTCGGTTCCCTGATCTGCTTGATCCTCTTCTTCGTGCTGATCCACCATCCCGACTTCGGTCTGGTCGCGATTTACCTGGCGGACGTGTCGCACTGCGTGCTGATGGTGCTCTCGATCGTGGCGATAATCGTCGGTTTCATACGCGTGCAGAGCTTAAAGTTCAAGGCCGAGGAGCAGAGCGACCTGAACGACATCCTGCTACGCGTGTCCGGGTTCGGGTTGTTCGTTTACGCGGTGTTCAGCGTGATCGCCGGCTCGCTGGCAGCGTTCACTCACGAGCCGAACCTGCTGGTGATGCTGACCGGGCTCCTATCGGTCGCCCAGGTGATCCTTCAGATGCTGTTCATCGCGGACGTGTCTCGCAGGAGGGTCCACCTGCCGGAGCACGACCGCAGCAAGCCGGGCCGACAGGTGGTCACCTTCCTGCTGATCTGCAACCTGACCATGTGGGTCATCTACACGTTCGAATCGCAGAAAGTGATGGCGAACCCGGTGCAGCTCGATTTCTACGGGTTCCTCGCTTGGGCCATCGTGCAGAGGGTGACACTGCCGCTGTGCATCTTCCACAGGTTCCACAGCGCGGTGACGTTCGCGGAGATATGGAAGACCAGCTACAAGGCGCGCCTCGAGTAAACCGCGCGATTTCCTCGGGATCGACGCCCGGAAACACCCACGCCGGAGCTCGCGTCGTTCGCCAACGGAATCGAGAGAGATCGGAGAGCTCGCCTCGGGACCGGTGCAACCTCACCGAGCCGGATCACGGGCGCTCGTAACCTCGAAACGTCGGGATCGCGTTCGAGGAGAACTCGAAAACACGGCCACGAGACCGAAGGTATTTCGCGACGACGAACCGCGAACGCGCGGAGAATACCGAAGCGTCGTTTTCTTTCTCCGCTCTTTGCTTTTCCTACTTTCTTTTCTCGCCCCACGCGTCCCACCCCCTTTTCCGTTTCTCGTCCGCGCGCGTTCCGTTCGGTACACGATTCGCTTCGCTCGGCGCGTCTCGAACGAAACCCGAGCGCCGAGTCGGGGCAAAGACGAACAACGCGCGTTTCCACGAACCGGATCCACCGATTCGCGAAAACCCGGGGCCCATTTCCTTTCGTCGCGTACCCCACCTTTTTACGATCTCTGTACACTGCCGCCAAATTTTCTACTTTTATACATTATACGACGTACCTTCGTCCCGTCGTGCATCGGGAACACCGCGGAAACCGGTTCGCTCTTCGAAACTCGGCGACGTCTCTCCTTCGAGGGGACGCGTTCGAACCTTTCCAAACTCTACGGACCAACGGTTCTCGGTCCCCGTACGACGCGCGTCCGGAGAGACGAAGGGCGGACGACGGAGTTCCGAACGAGTCGCACGTGCAAGATCCGTTCGACGATCAGCCCGATACGAGCGCACCAACGGTGGTGCCAGCGAGCGAGCGAGCGAGCGAGCGAGCGAGCGAACGGGCTCGATGCCGGAACGGGGTACGAGTTTCGTATATTTTGCTCCACGCGAACGATCGATCGCTTTCGGTTCTCGCGAGCGAAACGGAATCGCGGAACGAGCCCCGTCCGCTCGTTGCCGGCCAATCGGCGATTAGATACAACCACGCGGAGGAGGATATCGCGCCGGACCCGTTCCACGTTCTTTCTCGTCGCGCGCTCAACAGTACAAAATCGTTTCCGAGTTTTGGAAACTTTTATCGACGCACCCTTTCGACGAATGCGCGTATGCGCGAACCGGAGCACGAGAAGAGCGTCGACCAAGGAACGAAAGGGTAGACGGCGCCGATCGTCGCGCACCGAGGGCAGAGTACCTTTTTCTACTCTCGCGAGGAGAGTATCGCGAAACTGCGATTCTCGAGGAGAACACCGGACGACGAAATCGTAGCCGCACATCCACGGCTGCGCGCACACCCGCGCACCCGAAACGGTTCGTCGAGGATAATTATTATTACCATTATCGATTAGCGCGTAAGCCTATCTCGGAAACACAGACCTTTTGCATTTACTTCGCTATGGATATCGTACCGTAGATCGCGTTTTACACGATGGATTACGATCTCGCGAATCCCTCCACGGATCGAGCGACGCCCGCGGAAACGAAACGAAACGAAAGCAGAGAGGAGAAGAGGAGCGTCGCTCGTCGGCTAACCCCGTCTCGGAGCGTTTAATCGCGCAGCTAGCTCGCCGAGTCTAAATATTTTAATCGTTGGACGTCCGTTGTCCGAGTACGGGGCGAGGGCCGGCGATGGGAACGCGAAACGAGGGACGACCGCGCGCAATCGCGATCCGAGACGACGTTCTCGACCAGAGAACGCGAGGATAACGCGCGGAGAACCGATCGCGGTGACGAACACAGATGCGCGCGAATATGTAAATAACGATGCACAGAATATTGTCGTTCGGCGGAGGAATATTGTCTTCGAGGAGGCCGGGATCGAGTTAGGGCTCCGTTGTTCCCTCGTTTCGAGAGCAAGGACCCGCCAGAAATCCGTTCGCGCGTATCCTTCGTTAACGAGCCACTGCCACACAGGACCAACAAAAGTCGAACGCGATGGGTAGCTGCCGAACGGACCAGAACGAAAACGAAACGAGACGAGAGGAGAGCAGAGGAGAGGAGAGGAGGGACGGCCCGGTGAGAGGACGAACCGCGCCAATATAAGAATCTACACCCTACCGATCACCGAACCGGACAAACCGTTACGCGCCGGTTTACCCTTCCATGTTTATCCGTTTATCGAACGAGAGAGAGCGAGAGAGTGCGAAAGTGAGAGAGAGAGAAAGAGAGCCTGCGAGAACGAGTGCATCCGCGTGCGTGCGCGAGAGACTGAGAAACGGCGCGCCGAGCGACGTGTTCGTTTTTATTCGGCAAACAACGTCTTTGTATACTCTGCCCGTGTTCTAGAGAACAACGGGATCATGGTTCTTGTATATGTACATCAGTATCTCGATAGTAGCCGTAAGCCTAACCAATGGAGTCGCGGATCGGCCGGGAACGCTGGCGATCTTCTCGTTGGAACGAGGAGCGGCCAGTTTCGGGGCAGATCCGCGACGCGTCGTCGTCATTTAACATTACGTAGTGAGTTTTCGATGTCTTCGAGCATAATTACAGTTTGTACACGTGACACAATACGCGCGCACAACCGACATTACTCGGCGAGACGGTCGGATCGAGGGGAACGTAACACGGGGAACGGAGATTTCGCGCGAGCGGGAGAGAACGCTCCGGGCGCTGGTTCTTTACGCAGGACGCTATGGATAAAACTCTCTAAAGATTTACGTGTTGTCGTGTAAGCAGTTCTTCGAAGTCGAGTAGCGACGATACGAACCGTAAAACTCGTAAATTCGCTCGTTCGTCGATTCCCATTTTGATTGTATAACGTTAACACGCCGTTTCATTGTAATCCGTTGGGGCGGCACGCCACGGTGCCGCCGTCATTTGTAACGATATACGATTATATTGGTTAATAAAAGTTATCTAGATGTACTCGGCTGTTTTTCGATTTCCCTAGAAACCGAACGGGTCGCGACACCCGGCGGGAGTCCGCCCGATCGACGCGAGCGTACCATCGTCGGTAAGAGACGATTCGACCGCGCGACCTTACCGATACCGAAAACCGAGCCGCTCGATCGATATCTCGGTTCTTTGCCGACGGACGGAAACGCGGTCGCGAAGCTACGGAAGGACAAACTCCGCGGTTATCGATCGTCGGTACGCGCCGAGTGGATAATTTCTCGGAGCCTCTTCGAGCCGAAACGCGCGTGTCGGTCGCGTCGCTCGACGACAGATGCCGGGGCGAGATCGTTCGCCGGCAATGCGGTCGAGTCGTTCCGCGCGTCGACGAGAACCCCGTCGACGAGCGACGAGCGACGAGGAAAACCGGCCGCGAGGTAAACTTTCCGCGATACGAGGGAACGTCGCGCGTTTCCGCGTTTCGTCGAAATCGGTATTGTTACGCGCGGAGAAATAACGGGGACCGTGTGGACACCGAAACAGGAAACCGTGGACGGGATCGAACAAGAGAACGGTCCGTAAAATAGCGGTCGAACAGAAAGAAAACAAAAGAGAAAGCCGCGCCGAGAATACATATGGATGCGTGGCCGTATCGGCGACGGAAGAAGAGAAGCGTTCACGGTGAAGAAGCTGCTTGTGAACGACCGGTAAACAATTAGTCGCGCCGTATGGCGATGAATCATTATTAAAGACGATGACGAGCCGAGCGTCCTCGGGCGCTTCGTTGTCCCGGTCGTTCGAGTCGGTCGGGGGCCCTGTTAGCATGCGACGTTAATTTGCGTAAGGTGTGTTTTGGGGCGCTACTTGAAAGGCAGCGGATGTGGGTGCGCGACGGAAAAGGAGACGACGAGCCGAAAGACCGAGGAAGACCGAGGCTCCGCTCATTTGCCTTTCAATACCGGCTCCCTTCTCGTCATTGTGACAACGACGCGACCATTGTCGCGCCACCGTACACACCGTGTATTACCTACCTGTTCGTTCCTGTTCCCGTCGGCGTGGGTGGCGGCCGCGCGCGACCGATGCTCTCCTCGAAGACGTCGAAAGCTCTCCGAGAAACGGGGAGACTCGCTTCTCGAGTCTAGAGAACGAGCGGACCGAGATCCACGCGCGCGCGCGCGCGTAAGCGGTAATCCCGCTTGCGCGTCGAATACCGAACGGGCTTAAGCTCTTCTCGGAACGCCAAAGTCGATTCGCGGTAAACAAATTACGAAACGCAATGGTCGGTCCGCAGGGGGAATCGTACTCGTTCGCGGTCGCGATCGCGTTCGAGTCGATCGGGGCGTTCGTTGAGCGATGATCCGTATAATGGCCGTTGATAGCGTACGGTCTACGAGCGGAGCGAGGCGAGGCGAGGCGAGGCGAGGCGAGGCGAGGCGAGGCGAGACGAAACGAGGGCCGCGCTGCTCTGTTTGTACCGCTTAAGCTAACGAGCCACAGATGGCAAAGTATCGGTACAAGGTGGCCGGAACGCGAGGGAGAGGCTAGATCTCGGACGATAGCCGAATCGTCTCGCAAGGTGGCCGAAAAGTCCGAGCAACGAAAGGGGTTGGCCGAGCCGTGCTCCTCGGCTCGGCTCCGCTTCGGTCCGGTTCGCTCGATGGTTATCTCGGCCAGCCGGTCGTCCGATCGTATCTCGCGATACGCACCCTCCTTTTAACCCGGTGCAGGAGGAACCTGCGCGGCGCTAAATGCACGCGCCCGTTCGTCTTTTCGCCGGTCGGCGCAGATGCGCGGTTCTCTCGCCTCGGCTCCCTCCCCCGAAAACGATCCGATTTTACCTACCGGTCGCGGAGGGGACGCGCGATCGATCGATCGATCCGAGAATCGAAAGCAGTTCGCGATCCGCGATTTCGCGGCAGCTGCTCGCTCGCCGTGGGTACTTTGTTGCGCAACGCGAAATCGGGGACGACGAGGCTCTCGGTCGCCGCCTCTTTCGCCGAAGCTTCTTCGAAGCGACGTCGATCGAACGAGCCGATACGCGCCGCGCGATCGACGCCCGATAGCTACCCGGTCCGTGTTCGCGCTCCTTTGGAAAGCGGGAAGAGCTTCCGCCAGAGGCGGAACAACGCGCATCCTTAATTGCCTCGCGGATCCGACGATAAAAGGTGAATAGACGCGCAGGGAAAGGAGCCGGTCTCGTTTCGCGGTCAACGTTTCGCCGATCGCGTCGCCGCGGATATTTTCCTCGCGCGACTCCCACGGGAGGGGCCGCGCGGAAAAACGGAAACGTTGATCCGCCGCGACGTATTTCACGTGGCAAGCGCCGAGACGTAAATACCGCTCGGACCGAGAACCGGCGGTACCTCGCGCGCGGGAATTACGCGCGGATCCGAGCGACGCTCGCGTGGAAATTTCGCGCGGTTTCCACGGGTCGGTTGTTCGGAGACCGGGTTCCTAAATCCCGGTTGTATTTTTCATCCGGTAGCACGAAAGGACGCGGCCGGGCGCATAAAATAGCCGGCTCGCGCTTATCTAGGCAAGGTGCGCGGTTGCGGTTGCGGGCGGTCGCTCGCAACGATCCGGCGGCTCCGTACTCGCGTTAAATTACAGGTAGACACACACTCGCGCAGCGGCCATTAGTTTTCTCTCGAATGCCGGGGGCTCGGTCTCCTTGCCCCCTGGCAGTCCGGGTCCGAGCGCCGCGGACGACGCGGATATTTCATAGATTTATGGGTAATCGGGAGGGCGGCGGGGACGAGGGAGTGTAACGGGGAACGAACGAACGAACGAACGAACGAACGAACGAACGAACGAACGAAGGAAGGAAGGGGTCTCGGCGATTCTCCGAGCTCGGATCGATTTTCCCGCACCGCGAGCCCTTTTCAATTTTTCAAGGCGACGATCGCGCTTCCCGCACCGCTCGGACCTTTCGAGGATTCCGCGGACGCGCGTGCGTCGCGAACGCGAACGCGAACGCGATCCGATCGGACCTACCTCCTGCCATCGAGTTTCGATTTTTCGTCGCGAGCCACCTCGTCCCTCCGAGTTTCTCGGCTTCGGGCGACCCGCGAGTTCCGCGCCGCGCCGCGCGCTCTCCTTCTCACGGTTTCTCCCGCGACGCGGATCGCGCTATCGAACGGAAAGAACGAGCCACAAAGAGAGAGGGAGGGAACCAAACTCCGAGCAAAGAATCGAAAGAAGTTACGAAAATAAGGCGAAGCCGGAAGGGGGCGGACGATAAGCGCATGCGACCATCGACACGCAACGCGAACGCTCTAATTTTAGATCTTGTCGCTCCGACGCCAGCTGGCGCGCTCCTCCCCGCCTATTACGCGCGTTTACGCACACTTACGCGCGGCGAGTCTTGCCCGTCCTCGGCTCCGATCGGTTCGTTTCCCGCGTCGCGTCGCGACGCTCCGAACCGAAAGCTCGCGGAAATTCTCACCGGAGCCGTACACGGTCGTCGCCGCGCGACTCGCGCCGGAACTCGGACGCGGTGCGAAACCCGTACAACTAACTCGAAGCTAATGGACGCTTATTAGATCTGCCCGATCGAATTCCAGGTACAGCGACCGCGTAACTCGCTCGCCTCGACTCGCCGCTCGAGGAAGAATCGAGCTCTCGAGCGCACCGCGAACCGTTGCGATCCCCTCTCGTACGCGAGATCGTTTCGCGGATCTTCCGCGTCCGGGAAAGCGCCGGAGAGAGGAGCGCGATTCCGAACGATGGAGCGGGACGCGGCCGAACGAACGAACGAACGAACGAACGAACGAACGAACGAACGGACGTCGAGATCGCCGGATGTATCTCGGTTGGATGTACGGGTAACGGGCCGGCGTTGATGATCAAACGCAGAGACGGACGATATCTCGGTTCGAGTTCCATGGCAATCGGGAATGGAAAGAAGCCGCACTCGTTGGAGCTTCACTTCCTCTCATTGTTTCGAGGGTCTCTCGGTGGGTCTCGTTCTCGGCGTTTGTTCTTCCCGGGCGTCGCGTTGTCTCTCTCTCCCGCGGCTCGTCTTTCTCGAGGCTTTCTCGAGCGGCGTTAATTCACCCCGAGCGTGTACTCTCGGAACGGTGCCGGCCGACAACGATACAACCTCCGATTAGCTCATTATGCGCCGAGATCGACGCGATCGATAAATTCGACGCGCCGGATCTGGCCCGAGTACGCGCGATTATTTTACGCGATTTTTGCCGCTACGGTGGACTCCGTGACTCCAGATATCCGGCCGGCGCCCGGTGCGTAGCCGCGTAGCCGCGTAGCGCGTAGCGCGTAGCCAAAGATCGCAGATACCGATGGACGAGCACCGTTTCGACCGAACGTTTCTTCGCCCGGTGGAATTCCGATTCGAAAGAAACCCTTTCGATCCGTCTCGAACGCGGCCCGCGCCGGATTTCGTCTCGGGCCACGCCGCGCCGAACGAGTCCTTCGATCCGGTTATTGCGCGAAGATCGCGGCGATAAATCGGAGCGCAGCTGGTCGTCCACGGTACCCGCCGCGATAAGGGGACTCGCGCACCGTACGATCGCGATCTTCGCCACCTTCGAGCACGCCCGAGGGAAACATCTGGCCGCGGTTTCGACGCTTACCGAGCGACGACCGCAAGCATTCCGTGCCGCGCGCGCCCGCGCACCCGTTCACCCGCGCCTACCGGTAGCCGCTCGATTCGGCAGGTGATATCGCCTTCCTGCCCGCGGCCCGGAAGCGAACGCGGAGAGATTCTCGAACCGGCGACGCATCATCGACGTTACGATTCATCGAGAGCACCGGTTCACCCGGTTCGAACGCGGACAAAAACCGGACCGAGATACCGACCGAAACGAGCCACCGCCTTTCCAACGAGCATCGTCTTTCGCTACGGTGCGCCGTTTCGATACCGCCGAACGGAAAAACCTTCCAAGAGAGGACCCTGGATTCCACCTAAAAGCGAACGACTTCTCGTCCAGTGGCGACACAGTCGATGAGAAGGAAGTCGCGCGGCTTAGGATTAACCGGCGCGGAGGAAACGTCTCAGCCGTCGTTTCCTGGGATTATCGCGAGCCGGTGATCCTCCTCCGCTCCCGTAACGAAAAGACCCCGCTCGCGGCGCCGGTCACGGTGACGGAGCGGAAATCGGTCGGGCCGCGAGCTCGCGAATCGTTTCCCGGATACGCGCACGCGACACCGAGTCGACTTTTCCATTTTCTTTTATTTTCGAGTACGCACGCGAGAAACGCGCGTTCGAGAACGGTGGCGCCGCGAGGAGGATCGGCGATTCGAGCCGAGGCCCGCGGGACGACGCGACGCGACGCGACGCGACGCGACGCAGCAAGAATCCCGGCGTGACGGGCCACCTGTTTCGTCCACCCGTTCGCTCGTCCATCCGTCCGTCCGTCCGTGGCGGCGGTTCGTTCGTGGCCCGGTTGCGCCCCAGTTGGCACAGGTGTTCCTTCGACTCTCTCCCACCAGCCCTCTTTTTGTTTCGAGCCCTCTATTCGTTACGGAGCGCCACCGGGGCCCGTCCACCGTGCGGAACAAGGACCGACGCGGCGGCGAAAATGACGGATCGTCGAGGAGTCGAGGAGCGACAGCCACGGCCGGATAAACGGATAAGCGAACGGGTGCGTCGGGACGCCCGAAACCGGCCCGAGCGACACGGTTTTTCGTCTTCGGGAGCGAGACGGCGCGACCGAACAGATGCGCGCGAATAAAGAGACCGCCCGCCCGCGAGCGAGCATCTGTCCGCGCCGACGTCTCCTCGCGGCGTTACCGAGACCGCTGGTGAACGATTTCTTCCCGCGGAACTTGTCCTCGCGAGCGTCTCCGGCGACTTTTGCGCGTCTCGGGGAAAGAGTCGTTCGCTCGAGGTGCTTCGTAGCGTCTCGAGGCGAACGAAGAGAGACGGGTATCGAAAAAGGGTTCCGCGGTCGATCGATAGCCGGCGATAAGCGACGGTTGGACCGGCGGCCGTCCCGAATTCGTATGCACGAGCCGTTATTATTATGCGGCATTAGGTATGCGCACAGGTGGTCGGGTCTCGAGCCGCTCCGATACGGTCCCTCGTCCGCGAAGCTGCCGCGAGGGAGGAGAGACAGACGGGTCCTCGATTCGACGGAAGACCGCGGCTTTCGGTTCTCGAGAGGATCGAGGAACGACGGGAAACGGCCGCGCGGGAGAAGAGAAACTCGACGTGAAATCGGCTTCCGTCCGGTCGTGAACGCCGCGGAATCGAGCACTCTCGATACGAGGGAAAGCGAGTCGACGGAAGGGCGAAAGAAAGCGTTTCTTTGTCCGCGCGGCTCGAAAAAGAGACCGCTCCGCCGGAGTGGTTCTCCTCTCCTTTGTCCGGCGCGAAACCGGGTCAACGGGCCGCGAACCGAATCGCGCGAGCGCGAAACTCGGAATTCAAGCGCGCGGAGGATCGCGGCCGGGAGCGAAGAAAATGGCGGACCGCGAGGGCCGAATTCGGCTCGCGCGAACCACGAATAGACGCCGTTCGAACACACCGTCGAGGAAACGCTCGCGTTCTCTCGTTCCGTTTGCGCGGTCACGCGTCGTTTGCCCTCTCTCGCCGAGCGGCTGGAAACAAAGAACGAAGAAGCACCGCGACGGTGCAATTAATTCCCGAATATCGCGCGTTGCATGCAAATACGCGCGGTTCACGCTCTCGTAGTTACGACCAGCGACGTATTTGCAACACCACCGCGCACGGTTGACTCGCGCGAAAGCCGCAATTAGCTCTGCCCTCGCGACCGCCGCAAATTACTCACGGTATAGCTCCGCCGAGTAGAACTATCGGCCCGGTGATCGCATAATTCCGCTTAGAACGCCAACGATCCTGTTCCTCCACGCGATGCTTTTCCGAGAGTAACGAAGGAATCGCGAAATCGAGGTCGTCGTCGTCGGCGGCGTGGCGGTGCGTTCGGCCATGTCCGTTCGCGGCTTCTTCGAAACCCTTTTCCGTTGACTGTGAAGACTTTCCGTTCGATTCGACGAAAAATGCTCCGTCTTCGAGACGGAAAGGGACGAGAGACGCTCGCGGTATTCGGAGATCGCGAACCTCGAGGCTTCGATCGTCGCGGGGGAGAAGGATATTGCTCGGTTCGGACATGGAGTCGCGGAGACGATCGTCGTCCACGGAGGGCGATAAAAATCGTCGCGAAGGATCGTTCGAATCGTGTCCGAGTGGCGGCGGTGGCGATGCGGAGGGCGAGGGCGTCGTTCTTTGGTTCCGTCTCTCCCCTCGTTCTCGGCGGCGGAAGCGACGTCGCGGTTCCGTCGACTCGCGGCGAAGGAAGAGGCTGCGGCGGTGCGGGAGTACTTCGCGGGAGTACGTCGCGGGAGTACGTCGCGGCTGGCTACCGCTTCCCGGGCCGGTCGACCAATCGCGGAAAGCTGTGTCCCACCGGGTCGACCGCTACGGTCTCCGCCCCCCGGCGGCACGCCTCTACCTCCGCGTTCTCGGGGCCGCGCTAACAACCGGCCCCGGCGAGCGTGTAACGCAATCGCCGCGAAGCAGCCCCCGGGGGATCCGGTAAAATCAATAGACCAATGGCTACTGGGACGCGTGCGTACTCGAGGCGGACGACGGACATTGCCTCGGTTCCTCCCGCCCGTGGACACGGGGAAGGGCACGGAGGGTGCCCGCGTTCGAGCTCACCCCTCGACGCCCCCGCTGCGACCGCGAGACCGAGCAACGAGAAACACGGACGAACGACGCCGGACCTCGAACGCCGAACACCGAACCCACGGATACGAGCGAGGGGCAGTTTCGAGCGCGGATACGCGCGAGCAGCAATTTAGCCGAATCGTTCCTGTCGCAGGATTTATCGGCCAGGCCGGGTAACGCCGCGCGATACCGGTGCTCCGTGCCTCGAGTCGTCCGACCCCGATAAATCTTGCTCCCCGCGATGCGTGCAATTCCCCTCGCGCGACGTACACTTTTTCCACCCTCGAGCACCCCCGCGGATTCTCGCGGCGCGCAGGTCGCGTGGCGCATTGCGCGAAAAAGGAACCCGCGTCCTCGACGGATTTTACGAACCGCGAGCGGAAACGAACCGTCGGTGCGCGTCGCGACGGCTCGCGCCTATCCCGAACGACGGTTCCCCGTCGCGCGGGTGCGCTTCGTTCGGCCTTCCGAACGGACCGCGCGGACCTAATCGCGCCGATCGAGAGACAAATCGAGCGCGTCGATCCTCGGACGCGTTCAACCGATTCGTCGAGGCTTCGCCCGATGATCGTTCGCACGCTCTCTCGCTCTCCTACCCGCACGCGTGTGCGCGCTCGACGTTTTCGAGGGAACTTTCGACCGTGAGCCCTCGTGGAAGACGAGGAGGCGGTTTCGCGGTCGATGCCCAAATTACCGCGACCGCGTCGTTTAGCGGATTTCGGGAGGGCGAGAGCCGAACGAGGGGCCGAAAACGAATCGAGCCGTGTTAACGCCCGACCCGGTACACCCGGGGTTTCCCCAAAGCGATCGCCGACCGCCCCCGTGCCCGCTTCCCGTCAAAGACGAGGGCCGAGAAACGTTTCTCGGCGTTTCGCGATCATCGACGCAAAAGTCCCGTACGACGCGCTTGGTTCCCGTCGCTGCGCCCGCGGTCTTCTCCAACGCGCGTTCGCGTTCGCGTTCGCGTCTCGGGAACCTTTTCTCCCGGTAACGTTCGAAGTATCGTCGCGCGTTCGCCCGCGAAGAAGAATTCCAAGGTCGGCTCCTCGAAACGCAAAGTGTCTCGATTCGCGAGCGACCTTCCTACAGGTAGTCGGTCCGACGAGACGACTCGGTGAACGCGAACAAAAGCGCGCAAAGCCGAGAAGCTGGTTCTCCTCTCGCCTCGCCACGCCGAACCGTACCCGGTGAACGCGAACGCGAACGCGAACACGGACGCGACCGCGACGCGATTCCGCAAAAACGAACCTCGTTTTTCTTTACCTCGGCCCGTCGAGAAGCGAGATAAACACCGCCGATCGTCCCAACGAGAAGAGGACGCTCTTCGGTCCGCCTCCGCCTTCGCCTCCGCCTCCGCCTCCGCCTCCGCCTCCGCCTCCACCTCTGCCTCCGCCTTCGGCTTCTGGAAACGATTTCCCGCGATCACCTCGGCTCTCGTCCGTCCCCTTTCCGCGGGATTTCCCGCGAATCCCGAGACGATCGAGGCGAGAACGTCGCCGAAAGACGTCTCGGCTCTGCGTGATAGTTCGGAGGCGGTCTCGCGGTACGAAAAGGAGCGAGCTAATCGTCGGAATCGGCGATTCCGGAACGCGGCCGGCATCCGACGTCGACGTCCGATTCGGGAATCGATCGATCTCGTCCGCGGAAACGACAAAGACCGGAGGAGCGAGCGGAAGGCGGAAGGGCGCGTGGGCGACGACGAGAGCTCGCTCGAACGGATCGGTGGGCGTCCACCGGTTCGCCCAATTGGTCGATCGAGCCGGTAATGGTCGGTGGGCGTCGGGCTCGCTCGGATGCGCGCCGCGGAGTGCGCACTTGGTCCGCGCGTCCTCGCTTCCCCCTCGGTCGCGTCCGCCTCTCTCCCCGTGGCGATCGTAATCGACGCGAGCTGAGCCTCGGCTCGCGTCTCGGACCCGCTCGTATTTCTCCTCCTCGTCCTCCGAGTCGTCGCGTTCGTCTTCGTCTCGGTCTCGGTACTCGGTGTCGGTCTCGGTTTTGGATTCGGTCGGCGTCGTGCTCGTCGTCGTCGTCGTCGTCGTCATCGTCGTCGTTGCGTTCGACCGAGCCGAGCCGAGCCGGGACGCGCAGCGCCGCGCCGCGCCGCGCCGCGCCGCTCCACGCCGCGCCGCGCCGCGGCGCCTTAAATCTTGATCTCGCCTCGAGCGAACGGTCGAGAGGGTGGGGGTAAGGCTAGTCTGGGCGCGCTTCGAGCCACCGAACGGAAGGCAATCTGCTCGAATCCGGCGGACCGCGAGCAGGTTGGCCCGCGTAGTGTTCGCGCGCCGCTCTCCGCTCGTTTCGCGCGACCGACAAGGGGTGCCGAGACGCGAACCAGGACCGAGACGAACGCGACGGGAACCAAGACGTGTGCGCGACATCGGAATCGAAGCAAGAGGAATCTCGCGCGCGTCGTCGGAAACGGAACGCGCAAAGGGACGCTCGCGTCGTCTCGCGTCGTCTCGCGTCGTCGTCTCGCGTCGCCTCGAATCCGGATCCCGGTCGAAGGCGAGCAGCCGGCGAGGTGGGGGTAAGGTTGGTCGTTGGCGCGCTTCGAAAGCCCGCACGGGAAGGCAATCTGCTCGAATCCGGCGGAGCGCGAGCAGGTTATCCCGCGGTGAGCGCGTTCCTCGTCGCCCGGTTATCGGAGAAAGGAGCCGGGACGGAGAGAGAAAGAGAAAGAGAGAGAGAGGGAGAGAGAGAGAGAAGGAAAGAGGGAGTGGGAGGGTGAAACGGAGGGTGGGTGGGAGGGAGGGAGGGAGGGAGGACGCGGGCGCGCGCGCGGCCGTCGTCCATAGGCAGTCGCGAGCTTCGACGAAGCGCCTGCGCTCGCGAGCACTCGTCGGCGTCGCCTCCTCGCATCGACCACACGCTGCTCTCTCTCGTCCGCGATCGACACCCGACAGCAGACAGCCGACGCGAAAGCTCGCGCGAAACCCACGATGAATCGCGCTCGCCGTCGGCCCGCCGCGCAGGATGTCGTTACGCTTCGCTGATCGGACGCGGGAAGCCGCGACGAACCGTGGCGTCGATTGCGCTCGCGCGCTCCTGTGCCAGCGCGACGCACCGACGGCCGGAGCAACCTACTTGTGACACTGTGCGGGTGCGGGTGCGGGTGCGGTTCAGAGGACGGGTGCCGGTGTCGCGCCGGTACGTTACATCGCGTCGCCTCGCGTCGCGTTGGGTCTTAACGCGCGCGCTCGCGCGCGCGCGCCCGCCCGCGCGGACTCGTCGTTTCGGTCGATCGATCGATCGATAGATCGGTGGTCGGCCGGTTCGCGCCGCACCGAGAAGAAGAAGATCCTTCGCCGTCGTCGAAAGTAGCCGTCGGAGCCGAGAGAAACGCCTCGAACGCGAGGACGGCGTAGCTGCAGAAGTGGAGCCAGAGGGGGACGGCGAGGAGGAGGAGGAGCCGGTGCCGGTGCCCTACGTGGAGGGGGTGGAGGTGATCGTCCGGTGATGATGATCGGTGGCGGCGTCGCGACCCCTCCTGGTACTGCCAAGTCGGCGGCTGCGATCGACGGCGAAATGGTGCAGGTCGACGGCATTGGCAGTGGTAGTGTCAGTGGCAGTGCTAGTGGTAGTGGTAGCCCCGCGACAGGCGCGACCACCGCGCGTCTCACCGCCGCCAACGCCAACGCCAACGCCAACGCTAACGCCAACGCCAACGCCAACGCCAACGCGAACCCCAACGCCAACGCGAACAACAACAACAACAACAACAACAACAACAACAACAACAACAACAACAACAACAACGGAGACGTGGCAAACAACAACAACAACAGCCGAAACAACGACGAAGACGAAAACCCGCACCAAGCGGTGAATTGCAGCGGCGGACCGGCCGCGGCCACCGACAAGTTCTGCTGCCGCGACGAGGATGCCCCCGTCAGCGCCGGTGTCGCGCGGCCTTGGGAACCACCCTCGCCGACCTTCTCGCAGACGAGGTCGCATCTACTTCAGGTTCATCCGCCGCATCCTCATCAGCATCCGGTCGCGCACCACCATCAGCGGATGACCGTACCGCCGGTGTCTTTGATCGACGGTCAGTTCTCAGCCCGCGACGTCCCCTTGACTTTTTCTCCGCCCGAGAATCCCTTTCCGCGTAATTATGCCCGAACGCTCGAACGCTCGAACCCGCGTCGCGTGTTCCCCGACTCGGGAGGGGACGAAAGGGGGCCGAAGCGTTTTAAATCGCGTTAAACGAGCGTAACAACGACGTTTCATGGTTCTCGGAGCCTCGAGACGTTCGCCGGGGTTGGGCCGGTAGCCCGATTCTCGGGGACGATACGATCTTCCCCTGTTCGCGATCCTATCTTCTTTCGGGGGGCTCTCGAATCGTTAACGCGGCGAGAAATCCCGGGTAATTTTCGCGTCGAGGAAACCACGCGGAAGAAGACCGGCCGGCCGCGTACCACCTGGAATATTTTCCGATCTCTATCGCCGGGAACCAGAGAAACCGAATGGTCGTCCCCCTTTTCGCGTCCATCTGCCGCGGTAAGGTGTCCCGTGGACGCCTACGGAATCGCGGAACTCGCGGTACTCCCGGGATCTCGCGAACGGCCCTCTAAACGGACCGTCGACCCTCCCGAGAGGAATCCTCTCGGCGATAAGGCGTTCGCGGGTAGCGATCAACGGCCGAAGAATGCGAATCGGTGCGGACCGCGAGCGACGCGTCCAACTACCGGTACGTTCACCGATCCTTTCCGTGGTTTACACTTGCCGGACGAAACGACGGAGAGCTGCCACCGGCCATACTCGTTCGGAACCGGTTTCGACGCGTCGTCGACAGTACGTCTTTTCGCGAGAAGCCACCGCCGCCGCTCTCTCGTCGAACATCTCGATGTACGTCCGTACCGTTCCGGACGAGTTTTGCGCTCGGCGCGTTTCGGTCGCCGCGGCCCGCGGACTCGACGATCCGAACGATCGCTCCTTTTCTCCTCCGTAAACGTCCGGCGTTGCGCCGCGAAATTCAATACGAATCGCGTTCCGTCCCGTCGAACCCGCGATCGAGATCACGGAGCTCCCGTTTGCTTCGCTCCGTCTCCGATCTTTCGGAAACGGTCGCGCGAAACCTTCGCCGGTTCGTTCGCTGCCTCTCGCTTCCTCTCGGCGACGTCTTTCGCGGATTTGACCGTCGCGGCCGACAGGTATTTCGAGGCAGGTATCGCGGTCCGGTAGTTGGCAGGTATTTTCGTCCGTTCGGGCCGAGGGTCGTTTCGCGTCCATCCTCGAATCGGACGCGTCGTCCGTCGAACGATCGTCGCGACGCGGCCGCGACGGTACGCTCCCTCGTTTCCCGTCGGACGCGCGAATCGTCCGGTTCGCGTTCGCGCGAGTCGTGCCCGCGAAACGGTCAACGTCTCGCCGATCGAACGAGAATCGCTCGGACGGGATCGTTCTCCTCCACGGGACGATTTCGCGCGCGCGAAAAGAATCCAGAGGACTCTCCGATCCCAGAAACTCGTTCAGAACCGGTTCTAGGCCTCGCGTCGATGCAACGACGCGACGCATTTCTTTCCGTGCATCGGCTACTTTCGTTTTCGCGACACCTCCGATAGCTTTGACGCGAAACGAGCGCGGAACGAGCGCGGAACGCGCCTCCGATGCGCCTTCCAATGCGCGAGAAACGCGTAGGTTTCGCCGGATCTCGCGCGAAACGATCGAAACCGCTCGCTCGTTTTCTTTACCGGTTCGCGCGGCTTCCAAAAGCGACGCGATCGTTGTTCCGCGAGTCGAGTTTGCGCCTCGCGAACGAAATCCTCTCGAGGCGTTGGACGTTGAAACGGTGTCGTTGGTTCGTCACGGTTCGACTCGAAAGAGCACGGGTGTCTCGGATGGTCGGTGGACCATCGGCGGCGCGTAACGAGGAGAAGGAATCGCCGCGAGCGGAACAACGAGGGACGCGTATTCGCGTAAAATCGATCGGCGATCCGCGATCGAGGATTCGGCCGGTACGGTAAAGGGCTAATCGATCGAACGGTCCGGCGCGTAAACGAGCGCGCGGTCTCGGGCCGCTCGTAACCGGTCGAAAGAACGCCTCGCGAACGAGCCCGCGAACGATCCCCGCCGAGGGAATTTAATTTCCCGCTCGCGAGTATTACCTACGGGTAAACGAGGACCGATCGTCGTCGACGCCTCGCATCGTCGTTCGATCGTAAATTATCGTCGTCGCGAAACGTCGTTAAGATTATCCGCCCGTAAAATCACCGAGTGTCCGCGAGCCGGACGCTAATTACGATCGTCCGCGCGCGATTCCCCCGTGGAAATTAATTCGAAAACCCACCGGGCTCGAGAAACGAGCCTCGCGTGATTATTTCGCGACGATCGCGAATCCACGGGAGAGCAACGGCGCAAACGTCGCCGCCGTCACCGCCACCGATGCCACCGATGCCACCGATGCCACCGGTCGTCCCCCGGAGTCGGGGGCCGAGGGCTGAACGAGCGACCGGGGGGTAGGCGGTACGGGGCCACCGGGGGAAGGGAAAGAAACCGATCTGGTTTTCGTAAACGCGAACCGTCCGCCGCGACACCCTTCTCCGATCGCCTCCTCTCGTGTTCGCACCCCGCCACCGCACCCCTTCGTGGAAAGATACGATCGGCGAGCTCGAGGCTCGAAGCGAGTGCTCGCCCGGACGAAAAATGGATCGCTCTCAATACCGTGGCCCGTTCGATCGTAAATCGTCGCCTCTGCGTCTCTCTCTTTCCCTCGTTCGCCCGCGCGCGCGTCGCGTTCCTCGAGAGAGCGCCGGCGAAACGAAACGTCCCCGAGATTAGCCGCCTATAAAATCACGAGGAAGTCGCGAACCGCTCCCGAGGTGTCCTTCGAGGAATTACGGAGGGCCCTCGCACCTCCGCGTGATTAATCGCCGCGATTCCACCGGGCAGATGCGACGGCTCGCGAGCTCGATACACCCGGCCGCGAAACGATCGCATCGGGACGAGATCGCGCCTCTCCACCGCCGCCGGCTCGAGTAATTTAAATTAATTCGCTCGATTACGCCGGCGCGTCCGCGGGATCGCTTTCGACGCGCTCGTTCTGCTCGCATTGTCGACCGAACGAACCGTTCGACCGGTTCCGCCCCGATTTTCTTCCACGGGAAAAACGATCCAACCGAGATTTCGATCTCCGCCTCGAAAAACACCGCCGCTCGTGGAATCCATTGTTCGCCGCTCGAGCGGAAGACGTTCGAGGATGTTCGAACTCTTCGCCGCGAAACCCGTTCGAGACGCGTCGATCTTTTCGCGCGATAGTTTCCAACGCCGGAAAGCGCGTCCCGCCGGATCGAAGCGCGATTTACAATGAACGCGAAAATACCTCCGCGCCCCTCCGCTCGGAGAGAGAGAAACAACGATCTTCGGCACGCTCGAGACGATCTTGTTTGCTTAGCGGCAGCCATGTCGCTCTCGACGAGGCTTACCGAGAGAAGGAAGGAATCGTCGATGCCCTGGATACCTCGGCGCTCGACGTATTCTTCCTCTCCCGCGCGAGGACTATTTTCCAGGAGAATAATCGGTCCCGTTTCTCGGACTTTCAGGCGTCAGCTTGCAGAACTGCACCGCGGGACCGTTCGCCAGCGGCAACGGCGGCGGAGCCAGCCGACAAAGATTGCTCGAGCTCTCCCACGGACTGGGCGCTCTGAGGCACTACAACGACCTGGCAAACCACGTGCTATCGTTGAACCAACAAGGCGCCGTCGTCACGAAACTTTTGGGTAAGTTTTCCAAACGAGACGAATCCGCCTCGCGAGCCCGAGCCGATCGCCGACGGCATCGCCGCCGCGTTCGCGGTAGCGCGGACGAGTTTCACCGGCTCCTCTTTTCCAATTTTATAACGAGAAGCCGCGCTCTGCCGCGCTGCGCCGCGCCGACGTTAGTATCGGGAAACTTTACGGTGGCGTTTACCTATTCCGAAGCCGAGACGACTCGTTCGCGGAACGAGATCTCGGGCCGCTCGGACGCATCGAAATCGACACCGAACGAGTTCTCGGAGATAAACGAACCAAAGTCCGACGAAGGCGCGTCGATAAATTAACCGGGAGATGGAAAAAAAACTGGCACGATAAGACGGCCGGTCGACGTTGTTTCGGAGCATCGTCCTTAGGAAAACGTTGCCGCGCCTCGAGGAAACGAAAAGTTACCGTGCTCGGTAGCGCGGTTCTTTTTCTTCGATTTACGAGGCTCCCTCGTTTACGACGAAGAAAATCTACCTTCGGCGAATACGAGAACGCGCGACGCGAAGAAGGACGCGTATCGCGCGTCGTCTCGCCTCTCGCGTCGACGTCGAAAGAGGATTACGACGAGATAATCCTTTGTTCGGAAACGGTGCGCGAGGAACGGACACCGGCGAGCCACTTGCGTTACCGACACCGAAAATAGCCTCGGACGATATCGTTCCTCGTACGGTTCAGCGAGCGCGTTTTCGACGCGCATACAACTCCGAGAGAAGGGTCCCTCGAACCGTCGCTCTTCCTCGCGCGAACACTACCCACCATATGCCCGCGCGAGGAAACGATCCGCTTCGTCGACGGAGTCTCGGAGAGATCGAGTCCTCCGACGTTGGCCAACGACGAACGTCGAAATCGATTGCGCCGCGTTCGTTGCGCAAAACGGACGGAAGGACTCGAACGAGCGACGAAACGGCCGGCTGCTGTTTCCTCGGAGGCGTGCAACGCAACGCGACGCGGAAACGAACGATTCGCTCGCGCCGACGAGAGGACGAAATCGCACGGTGACGAACGAAACCTCGAGGTCGTCGAACCGCGCGTTTCCGAAACGAGTCGGAGAGCTTTCTCGTTTTCGCGAAGAGGATCGGTCCCCCGGTGAAAACGAGAGAGGAAAAATGATAAACGCGCAATGGAACAAAGCCGTTGAAAGTCCACGGTCGGTATTCTCGAGTCCGGCGACACAATTCCCAGCCCATTGGTCGGCTAACGAGTTTCTACCAAGGCTGAAAAGATATCTCGATTTCCGAGCGCTTGCAATGTCAATAGCTTCCAGACGCTCGGGAGTCTGCGGTTCGTCGATCAAGCTCGACGTTCGATACTATTCTCGACTTTCCTGTTCGCGAGGCGAGCGGGACCGATCGGGCAAAAGCGGTTCGAGTCCCGGGCGAGCACCGCGCTCCGAATTCCGAGGGGACGCGGAATCGCGGATCCGCGTCGCCGTCGCCGTCGCCGTCGCCGTCGAAGACGCGGACGTAGGCTCGGGTTTATCGTCGAGACGAGGCGAAAAGTCGCGCAGGTGCGAAAACGATTCACGGGAAAATATGGTCCGGACGGGAGCTCCGAGAGGAGGAAGAAGAACGCCGAACGCGCTCCGAGCGGAGCGATAAAAAATGGAGGCGAGCCACCGAGCATCGGTGGAACGCCGCGGCGGTTTCTCTCTTTCTCGGTCGGGTGCTGGCTGCCCCGGTCCTCGTTAACTTTACGAGCCGCTCGTAAAAATACCGTTCGGCCTGCTCTCTCGGCTCGCCGGTAATGTCTTCATCTCCACCGGATACGGACTCCTTAGGCGTCCCGAGGCGAATATAATGTACCATAATCGACCGGCCAATTACTTAACGCCGGCGAACAATTAATCCGGCGGTCCCCGGCCGCCGCGCGAAACCGATTCCTCCCGGCACCGAGCCGCGGAATCTATTTTTCCCTCGATCGGAGGAGGGAGCTAGGGACGGACCTCCCCTTCGCTTCGCTCCGCTCCGCTCCTCGTACGCTCGTTCCGGCGATAACCGTCCGCCTCGCGAGCCTCACCGTTTTATCGACTCTCTATCGAACCGCCGCGCGCTCGCTCGTTCGTCTTCCGCCTCGGACGCGACGACGGACGGACAAATTTCACCGAGACGGATCTCTCGCGGCGCGGCGCGGCGCGGCGCGCCGAGCGCGATAAATTTCCCTCCTGGCGGAGAGAAGAATGTAACGCGGAACGCTCGATATCGTCCAATTTCAACCGGCGTTGCGGCACTCGGATCGTTAATTCGAGCGGTCCGCTATCGGTCTTCTTATCCGCGCGCAACAAGATCGATCGCCGCGATGAAAATAACCACCGAGAGCGCCCGAGAGACCGGCCGGAGAACGCGCGGAACGCGCACCGTACGCTTTTCTTGCCGGCGAACGAACGCGCCTCTTTTCCGTTACGCGATCCCGGCCTTCGAAAAAATCCACAACCTCTTTCGCGTTGTGCCCCTTTACCGAGCACAGAGGGGAGGTAAATCGCGGCCGAGCCAAGATCGGCGCTCTCCCCTCGATCCGGGACCGATCTTTCCTCGACTACGCGTCACGTCGCGTCGCCTCGCGTCGCGGCCTCGACGTCCGTTGCGCTCGTTTCGCAAGTACGTACGTACACGTAGCTAGGTATAGCCGGTAGGCAGAGGAATCGCGCGGCTTCGTGCGGTTTCTTTCGTCGAACGGGCCTCTCTCGAAAACGTTCCGTACACGAGCGTGCACACTCGCACGCGGGACAAACCGTAGAGCACGGAGAATGAAACACGGAGAGGAGAGAGGAGAGACAGAGAGAGACAGAGAGAGACAGAGAGAGAGAGAGAGAGAACGAGAGGGATCGAAGCGAGGAATTTGCTCGAGGCACGGATACCTATTAGGTGGGTACATCGTTTATACTCGGCACGCACTTCACCCGTGGGAGCGCACGCGATATCCTGCCGGCTTTAGCCGTCATTATTCTTATTAATAATAGTACGTAACGACCGATAATTGCTCGAGTCTGCCCGCGCCTCTGGTTTCCATTATCCTTGCCAACGTCGTTCGTTTCGAGTCCACGGGGACACCCGGCGACCTTTGAGACCGCACCGAGCTCCGCGCGCCCACTCGCCGACCGAGGAGATCCCCGAGCGGACCTTTCGGACCAACGAGCGAAGGAAACGACGCGCCGCTACGACGACCCGAGAGTCGCGGCAACCTCTTCGCGGAGGATCGAATCTTTCGCAATTTCCGGGGCAAATTGGACCCAAGAAGGTACCGAGAATCGAGCATGAGTCGAACAGAGTCGAGGATGTCTTCCTCGGTACGGATTTCGAAGAAACGGTCGCTCGAACACCGAACGTGGCGCGTTACTCGGCCGTTTGTCGGTCTTCGTATTCGTTTCGCATTCACGTAACACCTGTGCGTCTCCGACGCGTAATCCGTCGGCTTTAACGCGGCCATCGTCGATAACGATACTCGGCGCTCGTTGCGCCTGCAGCCTGAATTATGCAGTCGGTGCCGTCCGCTTCGAGCGGCGGCCTCTCCCCGGGGAATCGCGACCCGCGGAAGCTAGAACGAAGGGTGAAGTGGTAAAATCGATGATAACCGACGCGAAACGTGCGTCGAAGCGAAGCCCGTACGGAGTGCTCGCGTATCGCCGCGATCATTGCGTGCGAGAATCTCGAGCGTTGGACGAGCGAGAAAATCGCGTCTCGAACGGAACGCGAGAACAAAGGAGTCGAAGCGGTCGATCCCCGCGCGCGGTTCGTCTCGCCTCGCGAAACCGGAGACTCGAGTCCAGTTTCGACGAACGGAATCGAGATTTCCGAAAAATCGGAAAACGAGCTCGCGAAGTATTTCGTTTTCGGGCCCGAGTTCCACGGCCGATCGGCCGGTACGAGAGGGGCCCGAGGCGGTGCTCCCGTCCCGGGAGAGCCGAGAAACGCACCGTACCGGCATGGCAGCCCGAACGCGTATCGGAAACGTTACACGGGCATCTATTCCGCGATCGGCTCGTATTAGATACCTCTGATTATCGCAGGCTATCGCATGCCGGTATCGTTTCGCGCGCTAAGCTTCTAATGACTGCGCCGTGGGTCCGCCCAGACACGATAGGATTAGTATCCGGTGTCGAGAACCTACGCTCCCCGAGACTTCAACGAAGGATGAGCCGATATCGTTTCGCGCCGCCATTTTCTCCCCGATTTCGCAAAACACCGAATCGACGACTCGGATTTTTCCCAATTACGGACTTTTGGGGCGTTCGCGAGCCAGTTTGACGGCGAAACGACGCGTCCTTGAATCTCGGTTGAACGTGTTCCAGGTACGCTACGCCCGCCGGGTTTGATCGGTGGCAGCAAGCCAAAAGTCGCGACGCCGGCCGTCGTCGCCAAGATCGAGCAATACAAGAGGGAAAACCCGACCATCTTCGCGTGGGAGATTCGAGAGAGACTCATCTCCGAAGGTAAGCGCGATATCTTCGCGGTAACTCGCGAAAACGAGGAACCGACGTCGAAGAAGACGACGAAACGTCGACGCGGACTCTTCGTCGCGGTTTTTTCGAGCTCTCGCCGTACGAGCAAACTCGTCGTTTTATCGTACCGTCGGTCGCGCGCTCGTTACACCGGTGAGAATCGTTCCGTAATAACAGCGGCGCGCAATTGTACCGTAGAAACTGCGCCACGGCCTTGCCCGCCGACGCACTTTGTACTCTTCGAAGCGAGCACGGTGCGCGACGATCGTCCAAATATCTTGCCACTTTTACGCGAGTTCGTTTCGTCGCGGAACGAAAGAAGAGTCCGTTCGATGGTAAAACTCGGTGCGCGCCGGAATAACTTAAACGGGAATAGAGTTGGTTGGAAGTAGTCGCGGTCGCGCGATGCGTTCCAGCGTTCCAGAAGAAGCACCCTATGTACTTTGCAGGCGTGTGCAGCAACGCGACGGCACCTTCGGTGAGCAGCATCAACCGAATACTGCGAAACCGCGCGGCGGAACGCGCGGCCGCGGAATTCGCCCGAGCGGCCGGTTACGGATTGTACGCCGCTGGACCGCATCCGTACTTCAACAGCGCTCATCAGCATCCGACGACGAGCCACCATTTGCCCGCCGGCTGGCCAGCGCCGGGCGCGGCGGGTCATCCTTGGATGTTGCCGCCGTTGGCTACCGGAATCACCGGGGCGGCTTCCGCTCTGCTGCTGCCTCCGTCCTTGAGCCCGGGAGCCGCAGCTGCCGCGGCCGCGGCCGCCTCCGCCTCGGCTGCGGGCACCGCGGACCACTCCTTGCACGCCGACGCGATCGCTCGAGGATACTTGCAAGGTGACCACCGATCCTCCTATTATTAGCGCCGTATCCGAATATTACATACCGGTAACTCGTTCTCGAAACGATCGGACCGACGACCACCCGTGATACGGATCGCACCCCGTAATGGAATCGTTGCGAAGAAATCACGGTGCGCGAACACGAATCTTCGTTTCGATCGAAAACGGTAGACTCGAAAGGCACCGAATCGTTCGAAACGAGTGTTCTCGGCCGGTACCATCCTTCCTTCCTTCCTTCCTTCCTTCCGGCTCGACGCGGCGACGCGCCGACGCGACGACGAGATACCATTTCGACGCGTCGTCGTCCGCGAGTCGTCTCGGACGATCACTGTCTAGGAGCGCGATCGTTCGACGTTGCCCGATTCCCGTGGGTACGCGACGAGCGAGGGTACGATCGCGGGTACGATCGCGGGGAAGGCGTTAGAAACAAAAGCCGGCTGTTTGTCTGCGCAGACGGTGACGGGGACGACGGAAGTCTGGACGGATCGGAGCAGCCAAAGTTCCGACGAAATCGCACCACCTTCAGCCCGGAACAGCTGGAGGAGCTCGAGAAGGAGTTCGAGCGATCTCACTATCCTTGTGTGTCTACGCGCGAACGGCTAGCCTCGAAGACCTCTCTCTCGGAAGCTCGGGTACAGGTGAGGATCAATTCCATCCCAGATATCTTTTCTCGGAGGGCTGGCACGTTGGTTTCGCAAGGGCACGTTCTCGATCGCGGTTTCCACGTCCTTTCGTCCCATCTCCCCGGTTCCCTCTCCCCGTTCCCCCGGTGCGTCGTTCCCCGTGCGACGTTCCCCCTTCCCGTGTTCGATCGAGTCTCTTTCGTCGACGGGGAACTCGCCGAGCGAACGGCGAACGGCGAACGGCGAACGGCAAAGGTGTCCACGTCAACGGGCCCGTGCTTCGCGTGCAGCCCCCCGAGCCTTAGAAATTTGATCACGAGCCTTCTAACGACCTAACTCGTGACTCTTAGGTTTGGTTTTCCAACAGACGGGCAAAGTGGCGTCGTCATCAGCGCATGAACCTCTTAAAGCGTTCGCCACCGCCACCTCCGCCGCCTCCGCCGCCGCCACCGCCGCCGCCGCAGCAGCAGCAGCAGCCACCGCCGCCGCAACAGCATTCCGCATCCGGTATGGAAATAAGCCGTACGTCAAGCTGTTCGATCGCCGGAATGGGCGGAGAAAGTAGCGCGTTCCGCGCGGTTGTCGCCAACTCCTCGTCCCGAGAGGCGGCGGTCGCGGCGGCGGCGGCGGCGGCGGTGGCGGCGGTCGCCGAGAGGAACGAGAGGATCGACAGGCTCGATCCCGTCGGCAAGCAGCTCGAGAGGAAGCCGAGCGCGTTCAGGATGATCAGTCAGCTGGTCGGGGACGACTCGCCGAGCATACCGAGGCCCTCCAGTCCTACCTACGAGCATCAGAGGCACGGATCGAACCTCGCCGCTCGGCTCGTCGATCGCTCGCCGAACAAGGAGGACTATGAACGCGTCGACGACGAGGAGGAGGACGAGGAGATCGACGTGCAAGACTCGGACCAGGACGTTCCTTCCTCGCCCACCGTCGCTTGGAGAGACCACTGGACGGACCAGCAACCCCTGGAGTTGACCAAACACGACCGTTGAATCCCGCGACGCGATCTTTGTGCTCCGATCGAACTCGGTACCGCGATCATCGTGCGCGTCGCGAGTGTACCGCGACTACGAGAGAACCTTCCGTCGATCCGTTTACGCGCGGCGAGACCGAGTCCCGGGGACTCGAACGGAGCAACGAACTCGACCCGATCCTGGAATTCGAGCGGCCTGCCCGTTACAGCCGGCCGAGGAATCTCGTCGAAGGACCCGAACGCGACCGAGTCGATCGGAGTCGGGACGTCGAGCCGTCGAATCGTCGTCTCGCGTCGCCTCGCGTCGCGTCCTATCGTTCCCTTAACCGCGTCGCATTCTTCTTTCTCATCGACGAGCTCCCGTCGATCGTCCCTAGTACCTATACAGCTACTTACTACGATTACGGTCCATTTATTAACGATTAAGATTACGCTAAGTGCTACGAAGATCGCGTTGTGTAACGTTCGAGCGCAGTATCCGCCAGGGTCGTCGCGACGTTCGTCGTTGTCGGCCGAGAACCGCCGACGATTTTTAGATAGGTAATAATTCGATGCGTATCGCGCAGCGTTCGTCGGCGGTACGCTTCTAGAATCGACTTCCGGTCTACTCGTGCGCGAGCCGAGGGCCGAGAAATCGGAATCGGAATCGGAATCGGACGGTGCTCGAGCTAGTCCCGAAATCGGCCGGATCGTCGTCGTCGTCGTCGCCGCCGCCGCCGCCGCCGCCGCCGCCGCGGACGACGCATCGCCTGCGTAGATTGTCCAGACGATCGTCGATCTCCTGTAAGCGAAATCCGTCGAAGCGACTTTTATTTAAACGAATTCGTTTGTAAATATCCACACGGCTTTAATAATGGTCTTTTACAATCCAAGAGGAGTTTCGTGACGATTGAAAATCGTCTTCAACCCGCCCCACCCAATCCTGTACGAGATCGCTCTTCTCCTCGTTCCGTCGAGGAAAGTTTCGAAGCGCGCGCGAGCCGTGGAACGGGCGAAAGGCTCGTCGACGATTAACTCGAATCTACGGTTTCGTCGGGCTCGCAAATAAGGAATCTGCGCGCGAAACTGGTTTCTCGGGCGACACTCTTTCGGGGCACGGGTGGAATCGGTCGTTGGCGGACAGCACGAAAACACCGGATCCACCGACATTTCGGATATCGCGGTCCCCGTCAGCGGTTAACGCGACTACCAAATTTATAACCGCGCCCGGGCCGGGAACGCAGGCCCGCGCGCGCGCGCGCGCGCTGACGCAGCCACGGACCCGGGACCGTGAGACCAAAAAGTATACTCGGTCGCGTTGTAATTGAAACAAAATTGGCGAACGCTCGGTTTCTCGAGCGCCTCGGTCTCGAGATCCGTGGTTCTCGTCGGTCTCGCGAGGATCGCTACCCGGTAGCCCGATCGGTAGTCCGATCGGACGGCTCGGACGGGCCGGACGGGTCGGACGGGTCGGACGGGTCGGACGGGTCGAACGGGTCGGACGGGTCAGTCGGTGGGTAAGTCGTTCCCGCGGATTCGAAGCGACGATTTCGCGTCGGTTTCGTCGCGATAAAAGCGCCCTCGGAAGTCGAGCCGCAAAAAATTACTCGAGAAGATTCATCGAAACGAGATCACGTCCCGGGAGTCGTATCCCGTCCGATGAAATCGACGCACAATGGAGGAGAAAAGGGGGCATACGAGGGGGGCGTAAGGTACAAAAGGCGCTGCCCGATACGCCACCGGGCCGCCGGTCCGCTTCACCGCCGCGGAGAGGGATCGACGTTATTGTAACGCGAACAAACTTGCCAAAGGCATTAACACCGATGGTGGGTGAGGATCGTTCGGCACTCCCACCGTAAAAGAAGCAACACGGGACGAACGAGCGGACGAACGGGTGAACGGGCGAGCGGGCGAGCGCACGCGGGAAACGGGGTGGCTGGGGGCCGCCGCGGAGGAAAAGGCGAGAAGAGAGAGGAGAGGACTCGGCCGAACGGAAGGAGGGATCGTCGAACACATTCGGGCAGTCAGCCACGAGAAACGAGAACGTAACAATTACTATCTGAGACCGATCGGTGCGGTAAGATTAACGATCTTACTCGTACCGGGCACGTCGGGGCCCGTCTTAGCCGCGATTGCTCATGGGAAGAGCGTGGGGCCGACGTTAAAGTCACCTCCTCCTTTGCTCAATGAGATATTGCCTGCCGAGCGCAGCGCACCTTTCCGTGCACGCTGAATCGCTCGCGCGCTCGCGCGCATCCCGTCCTCTTGCTCCTTTTTCGCCTTCCACGCTACGCGTCCGCTCCTGCTCCGAGAAAAATACCCCCGATAACCCGTGCACGACGCGTCTCGATTTCGATCGGTCGCGGTCGCTCGAACCCCTCGAGCGGGATACTCGCGCGTGCGCCGCTGCGGGTTTTCGATTTTCCGATCGGTGACCATCGATCGGAGAGGGAAAACGGCCACGTTTTCCTTCGCGAGAAGAGTTTCGCGCGCGGCGTCGCGACGCCGAGACCCCGAGATCCGGAGACGAACGAACGACGAACGTACGAACGAGCGAACGAACGAACGGACGGACGAACGAACGAACGAATCTCGGGGGCCCGAGGGGTGGGGAGCACGGGAGAAAAGGGTGCCACGGTCCCCGGCCATAATACGCGAGAAATCGTGAATTAGTGAGCGTCTTTTTGAGCGAGAGAGACCGGACGAAGGAAAGGAGTGCCCGATGATTTCTCGCCCAATTAGAGTCGACCGGGCTATAAACTTCTTCGCGGATAAGATAGGACCTCGGTTTTCTGTGTTCCGTCCGAGCTGGAAACGGGGGACTCGGGGTGGGTAGGAGCCGTAATGTCCCGCTTCAGCCCGGAAGCCTTCCAGGTCGCATATAGGCCGGGAATCCGTGCCCGGGTGGGAAAAAGATAGACGCGGCCGTCCGAGAGAGAGAACGCCGAGGGTGTCGGGGGGAAGACCGAGGCAGAAGAGCGTACCTGAGCATTGGGACGGAGCTAATTGGCTCGTCCACTGACCATTGAAACCGCCGTCCTGGTATCGTCTTCGATCCACGGAGCACATATACGTGCCAACGCTTCGGGACGATCAATTAAACGGAAATGGCCGGGAGATATCCCACGAGAAACAGACGTTCTCGCACGTCCCGAGCACCGCCGGTTTCGCCCCAGTGGCAGCGGCAGCGGCAGCGTCCGCGCCCGCGCGACCGACCTGTCCGCCAGGACGACGCCTTTTTCACTCGGCCAGGATCTCCGCGAACCTCGAGAGTTCTCCGTCGCGAGAATCGATCGAACCGAGCGACCAGAAAGGAACGATCCTCGCCTCGCCTCGCCTCGCCTCGCCTCGCCTCGCCGAGCTGAGCGAGAGGGTGAGTTTCCAGCCACCGAGTGCTTCGACGAGTCGTTATCGTTCCGGGTCTCGGGATTCTCTTCCCAATCGCCGAGAGATTTCTGTCGCGAGATCGTTCTCATCGGTGAATTGCCGAGACCAGTTCCCTTCGAAATATTCGGTCGTCTCGTTCGCGACGAAACGAGCGCGATTACCCGTTCGTAAAACACCGTACCCCCCGATAAATTCCGCTCGCATTACCGGACGCGTTCGATTTTATTTTACGCAATCGGTCGGGTCCTCGAATACGCTCCCAGGACGTAACGCGCCTTCTACCGAGCGTCCCTCTCTCTCCCGTTCTCTCTCTCTCTCTTCGGTGTTCGTCGTCGGCCTCGCGTGCAACCTGCGTATACGTGGCTCGCTCGCGCGGACCTCTCGGACCGTGTTTGCGTGTGCACGTAGGGCCGACGAGCGAAGTAATGGCGCAGAAGCCGACTCCTACTACTCTTGCGGTCTGAAATGAGTCGACTAGGATGGTGTCGACGTGATGTACAGCGACAGGGTTGATAGCGTTACAAGAGCTACTAACCCTCCTCCCTTGCTGCCCCCCCCCCACACACACACCCCACCCCACCCCACCCCACACCCCGTCCATCCTCGCCCTTTTCTCCGCCACCTCCTTCGTCGTAACCACCACCGCTGCCGCCTCCTCCTCTCGCTCTTACTCCACCTTCTCCGTCGCCTCTACCGCTTCCACCACGTCCACCGCATCCATCGTATTTACCATCTTCGCCACATCCATCGCGTTCGCCACCACCATCGTCATCTCCGTTGCGTCCATCGGCGTCCATCGGCGTCCACCGGCGTCCACCGTGTCCACCGCGTCCACAACCACCGCCACCCTCGTGCTCCTCCTCCCCCTCCTCCTGGTTGGGCACTTTCGCCTCTTTCTACTTCTCCGGCTGGACGTGTTCGAACGCATCAGCGTGTAAAGCACGCTCTCGTGGTCAGACCGGGCCTCTTTCTCTGCGTCTCCCTCGCGCCCTTTCGTCCTGCCACTCGGACTTTCTCTGTCCCACGATCCGGCGACGTACTCTCTTTTGCGGTCTCTCGATGTCTCTCCCTGTCTCTTTCTCTCTCCCCTTGTTCCAAATCGTTCCTCTTTTCGTCGTTCGCAGTCGTCCTTGTCGGCCCCCCTCGCGCTCGATTCTCCTCCTCTCTCTCTCTCTCTCTCTCTCTCTCCTCGTTGCTCGCTCGCTCGCTCGCTCTTCCGTTCGTGTCGTCGTTTACGTAGGTATACGGAGATTTGTATAGGGGCAGAGTCGCGCGCAGAAAGACCGAGACTATCGGGGCCACTAACTTATTATCGGGAACCGCCATTAGCATGTTTATAGAAGTGACTGGTCGACACGCACGAGACCGTGCCGCGAGCAGCGGGACCGGGACCGGGCCAGCTCGATTCTTTTGTATTTGTGATCAATTAGACGCTGTCCCGTGTCCACCGGCGGAACACCTTCTGGGGATACGCCTAGCCCTGGAATGTTCTCCCTTTCCTCGCTTCGTTTTTCATCGCGCGCAAGAATCGCCGCGATCGGTATCGCCTCGATTTCAGCGACCGGCAGTGTACAAACGATCGCGGTATCGAGAGCCGAGCGGGGGGTGGGGGCCGCGGAGTCGCGATCGGCTCGAGATCGTCCTCCCGTTGGTTTCGGGGTCGATACGCTTTTTACGAATTCTCGGCTCGTATCGTCGATCCCGGAACAAGAGGGCCGCGAGACCCTCGAGAGATCCTTCCGTTCGAGATTTCCGATTCGAAGAGTGGAACGAAGCGTCGATCCAAGGACCCCGAGGAAACACGCCCGACCGCGACCCGGTCCTTCGAGGCCGACGTCGTTTCTTTTCTTTCGTCCTCCAGGGCCGTTGCAAGGTCGCGAACTCGCTCCGCGAAATTTCATCGGCGCGACGCCACGCGACGCCACGCGACGCTCCGCCGTGCTCCGGGAACGCCTCTGCGAGTTCGACGCGCGCTCCCGATCGAAGCTACGCCGTCCGAGATCGAACGCGCAACAATTTGGCCGTTCGGTTGATAATCGATCGAAATCGATAACCGAGTATACCGGGTAACACCCGAGTGTGCGATAAAACCGGTCGAATCGATCGCGCGAGGAGGCAATCGCGGAACAACCGTGAACCGTTTCTGGTGCACGAACGGAGAATTGCCGCGTGTCGTCGTACGTTTCTCGAAGGGAACTCTTCGATCCCAGCTGCGATAGTGTCGGTTGCCTAATGACAGCGATACCATCGCCGAGCCGAGACGATTCCCGATAGGATTCCGCTTCTACCTGCCGCGCTCGGATCTTACGCGCGGAATCCTCCCGTTGCCCGTTCCTCGAGAACCGAAAACTCCGGTTCGACCGATTCCCGCTCAACGGGGACCTTAACGAATTTGTCCGGCGCTCGCCGCCGAAACGCCAACGTCTAAACGACGCTGCCCCGAAACGCGTCCGAACGATTTTCGCGTCACTGACGAAACAGGAAGAACCCATCGCGGCCCGACCGTTAATTGCCGCGCGAGCCGCACAATGCCGCACAATTTCGTTTGGAGAAGAACGGTCGGCGCTCGAGACGGACGATAGCGTCGCGCGGGGAGTGCGTCCGAACCGAGGTCGGAAAATTAACGGACGCGATTCGCCCTCTTCCTCGAGGAACGTTCTCTTCTCGCGCGAGGAGAACGCGAGACGGAGCGAGAATCGATTCGAGAAGGTTCCCGCAATTAGTTCGACAACGCCGGATCGATCGAGACGGAGTCGAAGGCTCGTATGCATTATTCGGCGCACGGCCGATGCAAATCGGAGCGATCCCTCGCGCGGGGTGTCGCGATCGCGATCTACCGCACGGGCTCTCGGCTGATTGATCGGCGTCGTATGTACGCGCGCTCGATGGATTAGGCCGCGATCCGGTTCGTGACGCGAAAACGAAACTCGTCGAGAGCTCGTTCGTCGTTTGAAAAATCGGGACGGAAAGCCGCCAGTTTCGCGAAGAGTCTCGCAAGGATCGCGCGGACGAGTCGGGTAGCGGGCGTCGTCGATCGTTTCTATCGGCGCGCGTTCGAGCCTCGGGCAAATCGGTGTCGTCTCCGTGCGGATTCCACGGCCCGGATCCGTCGCGCGATCCTCATCGAGGATCGGTATCGGCCGATCCCGAACTACCGTTAATCTCCCGGCCACCGAGCCTCTCGGATCGCGCCGCGGGGAAACGGGGACTCTCTGCCCCGCCGACTCGGAGCGAGGAAATCGAAGCTCTCCTAGTGGCAAAGACGGAAGAAAGACCCAATTACGCCGCGCCGCGGACTAAAGTGGCTATTAGGGATTGAGACGCGCGTCGGGCTCGATTCACGAATTCGTCGAGTCATCTAAATTGGATCCGGGCGAGCCGCTCGGCACCGAGATCGTTCCGCGATTGGGAACCGAAATCCGAGCGTTCCTCTCGGACCGCGCGAGGAAATCGGTAGGTCCTCGGACGGCGAATACCACCGGATCGCGCGTTATTCGCCCCGGGGAGGAGATCCTCCAACGAGCGACAGACGAGCCGAGGAAAGCGCGGTTCGCCGATACCCGATGTAAAATCAAAGCCAACCGGAGAACCTTTTTGTTCCTGGCAACGAACGCGGTAGTCGGCATCGCGTTCTCCCTCTCTCTCTCTTTCTCTCTTTCTCTCGCTCGGTCTCGGTCTCTCTCCGCTCCGCGGAGAGTTGTGTAGTCACCGTGGAGCCATTATCCCACCAGCAAGTGGGTTTATTAGGAACGCAGCGGGGGTGGCCTCCGGGTAAGATCGACACCACCGACGATAACAACAACAACAACAACAACAACAACAACAGCAGCAGCAGCAGCAGCAGCAGCAGCAGCAGCAGCAGCAGCAACAGCAACGACGAGCCCGTGAATCGGTCAGCCTCGTTACCGGCCTCCTCCTCGTTTTTTCCATCCAACCTCCCCTGTCGAAGAACCCGCCGGCTACCCCCCTCCGCCCCTTCCGCCCGGACGGCCCATTATTACGAACAATTATTAATGGCCGACGGGCTTTCGCCTCGCCTCGTCAGCCCGACGAAAACGATCGAGCCCCGAAGTGAGAAGCTGTCGGCTGCTACCGGTCAGCCTAGACGCCTCGGCCAATTTGTTCGGCAGCGCCTACTCGGGAGACGAGACCCGCTGCCAGCCTTTAAAGTTTCGCGATTCACTGGCTGCTATTTCGACCGTGATCTTACAACCGGTGGTACATCGGACCGAGAGGTTCGATCGGGCCGTGCTCCCGGCCGAACGACTCGGTCTCTCCTCGGCCGATTCGTTTCTCGACCGTTTCCGTTTCTTCGATTCGATCGAGCACCGGAGCTCCGCGCTTCGCCCGCTGCTCGACACCCGACCGCGCTCCAAAGGATTTCTACCGCTCGTACCGTGCGTCGTGCTTTCGCCGCGGTAAGTACGCATTTAAAGAAAAGCGTCGCGAGACAGATCGATCCCGCGATAATTCGAACGAACGATCTCGGTGTACGCGTCGTTGTTCGAAACGAGAGACAACGTTCGGCGTTCGGGTGTGCGCGTTCGCGGTAAACGAAGAGGGGGGACGAGGAAGGAACGGGTGTCGGAGTCGGAGTCGGCGCGCGCGGCCCGAGGGGGCGGGGGGCCGGGGAGAACCGAGAGCGTCGATCGTTATCGCGTGCTTTTCAAACCGGCCCTTCCACTCGATGGAAACAATCGAACGACGTGGCAAAAGTCCGTCGGTGGCTACCGGTAAGCCTGGTCTTTAAACTTTTCCGTTACGCCAGCCGGAATCTTGGACACGAAGTTATCGAGGAGCCGATACGTGTCGACACGAGCGGCGAGTTCGAGGCGAGAGAGAGGAAACGGTAGCGACTCGAGCACGAGAGAAGCGGGCCCCGGACAGCGATAGTCGCTGCCTCTACCGGTGCGGACGCGTCGAACTCTCTTCGAGCCCGGTTGATCGTTATTAAGTAGTCGCTGGAACACGAGCAAGACCGACCTAAACGCAAAGAAAATACGAAAGAGAAGGAAAGAGTGGAACGCAACGGCGAGAAACCGAGAAGAAGAAAAAGAAGGACCGGAGAAACCGAGAGAGGACCGAGCCAGCCCCGAGGAGAAGGAGAACGAGGCATTGTTCGTCGGGTTGGACCCGCCGGAACCCTCCCGCTGCGCAACTTATTTGCCACGATTCTCCTTCATGATTTTTACTCTAATTTGTAACGACAGGAACGGAGCACGCGAGCTGCATTCCTACTATCTCGATCCTCGTCGGGCACACGGTGCGGTGGGTTTCCTCCTCCCTTTCTCTCGTCCGTCTCCGTCTCGGTCTCTCTTCTTTTCGCCTCTACCACCGGATCGGGAGCATCGGTTCGAGAACGACCTCTCTGCCTACTATTCCTGCCCCTGCCCGTCTGTCGGGCTGTGCCTCTTCGTCCGAGGAGCGAAACGGACCACAATGGACTCCCTATGATTTCGGTAGCGGTGTTTTTTGTCAGCGGCAAACGAGGGCCCGCCGTGGTTAGTCTCGATCGATGCCCGAACTTAGCTGAGTAAGCCTCCGTTTAATTAATTCTTTAATTACTTTTCCCCGACCGGCGGCAAGAGAGGCCCCGATCCACGCCCGATTCCAGATCACCGATACGGATATATCGCCGTGCCGCGCCGCGCCGCGCCACGGTAGCGCGCTCCGACTATTTAGGCCTGCTCTTTTAACGCTGCCCACGCGGTGCCGCGAGGATATTCCGGCCTACCGGAATCTTCCGCCCGCGGGATACCAAAGCTCTCGAAAACCGGACAAACGGTTCGTTCGACCGGTCGACGCGTTCGCGGCTCGCCTCTCGGAACCGCGAATACCTACCGTGCGACGTTCTCGTCCGATTTTCCGCGCGCGTGTGCGCGCGCGTTTGCACGCGGGTGCGGCACGCTCGCGTATCCGAGTAGCGGACGGCCCCTGCGATATTTGCCACAACACGGGGATACCCGTAACATTCGTTATGCACGGTGCGTTCATCCGTCAAGGTGGTTAGCACGCAGGGGGCCCGCGTGGCGCGAAGAAAAGGCCCGCGTCGTAAAATTCGGCAGGGTAGTCGATCATTGTTCTCGAAGCCCGGGCCATTGCACCGCCGACATCACCCTTCACCCCCTTGGTCCCTTCTACCCGACCGCCGCCGCCGCCGCCGCCGCCGCCGCCGCCTCCACCGCCGCCACCGCGCACGCCACCCCGCGTCCGGTCTTCCTCTCCTCGACGCCCCGCTCGTTTCTGCGGAGCAACCGTTTTCACCCGTTCGTTTAATGGCAGAAATTACTTTGCTCGACGGGCCCAAAGACAGCCCGATCGCGCGAAACGAGCCCCGGAGAAATAGCGCGGTAACGAGACGACATTAGCGGCCCAATAACGATAATAGACCCGCGAACGGAGATTAAGGAATATCAAATGTCGCAACCTCGCCGCGCACGCGAGATAATAAACCGCGAGAAACGGGCCAACGATCCTTCCACGTAAAGCTGGATCCACACCGTCCTCGGCCTCGTCCTCGCCGATCCTCTCGAATCCACCGCGCGCGTACCTACGCCTCGACCGAATTACCCCGTCGAGCGCGCGTTTCTCCTCTTCTCCTCGCCGATTTCGCGTCGAAACGATCGAACCGCTTCCGTTCGTCGCGTCGACCGAGAAATTATTTACGAACCGGTCTCGACCATCGATTTCGAAACGAGCACCGTAACTCTCCGCGGTATTATGATATCACGGGAGCGCGTTTCGAGCCGGAAGTTACAGCGCGGGCCGAGTCGTTCGTGGAATCGAACGACGCCGGAATAGATCTCGCGACTCGACGTTTACCGCTCGTATATTCCGGGCTCGAACGCTATCGTCGCATTTTCGAAATTAATCGACCGATCGACACGAAACTCGCGCCCGTAAATGAATACCCGTCTACCCGTGCGATCGACCGGAAGCGTTCGAAACGAATCCGCTCCGCTCCTCCGAGAAAGAGGTCCGGCGGTTGTTTCGATTCGACCGTAACCAACGAGGCGCGAGTTCTCGCGAACGAGTCGTGAAAACGACGCCATCGGATATTCACGGAGGACGGTTTTCGCGTCTACGAAACGAGCTGGAACCCTAGGTAGGTAGGTAGGTGGATAGGTAGGTAGGTAGGTAGGTAGGTAGGTAGTTGTCGCGACGCGCGCAATAACGTAGCGCGACGTTCGTTTCTCTTAATCACGCGGCCCCGGTCTCGGCGAGCAGGAGCTACCCTGGCAAGGAAAATCATCGTACACGGCGAAGCGACTTGGAAATTCAGCACGAAACGTGCGAGCCGTTCGCGTTTACGGTCTCGTTGGTTCGCTCGCTCGGTCGGTCGGTCGGTCGGACGGTCGCTCGCTCGCTCGATCGCCGGGACGCGCGTGCGCTCGTGCGCTCGTGCGCTCGTGCGCTCGTGCGCTCGTGCGCGCGTGTTGGTGATCTCGAGGGGCTAAGGAGGCGTTAAGAGGGGCAGCGTCGTAAAATAAGGCGGCGACGTACTAGATACGGGCTCAACGGCGCATCGTAAAATCAGTCGGTGTCGGTGCCACGGCATAATTCTTCGGGCAACTCGACCGGGCCGTGAATTTCGCGAGCGTTTAACCAACGAGAGAGCCGAGCGAACGCGGACCGTGTTCCGCGGACGTGTAATCGTTCCCAGCAGATGTTCCCGTTGACGAGGTTGTCGCGGTTCGTTCTCGCCCGCGGACCGACCAAAGGGGACGCGATCGCGCGCGTTTCGCCTCCTTCCGAAATCGAAACGCGGCCAACGATCGTAGCGGAGCGGCTCTCGGAACGTTCGTTTTCGCGAAGCTACGCCGCCGGATAAAAGCCGAACCTTCTTCCCGCTACGATCCGGTCGACCGGGAGAAAGACGTTAAAAGGGACAACCTCGTAAAATTAGGCGGCCGGCGCGGTCTGGCGCGGCGCTCGAGCCACGAGGTTGCGCGAAGCCTCGTAAAATTAGCCGGTATCGGTGGACGGATAATTCCTCGCTTACGACAAATTTTATGTCGGCCGATCATCGACCGCGAGATCTCTCGTCGCTGCCTCGGGAAACGGGCTACCCTTTCGAAAGGAGACCGCGCGACCGGAATAGGAAAGCCGTGGTTTTCAGCGACCGGTAACCGCTTCGCGAAACCTTCCTCGAACGCTCGGATAATTTCGTCCGCTCTGGCCGCCCGATCCTCCAAACGGAGCGTCTAAACGCGACGTGGTCTCGGCGAAGCGAACAACGAAACGACGCGTACCGCCGCGAGGTCGATGGAAAGCGTCTCGGTGCGTTAACGGTCGCTGGACGTCGCCTACCGAAGAAAAGCGGATCGATGATGGCAAAACGACGATTGTGCGAAAGGTCGAGCACGGATGGTAGACGACGGAGGTACGTTGCGCAACTAGGGCTCGTAATTGGATCGGTTACCTCCGTAATTGCGCGATTCTCGAGGTTCGAAGGAGTTTTCGGCAGAAACCGAGTAAACTTTTCGTTTTTTTTCCGCGCTCGGTCGTTATCAACGACCAGAAGCCGTCGAACGCGGCGGAGCGTTCTCGTCGGCGGCGCTCGGCTTCCGCGTGACCGTGCGAAAAAATTCCAAACAACTGCGTCGAACCGAACGGAATGACATTTAAACGCGATCGAGTTCCCGGGAATCCGGCGTCCACGGGCGTCATAGTAGGCCTGCCAGAAAACGAATCATATTTCACGGTTCCGACGGAGGGAACGCGACGGGTCCATCGGACCGCGTGGAAGGAGAGACGCAGATGTCCGTGAAAAGGTAACGAAGAAAGCGACAGTTTTGATAATCGGTGTGCGCGTTCCGTATAATGCCGACAAGAGGCGTAGCCGCCATCGGATGCAGAAGATACGACACGACACGGCACGATACGACGCTTCTGCTTCGAGTCCGGGACTCGTCCTCGCCGATCCGTTCTTATCCGGCCACGGATCTAACTTCTATCCGCGCTCCTCCGCGTTGCTGTTTTCGAGCAAACGGTTACTCGTCCCGCGAAACTTTCGCGCCCGTCCACCGAACTAACGAGGAGAACGAGGAGAACGTGGGACGAACCTTTTGAAATTTCTTCAACGACGAGAGTTGGAAAAGTTGTCCGCGAGGGCGCGATTTCGCGTCGGTCGTTCCGAAAGGCTCGGAGGATCGCGACCGGGTCCGGAGTAAATCTCGATCCGCGGTATTCTCGGTAGGAATCGCGCCACGAATGCTCGCATGCACGATGACGGGATCGTCTCGGCTCGAAAGAAGAAGAAAAGGCACCGACGAAGCCGCTACTTCTCTTCTCGCTCTCCTCCTCTCCCCTGGCGGTCGGTGCTCGGCCCATCAGCCTTCAGCGTTCGCGTTCGCGTTTGCGTTCGCGTTCGCGTTCGCGTTCGCTCCGTGCTTGCGTGCCAGTCAGCATTGGCAAGTAATTTCTTGCACGCAATTGCCCGCTACTGGAATTGCCTGGTAGGCGACCTCAGTCCGTCAGTCATTTACTTTTTAAATCGAGCCAGCCTGCCTGCCTACCTACCTACCTACCTATACCTCTGCCGGAGCGAGCGGCCGAGTGGCTGACTGGCTGGCTGCCTGGCTGACGAACCGCCGGATCGACTCGGCCCTGTGCACGCGTCTTCGAGCCCGCACCGCTTCGCGTCGTTCCCGCACGATTTCCCAAACGTACCGCCACGATTACGCGATTACGCGATTACGCGACAAGCGTTCTCGGCCGCGACTCGCACCGAAAATCGTTCTCGAGGGACCTCGAGCGGGGCCCGAGGCCGCTTCGAAAGGGCACTCCGCTCCGCTCGAAACCTCGTTTCTCGCTACGATCGCTCGTGAACGTCCCGCCGCGAGCGGGGACGATACTCGAGTCGCGCGCGCGGCCACGCGTTAACCGGCCACGTAACTCGCTCACCGTGAAAACAACGAACCTTTGGGAACATTTATTCGAGAGGCTCTCGATCGATCGCGTGGACCTCGTATTTTTTACCTCGATGTAAAACCCCCTACCCTACCCTACCCATACCCTCCTCCTCCTCTACCGTTTTGTACCTCGTCTTTCGTCGCTCGCAGAAACCCGACAAGCGCAGGCCCAAATCGTTCGAACGCTCTCGAAACGAAAAAACCGACTCGACTTTTTTCCTACCGCCAAGGTGCAACGTACCCCACCCCTTTAACGAGCGAAAACGTTTCTCTCGCTGCGATTACCGCGGAGAAAAACGAGCCCGGGCGTTGCTTGCAGGTTTTATTCGAAACTATGAAAGAAGGAAGAATTATCGTTCCGAATCGAACGTACCAATGACGAATAATTGTACGTTCGGCGTCGGTTGCGTTTACATTCGTGCACGACAAGCCGACTTCTTGTCCAGGAAGAGGGAAGCGACGAGCAAAACGACCGTATCTTAATCGTCTCTTGTTATTGGCTTTCTAGACCGAGCGTGTCCGGCTCGTGGGAATCTTCTATCGCGCGCGGAAAAGAGGAAATCGAGCGAAAATTCTCCGATCCTTCGCGAAACCGAGGGAAAACCGAGCCGTCTCTCTCCCAACGTGCTCTTACTCGGGAGCTCGCTCGAAAGCTTCGTCGAAAACTCTCGAATCGATCGACGTCTCTGCGTTTACCGAACCTGCCGATCGTTGACGCACTCCGTGCCTTTTTTTACGTATCCTTTACGCGCAATTATCCGAGTGGAATAAAAACTGGTGAAAAACATCTTGTTCTTTGAATCGAATACCCGTTCTCGTTCCCTCCCCGATCGGACGCGACGGAAAATTAACAACGATTCGACCGCGAAACGAAAAAACCGCAACGACTCGACGTAAGAGCGAAACAACCTGGCTTACGGTGATACGCGTTTCGGTTCACCGGAACGCTTCGCGGAATATCGCGAGTTTCGAAGACACCGGTACGTGCGCGTATATTTCGATATTCCGCGTTTCTCGCAGCCGCGTTCAACGCGATCCTGTTTTGACTTGGAAATCTTTACGGTAAACGTAATTCTTCCCATTTAAAATACATGAATTATTAATCGAAATACGTTGTTTTCCTCGGGTGCGCCGCGCCGCGCCGCGCCGCGCCGCGCCGCGCCGTGCGCAACGAGATGCAAAACAAAATTAAATAGTATGCGCGTGCATGATTAGTTGCAATTAAATCGTAGTCGCGAGGGGTTAAGATCGAGAGCCCGGCAGTGCCGCGAGAATCGGAAAACGTCTCTCTGGTATCGCGCGGACGAACATCCGCTCGAGGGATCGTTGTTGGAAGTTTGTTACGCGATTCGGGGTCTAGTAAATCGATCATGACCCGTGCCAGAAACTCGGCTCGTGCAAACCGAATCGCGGATAAAATCCGAGCGCGCGGCAACGCGTACGTATGAGAAATCGACTGTACGCGATCCGCTGCCGTACCATCCTGAACCCCCGGGGAAAACTCAACCCTTCGCTGAATACGAGATAGGCGTAACGAACGCTCGAGATCTCTTCTCGCGATAACGGGAAATGCTTTATTTTTCTTCCCTCGCTCGTACCATCGCTGGTTGACCCGATTTCTGTCGCGCGGATTCGATTTTTCCTGCGAGAATCTTGCCACCGATACGGCCCGATCTCGATCCTCGAACGAACGACACCGCGACACGGTCCCGAGATCGAAACTTTCGTCGTACGAAAATTCTAGAAAAGTCGATCGACGTATTCCTCTTCTTTTTCGCGATCTCGAGCTCGAACCGCGACACAGCGAGACCACCGGGAAACCTCGAGTTCCGTCGATTCGAAAAATATTTCGAGGTTCGATCGTATCGAAGAGGGTCCCCTCGTGCGACCGGAACGTCTTCGAGCATCGAAGTTTTGCGGAACGGGTACGAGGACCGAATTGGGCCTAACGCGTACGCGCGGGATGCGGCGCACCGTGGACATCGGATCGGCCATTTTTACAAGAATCGTCTTCGAGGATCGAAGTTTTGGTGTCGTCCGACCAAGTTCCAAGGTAATTTTACATCGTTCGAGAGTGAACGGCCCGAAGTCGAGGCATCGATTCGTGGTACGCAAATTCGTGAGCACGTGAACGAAAACATCTCTGGGACGAAACCCTGCATACGCAAACGAGGAGTACGCGTTTCGAAACGGAGAAATCGCGACGCGTTGCACGGGTTAATTAATCGCGAGCCGGGAACGAGGTGCTCGCGAGAAGAGGGTAAAAATCGTCGCGAAACGACTCGGTGTTCGCCGTTCGAGACGCGATAAGGGGAAAAATGTTCTAACGCGACACACTCACCGAACGACGAATCATTTGTCACGGTCTAATGTCTCCGCGAGCTGAACGCTTATCGCGTGACACAACGCCGCGACCATTTCGTTGCTTTCGCGATGATCGCGGGATGGCGCCACGAACTCTCGATGATTTCGCCTTCGAAGAAAACGACGCACGTTTCATCGTCAAATTTCCCTCGACGGAAACCGAGCCGTTATTTCGACCGATTACCGTGACGCGGTAGCACGCCGAGAGGACCACTCGAATACCGAGGATCGAAATCGAAAGACCGGAGCAAAATACGATATTCTCCTATACGCGACCGAGTCGTCGATTTTACCATGAACCAATTATTGA